>NW_028154717.1:0-600000 GCF_963457635.1 Microchirus variegatus | reverse complement strand
TGTACAATTTCAAGACATTCCAAGATACCTTTGGGGTCTTTTTTGAATAAAAAGTTAAGTCACTGCCTAAGTGCACAGACTTTCATCATTTTCAAAAATTCATTAAAAATATTCCTTAAGAGATATGCAAATATTTTCAATGGATTTTTGTTCAGGGCGTCGTTGACTATGACTGAGTACAATTTCAAGACATTCCAACATACTTGGAATGTCCAAGTGCATGGATCGCTTTCCGGATTTTCAAAAATTCATTAAAAATATTCTTCAAGAGATATGCAAATATATTCAACGGATTCTTGTTCAGGGCATTCTTGACTATGACTGTGTACAATTTCAAGACATTCCAAGATACTTTTGGGGTCTTTTTTGAATAAAAAGTTAAGTCACTGCCTAAGTGCACAGACTTTCCTCATTTTCAAAAATTCATTAAAATTTTCCTTAAGAGATATGCAAATATTTTCAATTGATTCTTGTTCAGGGCGTCGTTGACTATGACTGAGTACAATTTCAAGACATTCCAACATACTTGGAATGTCCAAGTGCATGGATCGCTTTTCGGATTTTCAAAAATTCATTAAAAATATTCTTCAAGAGATATGCAAATATATTCAACGGATTCTTGTTCAGGGCATGCTTGACTATGACTGTGTACAATTTCAAGACATTCCAAGATACTTTTGGGGTCTTTTTTGACGAAAAAGTTAAGTCACTGCCTAAGTGCATGGATCGCTTTCCTGATTTTCAGAAATTCTTTAAAAATATTCCTTAAACGATATGCAAATATTTTCAACGGATTCTTGTTCAGGGCGTCGTTGACTATGACTGAGTACAATTTCAAGACATTCCAACATACTTGGAATGTCCAAGTGCATGGATCGCTTTCCTGATTTTCAAAAGTTCATTAAAAATATTCTTCAAGAGATATGCAAATATATTCAACGGATTCTTGTTCAGGGCATGCTTGACTATGACTGTGTACAATTTCAAGACATTCCAAGATACTTTTGGGGTCTTTTTTGAATAAAAAGTTAAGTCACTGCCTAAGTGCACAGACTTTCCTCATTTTCAAAAATTCATTAAAAATATTCCTTAAGAGATATGCAAATATTTTCAATTGATTCTTGTTCAGGGCGTCGTTGACTATGACTGAGTACAATTTCAAGACATTCCAACATACTTGGAATGTCCAAGTGCATGGATCGCTTTTCGGATTTTCAAAAATTCATTAAAAATATTCTTCAAGAGATTTGCAAATATATTCAACGGATTCTTGTTCAGGGCATGCTTGACTATGACTGTGTACAATTTCAAGACATTCCAAGATACTTTTGGGGTCTTTTTTGACAAAAAAGTTAAGTCACTGCCTAAGTGCATGGATCGCTTTCCTGATTTTCAAAAATTCATTAGAAATATTCCTTAAGCGATATGCAAATACTTTCAACGGATTCTTGTTCAGGGCGTCGTTGACTATGACTGAGTACAATTTAAAGACATTCCAACATACTTGGAATGTCCAAGTGCATGGATCGCTTTTCGGATTTTCAAAAATTCATTAAAAATATTCTTCAAGAGATATGCAAATATATTCAACGGATTCTTGTTCAGGGCATGCTTGACTATGACTGTGTACAATTTCAAGACATTCCAAGATACTTTTGGGGTCTTTTTTGACAAAAAAGTTAAGTCACTGCCTAAGTGCATGGATCGCTTTCCTGATTTTCAAAAATTCATTAAAAATATTCCTTAAGCGATATGCAAATATTTCAACGGATTCTTGTTCAGGGCGTCGTTGACTATGACTGAGTACAATTTCAAGACATTCCAACATACTTGGAATGTCCAAGTGCATGGATCGCTTTCCTGATTTTCAAAAGTTCATTAAAAATATTCTTCAAGAGATATGCAAATATATTCAACGGATTCTTGTTCAGGGCATGCTTGACTATGACTGTGTACAATTTCAAGACATTCCAAGATACCTTTGGGGTCTTTTTTGGATAAAAAGTTAAGTCACTGCCTAAGTGCACAGACTTTCATCATTTTCAAAAATTCATTAAAAATATTCCTTAAGAGATATGCAAATATTTTCAATGGATTCTTGTTCAGGGCGTCGTTGACTATGACCGAGTACAATTTCAAGACATTCCAACATACTTGGAATGTCCAAGTGCATGGATCGCTTTCCGGATTTTCAAAAATTCATTAAAAATATTCTTCAAGAGATATGCAAATATATTCAACGGATTCTTGTTCAGGGCATGCTTGACTATGACTGTGTACAATTTCAAGACATTCCAAGATACTTTTGGGGTCTTTTTTGACGAAAAAGTTAAGTCACTGCCTAAGTGCATGGATCGCTTTCCTGATTTTCAGAAATTCTTTAAAAATATTCCTTAAACGATATGCAAATATTTTCAACGGATTCTTGTTCAGGGCGTCGTTGACTATGACTGAGTACAATTTCAAGACATTCCAACATACTTGGAATGTCCAAGTGCATGGATCGCTTTCCTGATTTTCAAAAGTTCATTAAAAATATTCTTCAAGAGATATGCAAATATATTCAACGGATTCTTGTTCAGGGCATGCTTGACTATGACTGTGTACAATTTCAAGACATTCCAAGATACTTTTGGGGTCTTTTTTGAATAAAAAGTTAAGTCACTGCCTAAGTGCACAGACTTTCCTCATTTTCAAAAATTCATTAAAATTTTCCTTAAGAGATATGCAAATATTTTCAATTGATTCTTGTTCAGGGCGTCGTTGACTATGACTGAGTACAATTTCAAGACATTCCAACATACTTGGAATGTCCAAGTGCATGGATCGCTTTTCGGATTTTCAAAAATTCATTAAAAATATTCTTCAAGAGATATGCAAATATATTCAACGGATTCTTGTTCAGGGCATGCTTGACTATGACTGTGTACAATTTCAAGACATTCCAAGATACTTTTGGGGTCTTTTTTGACGAAAAAGTTAAGTCACTGCCTAAGTGCATGGATCGCTTTCCTGATTTTCAGAAATTCTTTAAAAATATTCCTTAAACGATATGCAAATATTTTCAACGGATTCTTGTTCAGGGCGTCGTTGACTATGACTGAGTACAATTTCAAGACATTCCAACATACTTGGAATGTCCAAGTGCATGGATCGCTTTCCTGATTTTCAAAAGTTCATTAAAAATATTCTTCAAGAGATATGCAAATATATTCAACGGATTCTTGTTCAGGGCATGCTTGACTATGACTGTGTACAATTTCAAGACATTCCAAGATACTTTTGGGGTCTTTTTTGAATAAAAAGTTAAGTCACTGCCTAAGTGCACAGACTTTCATCATTTTCAAAAATTCATTAAAAATATTCCTTAAGAGATATGCAAATATTTTCAATGGATTCTTGTTCAGGGCGTCGTTGACTATGACCGAGTACAATTTCAAGACATTCCAACATACTTGGAATGTCCAAGTGCATGGATCGCTTTCCGGATTTTCAAAAATTCATTAAAAATATTCTTCAAGAGATATGCAAATATATTCAACGGATTCTTGTTCAGGGCATTCTTGACTATGACTGTGTACAATTTCAAGACATTCCAAGATACTTTTGGGGTCTTTTTTGAAGAAAAAGTTAAGTCACTGCCTAAGTGCATGGATCGCTTTCCTGATTTTCAAAAATTCTTTAAAAATATTCCTTAAACGATATGCAAATATTTTCAACGGATTCTTGTTCAGGGCGTCGTTGGCTATGACTGAGTACAATTTCAAGACATTCCAACATACTTGGAATGTCCAAGTGCATGGATCGCTTTCCTGATTTTCAAAAGTTCATTAAAAATATTCTTCAAGAGATATGCAAATATATTCAACGGATTCTTGTTCAGGGCATGCTTGACTATGACTGTGTACAATTTCAAGACATTCCAAGATACCTTTGGGGTCTTTTTTGACGAAAAAGTTAAGTCACTGCCTAAGTGCATGGATCGCTTTCCTGATTTTCAGAAATTCTTTAAAAATATTCCTTAAACGAAATGCAAATATTTTCAACGGATTCTTGTTCAGGGCGTCGTTGACTATGACTGAGTACAATTTCAAGACATTCCAACATACTTGGAATGTCCAAGTGCATGAATCGCTTTCCTGATTTTCAAAAGTTCATTAAAAATATTCTTCAAGAGATATGCAAATATATTCAACGGATTCTTGTTCAGGGCATGCTTGACTATGACTGTGTACAATTTCAAGTACTTTTGGGGTCTTTTTTGAATAAAAAGTTAAGTCACTGCCTAAGTGCACAGACTTTCCTCATTTTCAAAAATTCATTAAAAATATTCCTTAAGAGATATGCAAATATTTTCAATTGATTCTTGTTCAGGGCGTCGTTGACTATGACTGAGTACAATTTCAAGACATTCCAACATACTTGGAATGTCCAAGTGCATGGATCGCTTTTCGGATTTTCAAAAATTCATTAAAAATATTCTTCAAGAGATATGCAAATATATTCAACGGATTCTTGTTCAGGGCATGCTTGACTATGACTGTGTACAATTTCAAGACATTCCAAGATACTTTTGGGGTCTTTTTTGACGAAAAAGTTAAGTCACTGCCTAAGTGCATGGATCGCTTTCCTGATTTTCAGAAATTCTTTAAAAATATTCCTTAAATGATATGCAAATATTTTCAACGGATTCTTGTTCAGGGCGTCGTTGACTATGACTGAGTACAATTTCAAGACATTCCAACATACTTGGAATGTCCAAGTGCATGGATCGCTTTCCTGATTTTCAAAAGTTCATTAAAAATATTCTTCAAGAGATATGCAAATATATTCAACGGATTCTTGTTCAGGGCATGCTTGACTATGACTGTGTACAATTTCAAGACATTCCAAGATACTTTTGGGGTCTTTTTTGAATAAAAAGTTAAGTCACTGCCTAAGTGCACAGACTTTCATCATTTTCAAAAATTCATTAAAAATATTCCTTAAGAGATATGCAAATATTTTCAATGGATTCTTGTTCAGGGCGTCGTTGACTATGACCGAGTACAATTTCAAGACATTCCAACATACTTGGAATGTCCAAGTGCATGGATCGCTTTCCGGATTTTCAAAAATTCATTAAAAATATTCTTCAAGAGATATGCAAATATATTCAACGGATTCTTGTTCAGGGCATTCTTGACTATGACTGTGTACAATTTCAAGACATTCCAAGATACTTTTGGGGTCTTTTTTGAAGAAAAAGTTAAGTCACTGCCTAAGTGCATGGATCGCTTTCCTGATTTTCAAAAATTCTTTAAAAATATTCCTTAAACGATATGCAAATATTTTCAACGGATTCTTGTTCAGGGCGTCGTTGGCTATGACTGAGTACAATTTCAAGACATTCCAACATACTTGGAATGTCCAAGTGCATGGATCGCTTTCCTGATTTTCAAAAGTTCATTAAAAATATTCTTCAAGAGATATGCAAATATATTCAACGGATTCTTGTTCAGGGCATGCTTGACTATGACTGTGTACAATTTCAAGACATTCCAAGATACCTTTGGGGTCTTTTTTGACGAAAAAGTTAAGTCACTGCCTAAGTGCATGGATCGCTTTCCTGATTTTCAGAAATTCTTCAAAAATATTCCTTAAACGAAATGCAAATATTTTCAACGGATTCTTGTTCAGGGCGTCGTTGACTATGACTGAGTACAATTTCAAGACATTCCAACATACTTGGAATGTCCAAGTGCATGAATCGCTTTCCTGATTTTCAAAAGTTCATTAAAAATATTCTTCAAGAGATATGCAAATATATTCAACGGATTCTTGTTCAGGGCATGCTTGACTATGACTGTGTACAATTTCAAGACATTCCAAGATACTTTTGGGGTCTTTTTTGAATAAAAAGTTAAGTCACTGCCTAAATGCACAGACTTTCCTCATTTTCAAAAATTCATTAAAAATATTCCTTAAGAGATATGCAAATATTTTCAATTGATTCTTGTTCAGGGCGTCGTTGACTATGACTGAGTACAATTTCAAGACATTCCAACATACTTGGAATGTCCAAGTGCATGGATCGCTTTCCTGATTTTCAAAAGTTCATTTAAAATATTCTTCAAGAGATATGCAAATATATTCAACGGATTCTTGTTCAGGGCATGCTTGACTATGACTGTGTACAATTTCAAGACATTCCAAGATACTTTTGGGGTCTTTTTTGACGAAAAAGTTAAGTCACTGCCTAAGTGCATGGATCGCTTTCCTGATTTTCAGAAATTCTTTAAAAATATTCCTTAAACGATATGCAAATATTTTCAACGGATTCTTGTTCAGGGCGTCGTTGACTATGACTGAGTACAATTTCAAGACATTCCAACATACTTGGAATGTCCAAGTGCATGGATCGCTTTCCTGATTTTCAAAAGTTCATTAAAAATATTCTTCAAGAGATATGCAAATATATTCAACGGATTCTTGTTCAGGGCATGCTTGACTATGACTGTGTACAATTTCAAGACATTCCAAGATACTTTTGGGGTCTTTTTTGAATAAAAAGTTAAGTCACTGCCTAAGTGCACAGACTTTCCTCATTTTCAAAAATTCATTAAAAATATTCCTTAAGAGATATGCAAATATTTTCAATTGATTCTTGTTCAGGGCGTCGTTGACTATGACTGAGTACAATTTCAAGACATTCCAACATACTTGGAATGTCCAAGTGCATGGATCGCTTTTCGGATTTTCAAAAATTAATTAAAAATATTCTTCAAGAGATATGCAAATATATTCAACATATTCTTGTTCAGGGCATGCTTGACTATGACTGTGTACAATTTCAAGACATTCCAAGATACTTTTGGGGTCTTTTTTGACAAAAAAGTTTAGTCACTGCCTAAGTGCATGGATCGCTTTCCTGATTTTCAAAAATTCATTAGAAATATTCCTTAAGCGATATGCAAATATTTTCAACGGATTCTTGTTCAGGGCGTCGTTGACTATGACCGAGTACAATTTCAAGACATTCCAACATACTTGGAATGTCCAAGTGCATGGATCGCTTTCCTGATTTTCAAAAGTTCATTAAAAATATTCTTCAAGAGATATGCAAATATATTCAACGGATTCTTGTTCAGGGCATGCTTGACTATGACTGTGTACAATTTCAAGACATTCCAAGATACCTTTGGGGTCTTTTTTGAATAAAAAGTTAAGTCACTGCCTCAGTGCACAGACTTTCATCATTTTCAAAAATTCATTAAAAATATTCCTTAAGAGATATGCAAATATTTTCAATGGATTCTTGTTCAGGGCGTCGTTGACTATGACCGAGTACAATTTCAAGACATTCCAACATACTTGGAATGTCCAAGTGCATGGATCGCTTTCCGGATTTTCAAAAATTCATTAAAAATATTCTTCAAGAGATATGCAAATATATTCAACGGATTCTTGTTCAGGGCATTCTTGACTATGACTGTGTACAATTTCAAGACATTCCAAGATACTTTTGGGGTCTTTTTTGACGAAAAAGTTAAGTCACTGCCTAAGTGCATGGATCGCTTTCCTGATTTTCAGAAATTCTTTAAAAATATTCCTTAAACGATATGCAAATATTTTCAACGGATTCTTGTTCAGGGCGTCGTTGACTATGACTGAGTACAATTTCAAGACATTCCAACATACTTGGAATGTCCAAGTGCATGGATCGCTTTTCGGATTTTCAAAAATTAATTAAAAATATTCTTCAAGAGATATGCAAATATATTCAACATATTCTTGTTCAGGGCATGCTTGACTATGACTGTGTACAATTTCAAGACATTCCAAGATATTTTTGGGGTCTTTTTTGACGAAAAAGTTAAGTCACTGCCTAAGTGCATGGATCGCTTTCCTGATTTTCAGAAATTCTTTAAAAATATTCCTTAAACGATATGCAAATATTTTCAACGGATTCTTGTTCAGGGCGTCGTTGACTATGACTGAGTACAATTTCAAGACATTCCAACATACTTGGAATGTCCAAGTGCATGGATCGCTTTCCTGATTTTCAAAAGTTCATTAAAAATATTCTTCAAGAGATATGCAAATATATTCAACGGATTCTTGTTCAGGGCATGCTTGACTATGACTGTGTACAATTTCAAGACATTCCAAGATACCTTTGGGGTCTTTTTTGAATAAAAAGTTAAGTCACTGCCTCAGTGCACAGACTTTCATCATTTTCAAAAATTCATTAAAAATATTCCTTAAGAGATATGCAAATATTTTCAATGGATTCTTGTTCAGGGCGTCGTTGACTATGACCGAGTACAATTTCAAGACATTCCAACATACTTGGAATGTCCAAGTGCATGGATCGTTTTCCGGATTTTCAAAAATTCATTAAAAATATTCTTCAAGAGATATGCAAATATATTCAACGGATTCTTGTTCAGGGCATTCTTGACTATGACTGTGTACAATTTCAAGACATTCCAAGATACTTTTGGGGTCTTTTTTGACGAAAAAGTTAAGTCACTGCCTAAGTGCATGGATCGCTTTCCTGATTTTCAGAAATTCTTTAAAAATATTCCTTAAACGATATGCAAATATTTGCAACGGATTCTTGTTCAGGGCGTCGTTGACTATGACTGAGTACAATTCCAAGACATTCCAACATACTTGGAATGTCCAAGTGCATGGATCGCTTTCCTGATTTTCAAAAGTTCATTAAAAATATTCTTCAAGAGATATGCAAATATATTCAACGGATTCTTGTTCAGGGCATGCTTGACTATGACTGTGTACAATTTCAAGACATTCCAAGATACTTTTGGGGTCTTTTTTGAATAAAAAGTTAAGTCACTGCCTAAGTGCACAGACTTTCCTCATTTTCAAAAATTCTTTAAAAATATTCCTTAAGAGATATGCAAATATTTTCAATTGATTCTTGTTCAGGGCGTCGTTGACTATGACTGAGTACAATTTCAAGACATTCCAACATACTTGGAATGTCCAAGTGCATGGATCGCTTTTCGGATTTTCAAAAATTAATTAAAAACATTCTTCAAGAGATATGCAAATATATTCAACATATTCTTGTTCTGGGCATGCTTGACTATGACTGTGTACAATTTCAAGACATTCCAAGATACTTTTGGGGTCTTTTTTGACAAAAAAGTTTAGTCACTGCCTAAGTGCATGGATCGCTTTCCTCATTTTCAGAAATTCTTTAAAAATATTCCTTAAACGATATGCAAATATTTTCAACGGATTCTTGTTCAGGGCGTCGTTGACTATGACTGAGTACAATTTCAAGACATTCCAACATACTTGGAATGTCCAAGTGCATGGATCGCTTTCCTGATTTTCAAAAGTTCATTAAAAATATTCTTCAGGAGATATGCAAATATATTCAACGGATTCTTGTTCAGGGCATGCTTGACTATGACTGTGTACAATTTCAAGACATTCCAAGATACCTTTGGGGTCTTTTTTGAATAAAAAGTTAAGTCACTGCCTAAGTGCACAGACTTTCATCATTTTCAAAAATTCATTAAAAATATTCCTTAAGAGATATGCAAATATTTTCAATTGATTCTTGTTCAGAGCGTCGTTGACTATGACTGAGTACAATTTCAAGACATTCCAACATACTTGGAATGTCCAAGTGCATGGATCGCTTTTCGGATTTTCAAAAATTCATTAAAAATATTCTTCAAGAGATATGCAAATATATTCAACGGATTCTTGTTCAGGGCATGCTTGACTATGACTGTGTACAATTTCAAGACATTCCAAGATACTTTTGGGGTCTTTTTTGACGAAAAAGTTAAGTCACTGCCTAAGTGCATGGATCGCTTTCCTGATTTTCAAAAATTCATTAAAAATATTCCTTAAGCGATATGCAAATATTTTCAACGGATTCTTGTTCAGGGCGTCGTTGACTATGACTGAGTACAATTTCAAGACATTCCAACATACTTGGAATGTCCAAGTGCATGGATCACTTTCCTGATTTTCAAAAGTTCATTAAAAATATTCTTCAAGAGATATGCAAATATATTCAACGGATTCTTGTTCAGGGCATGCTTGACTATGACTGTGTACAATTTCAAGACATTCCAAGATACTTTTGGGGTCTTTTTTGACGAAAAAGTTAAGTCACTGCCTAAGTGCATGGATCGCTTTCCTGATTTTCAAAAATTCATTAAAAATATTCCTTAAGCGATATGCAAATATTTTCAACGGATTCTTGTTCAGGGCGTCGTTGACTATGACCGAGTACAATTTCAAGACATTCCAACATACTTTGAATGTCCAAGTACATGGATCGCTTTCCGGATTTTCAAAAGTTCATTAAAAATATTCTTCAAGAGATATGCAAATATATTCAACGGATTCTTGTTCAGGGCATGCTTGACTATGACTGTGTACAATTTCAAGACATTCCAAGATACTTTTGGGGTCTTTTTTGAATAAAAAGTTAAGTCACTGCCTAAGTGCACAGACTTTCCTCATTTTCAAAAAATCATTAAAAATATTCCTTAAGAGATATGCAAATATTTTCAATTGATTCTTGTTCAGAGCGTCGTTGACTATGACTGAGTACAATTTCAAGACATTCCAACATACTTTGAATGTCCAAGTACATGGATCGCTTTCCTGATTTTCAAAAGTTCATTAAAAATATTCTTCAAGAGATATGCAAATATATTCAACGGATTCTTGTTCAGGGCATGCTTGACTATGACTGTGTACAATTTCAAGACATTCCAAGATACTTTTGGGGTCTTTTTTGAATAAAAAGTTAAGTCACTGCCTAAGTGCACAGAATTTCCTCATTTTCAAAAATTCATTTAAAATATTCCTTAAGAGATATGCAAATATTTTCAATTGATTCTTGTTCAGGGCGTCGTTGACTATGACTGAGTACAATTTCAAGACATTCCAACATACTTGGAATGTCCAAGTGCATGGATCGCTTTTCGGATTTTCAAAAATTCATTAAAAATATTCTTCAAGAGATATGCAAATATATTTAACGGTTTCTTGTTCAGGGCATGCTTGACTATGACTGTGTACAATTTCAAGACATTCCAAGATACTTTTGGGGTCTTTTTTGACAAAAAAGTTAAGTCACTGCCTAAGTGCATGGATTGCTTTCCTGATTTTCAAAAATTCATTAAAAATATTCCTTAAGCGATATGCAAATATTTTCAACGGATTCTTGTTCAGGGCGTCGTTGACTATGACTGAGTACAATTTCAAGACATTCCAACATACTTGGAATATCCAAGTGCATGGATCGCTTTCCGGATTTTCAAAAATTCATTAAAAATATTCTTCAAGAGATATGCAAATATATTCAACGGATTCTTGTTCAGGGCATTCTTGACTATGACTGTGTACAATTTCAAGACATTCCAAGATACTTTTGGGGTCTTTTTTGACGAAAAAGTTAAGTCACTGCCTAAGTGCATGGATCGCTTTCCTGATTTTCAGAAATTCTTTAAAAATATTCCTTAAACGATATGCAAATATTTTCAACGGATTCTTGTTCAGGGCGTCGTTGACTATGACTGAGTACAATTTCAAGACATTCCAACATACTTGGAATGTCCAAGTGCATGGATCGCTTTCCTGATTTTCAAAAGTTCATTAAAAATATTCTTCAAGAGATATGCAAATATATTCAACGGATTCTTGTTCAGGGCATGCTTGACTATGACTGTGTACAATTTCATGACATTCCAAGATACCTTTGGGGTCTTTTTTGAATAAAAAGTTAAGTCACTGCCTAAGTGCACAGACTTTCATCATTTTCAAAAATTCATTAAAAATATTCCTTAAGAGATATGCAAATATTTTCAATGGATTCTTGTTCAGGGCGTCGTTGACTATGACCGAGTACAATTTCAAGACATTCCAACATACTTGGAATGTCCAAGTGCATGGATCGCTTTCCGGATTTTCAAAAATTAATTAAAAATATTCTTCAAGAGATATGCAAATATATTCAACGGATTCTTGTTCAGGGCATGCTTGACTATGACTGTGTACAATTTCAAGACATTCCAAGATACTTTTGGGGTCTTTTTTGACGAAAAAGTTAAGTCACTGCCTAAGTGCATGGATCGCTTTCCTGATTTTCAAAAATTCATTAAAAATATTCCTTAAGCGATATGCAAATATTTTCAACGGATTCTTGTTCAGGGCGTCGTTGACTATGACCGAGTACAATTTCAAGACATTCCAACATACTTTGAATGTCCAAGTACATGGATCGCTTTCCGGATTTTCAAAAGTTCATTAAAAATATTCTTCAAGAGATATGCAAATATATTCAACGGATTCTTGTTCAGGGCATGCTTGACTATGACTGTGTACAATTTCAAGACATTCCAAGATACTTTTGGGGTCTTTTTTGAATAAAAAGTTAAGTCACTGCCTAAGTGCACAGACTTTCCTCATTTTCAAAAATTCATTAAAAATATTCCTTAAGAGATATGCAAATATTTTCAATTGATTCTTGTTCAGAGCGTCGTTGACTATGACTGAGTACAATTTCAAGACATTCCAACATACTTGGAATGTCCAAGTGCATGGTGCTTTTCGGATTTTCAAAAATTCATTAAAAATATTCTTCAAGAGATATGCAAATATATTCAACGGATTCTTGTTCAGGGCATGCTTGACTATGACTGTGTACAATTTCAAGACATTCCAAGATACTTTTGGGGTCTTTTTTGACGAAAAAGTTAAGTCACTGCCTAAGTGCATGGATCGCTTTCCTGATTTTCAAAAATTCATTAAAAATATTCCTTAAGCGATATGCAAATATTTTCAACGGATTCTTGTTCAGGGCGTCGTTGACTATGACCGAGTACAATTTCAAGACATTCCAACATACTTTGAATGTCCAAGTACATGGATCGCTTTCCTGATTTTCAAAAGTTCATTAAAAATATTCTTCAAGAGATATGCAAATATATTCAACGGATTCTTGTTCAGGGCATGCTTGACTATGACTGTGTACAATTTCAAGACATTCCAAGATACTTTTGGGGTCTTTTTTGACGAAAAAGTTAAGTCACTGCCTAAGTGCATGGATCGCTTTCCTGATTTTCAAAAATTCATTAAAAATATTCCTTAAGCGATATGCAAATATTTTCAACGGATTCTTGTTCAGGGCGTCGTTGACTATGACTGAGTACAATTTCAAGACATTCCAACATACTTGGAATGTCCAAGTGCATGGATCGCTTTCCTGATTTTCAAAAGTTCATTAAAAATATTCTTCAAGAGATATGCAAATATATTCAACGGATTCTTGTTCAGGGCATGCTTGACTATGACTGTGTACAATTTCAAGACATTCCAAGATACTTTTGGGGTCTTTTTTGAATAAAAAGTTAAGTCACTGCCTAAGTGCACAGACTTTCCTCATTTTCAAAAATTCATTAAAAATATTCCTTATGAGATATGCAAATATTTTCAATGGATTCTTGTTCAGGGCGTTGTTGACTATGACTGAGTACAATTTCAAGACATTCCAACATACTTGGAATGTCCAAGTGCATGGATCGCTTTCCGGATTTTCAAAAATTCATTAAAAATATTCTTCAAGAGATATGCAAATATATTCAACGGATTCTTGTTCAGGGCATGCTTGACTATGACTGTGTACAATTTCAAGACATTCCAAGATACTTTTGGGGTCTTTTTTGACAAAAAAGTTTAGTCACTGCCTAAGTGCATGGATCGCTTTCCTGATTTTCAGAAATTCTTTAAAAATATTCCTTAAACGATATGCAAATATTTTCAACGGATTCTTGTTCAGGGCGTCGTTGACTATGACTGAGTACAATTTCAAGACATTCCAACATACTTGGAATGTCCAAGTGCATGGATCGCTTTCCTGATTTTCAAAAGTTCATTAAAAATATTCTTCAAGAGATATGCAAATATATTCAACGGATTCTTGTTCAGGGCATGCTTGACTATGACTGTGTACAATTTCAAGACATTCCAAGATACCTTTGGGGTCTTTTTTGAATAAAAAGTTAAGTCACTGCCTAAGTGCACAGACTTTCATCATTTTCAAAAATTCATTAAAAATATTCCTTAAGAGATATGCAAATATTTTCAATGGATTCTTGTTCAGGGCGTCGTTGACTATGACCGAGTACAATTTCAAGACATTCCAACATACTTGGAATGTCCAAGTGCATGGATCGCTTTCCGGATTTTCAAAAATTCATTAAAAATATTCTTCAAGAGATATGCAAATATATTCAACAGATTCTTGTTCAGGGCATGCTTGACTATGACTGTGTACAATTTCAAGACATTCCAAGATACTTTTGGGGTCTTTTTTGACGAAAAAGTTAAGTCACTGCCTAAGTGCATGGATCGCTTTCCTGATTTTCAAAAATTCATTAAAAATATTCCTTAAGCGATATGCAAATATTTTCAACGGATTCTTGTTCAGGGCGTCGTTGACTATGACCGAGTACAATTTCAAGACATTCCAACATACTTTGAATGTCCAAGTACATGGATCGCTTTCCTGATTTTCAAAAGTTCATTAAAAATATTCTTCAAGAGATATGCAAATATATTCAACGGATTCTTGTTCAGGGCATGCTTGACTATGACTGTGTACAATTTCAAGACATTCCAAGATACTTTTGGGGTCTTTTTTGAATAAAAAGTTAAGTCACTGCCTAAGTGCACAGACTTTCCTCATTTTCAAAAATTCATTAAAAATATTCCTTAAGAGATATGCAAATATTTTCAATTGATTCTTGTTCAGAGCGTCGTTGACTATGACTGAGTACAATTTCAAGACATTCCAACATACTTGGAATGTCCAAGTGCATGGTGCTTTTCGGATTTTCAAAAATTCATTAAAAATATTCTTCAAGAGATATGCAAATATATTCAACGGATTCTTGTTCAGGGCATGCTTGACTATGACTGTGTACAATTTCAAGACATTCCAAGATACTTTTGGGGTCTTTTTTGACGAAAAAGTTAAGTCACTGCCTAAGTGCATGGATTGCTTTCCTGATTTTCAAAAATTCATTAAAAATATTCCTTAAGCGATATGCAAATATTTTCAACGGATTCTTGTTCAGGGCGTCGTTGACTATGACCGAGTACAATTTCAAGACATTCCAACATACTTTGAATGTCCAAGTACATGGATCGCTTTCCTGATTTTCAAAAGTTCATTAAAAATATTCTTCAAGAGATATGCAAATATATTCAACGGATTCTTGTTCAGGGCATGCTTGACTATGACTGTGTACAATTTCAAGACATTCCAAGATACTTTTGGGGTCTTTTTTGACGAAAAAGTTAAGTCACTGCCTAAGTGCATGGATTGCTTTCCTGATTTTCAAAAATTCATTAAAAATATTCCTTAAGCGATATGCAAATATTTTCAACGGATTCTTGTTCAGGGCGTCGTTGACTATGACTGAGTACAATTTCAAGACATTCCAACATACTTGGAATGTCCAAGTGCATGGATCGCTTTCCTGATTTTCAAAAGTTCATTAAAAATATTCTTCAAGAGATATGCAAATATATTCAACGGATTCTTGTTCAGGGCATGCTTGACTATGACTGTGTACAATTTCAAGACATTCCAAGATACTTTTGGGGTCTTTTTTGAATAAAAAGTTAAGTCACTGCCGAAGTGCACAGACTTTCCTCATTTTCAAAAATTCATTAAAAATATTCCTTAAGAGATATGCAAATATTTTCAATTGATTCTTGTTCAGGGCGTCGTTGACTATGACTGAGTACAATTTCAAGACATTCCAACATACTTGGAATGTCCAAGTGCATGGATCGCTTTTCGGATTTTGAAAAATTCATTAAAAATATTCTTCAAGAGATATGCAAATATATTCAACGGATTCTTGTTCAGGGCATGCTTGACTATGACTGTGTACAATTTCAAGACATTCCAAGATACTTTTGGGGTCTTTTTTGAATAAAAAGTTAAGTCACTGCCTAAGTGCATGGATCGCTTTCCTGATTTTCAAAAATTCATTAAAAATATTCCTTAAGCGATATGCAAATATTTTCAACGGATTCTTGTTCAGGGCGTCGTTGACTATGACTGAGTACAATTTCAAGACATTCCAACATACTTGGAATGTCCAAGTGCATGGATCGCTTTCCTGATTTTCAAAAGTTCATTAAAAATATTCTTCAAGAGATATGCAAATATATTCAACAGATTCTTGTTCAGGGCATGCTTGACTATGACTGTGTACAATTTCAAGACATTCCAAGATACTTTTGGGGTCTTTTTTGAATAAAAAGTTAAGTCACTGCCTAAGTGCATGGATCGCTTTCCTGATTTTCAAAAATTCATTAAAAATATTCCTTAAGCGATATGCAAATATTTTCAACGGATTCTTGTTCAGGGCGTCGTTGACGATGACTGAGTACAATTTCAAAACATTCCAACATACTTGGAATGTCCAAGTGCATGGATCGCTTTCCTGATTTTCAAAAGTTCATTAAAAATATTCTTCAAGAGATATGCAAATATATTCAACGGATTCTTGTTCTGGGCATGCTTGACTATGACTGTGTACAATTTCAAGACATTCCAAGATACTTTTGGGGTCTTTTTTGAATAAAAAGTTAAGTCACTGCCTAAGTGCACAGACTTTCCTCATTTTCAAAAATTCATTAAAAATATTCCTTAAGAGATATGCAAATATTTTCAATGGATTCTTGTTCAGGGCGTTGTTGACTATGACTGAGTACAATTTCAAGACATTCCAACATACTTGGAATGTCCAAGTGCATGGATCGCTTTCCGGATTTTCAAAAATTCATTAAAAATATTCTTCAAGAGATATGCAAATATATTCAACGGATTCTTGTTCAGGGCATGCTTGACTATGACTGTGTACAATTTCAAGACATTCCAAGATACTTTTGGGGTCTTTTTTGACGAAAAAGTTAAGTCACTGCCTAAGGGCATGGATCGCTTTCCTGATTTTCAGAAATTCTTTAAAAATATTCCTTAAACGATATGCAAATATTTTCAACGGATTCTTGTTCAGGGCGTCGTTGACTATGACTGAGTACAATTTCAAGACATTCCAACATACTTGGAATGTCCAAGTGCATGGATCGCTTTCCTGATTTTCAAAAGTTCATTAAAAATATTCTTCAAGAGATATGCAAATATATTCAACGGATTCTTGTTCAGGGCATGCTTGACTATGACTGTGTACAATTTCAAGACATTCCAAGATACTTTTGGGGTCTTTTTTGAATAAAAAGTTAAGTCACTACCTAAGTGCACAGACTTTCCTCATTTTCAAAAATTCATTAAAAATATTCCTTAAGAGATATGCAAATATTTTCAATTGATTCTTGTTCAGGGCGTCGTTGACTATGACTGAGTACAATTTAAAGACATTCCAACATACTTGGAATGTCCAAGTGCATGGATCGCTTTTCGGATTTTCAAAAATTCATTTAAAATATTCTTCAAGAGATATGCAAATATATTCAACGGATTCTTGTTCAGGGCATGAGTTGACTATGACTGTGTACAATTTCAAGACATTCCAAGATACTTTTGGGGTCTTTTTTGACGAAAAAGTTAAGTCACTGCCTAAGTGCATGGATCGCTTTCCTGATTTTCAAAAATTCATTAAAAATATTCCTTAAGCGATATGCAAATATTTTCAACGGATTCTTGTTCAGGGCGTCGTTGACTATGACTGAGTACAATTTCAAGACATTCCAACATACTTGGAATGTCCAAGTGCATGGATCGCTTTCCTGATTTTCAAAAGTTCATTAAAAATATTCTTCAAGAGATATGCAAATATATTCAACGGATTCTTGTTCAGGGCATGCTTGACTATGACTGTGTACAATTTCAAGACATTCCAAGATACTTTTGGGGTCTTTTTTGACAAAAAAGTTAAGTCACTGCCTAAGTGCATGGATCGCTTTCCTGATTTTCAAAAATTCATTTAAAATATTCCTGAAGCGATATGCAAATATTTTCAACGGATTCTTGTTCAGGGCGTCGTTGACTATGACTGAGTACAATTTCAAGACATTCCAACATACTTGGAATGTCCAAGTGCATGGATCGCTTTCCTGATTTTCAAAAATTCATTAAAAATATTCCTTAAGCGATATGCAAATATATTCAACGGATTCTTGTTCAGGGCATGCTTGACTATGACTGTGTACAATTTCAAGACATTCCAAGATACTTTTGGGGTCTTTTTTGAATAAAAAGTTAAGTCACTGCCTAAGTGCACAGAAATTCCTCATTTTCAAAAATTCATTAAAAATATTCCTTAAGAGATATGCAAATATTTTCAACGGATTCTTGTTCAGGGCGTCGTTGACTATGACTGAGTACAATTTCAAGACATTCCAACATACTTGGAATGTCCAAGTGCATGGATCGCTTTCCTGATTTTCAAAAGTTCATTAAAAATATTCTTCAAGAGATATGCAAATATATTCAACGGATTCTTGTTCAGGGCATGCTTGACTATGACTGTGTACAATTTCAAGACATTCCAAGATACTTTTGGGGTCTTTTTTGAATAAAAAGTTAAGTCACTGCCGAAGTGCACAGACTTTCCTCATTTTCAAAAATTCATTAAAAATATTCCTTAAGAGATATGCAAATATTTTCAACGGATTCTTGTTCAGGGCGTCGTTGACTATGACTGAGTACAATTTCAAGACATTCCAACATACTTGGAATGTCCAAGTGCATGGATCGCTTTCCTGATTTTCAAAAATTCATTAAAAATATTCCTTAAGCGATATGCAAATATATTCAACGGATTCTTGTTCAGGGCATGCTTGACTATGACTGTGTACAATTTCAAGACATTCCAAGATACTTTTGGGGTCTTTTTTGAATAAAAAGTTAAGTCACTGCCGAAGTGCACAGACTTTCCTCATTTTCAAAAATTCATTAAAAATATTCCTTAAGAGATATGCAAATATTTTCAATTGATTCTTGTTCAGGGCGTCGTTGACTATGACTGAGTACAATTTCAAGACATTCCAACATACTTGGAATGTCCAAGTGCATGGATCGCTTTTCGGATTTTCAAAAATTCATTTAAAATATTCTTCAAGAGATATGCAAATATATTCAACGGATTCTTGTTCAGGGCATGCTTGACTATGACTGTGTACAATTTCAAGACATTCCAAGATACTTTTGGGGTCTTTTTTGAATAAAAAGTTAAGTCACTGCCTAAGTGCATGGATCGCTTTCCTAATTTTCAAAAATTCATTAAAAATATTCCTTAAGCGATATGCAAATATTTTCAACGGATTCTTGTTCAGGGCGTCGTTGACTATGACTGAGTACAATTTCAAGACATTCCAACATACTTGGAATGTCCAAGTGCATGGATCGCTTTCCTGATTTTCAAAAGTTCATTAAAAATATTCTTCAAGAGATATGCAAATATATTCAACGGATTCTTGTTCAGGGCATGCTTGACTATGACTGTGTACAATTTCAAGACATTCCAAGATACTTTTGGGGTCTTTTTTGAATAAAAAGTTAAGTCACTACCTAAGTGCACAGACTTTCCTCATTTTCAAAAATTCATTAAAAATATTCCTTAAGAGATATGCAAATATTTTCAATTGATTCTTGTTCAGGGCGTCGTTGACTATGACTGAGTACAATTTAAAGACATTCCAACATACTTGGAATGTCCAAGTGCATGGATCGCTTTTCGGATTTTCAAAAATTCCTTAAAAATATTCTTCAAGAGATATGCAAATATATTCAACGGATTCTTGTTCAGGGCATGCTTGACTATGACTGTGTACAATTTCAAGACATTCCAAGATACTTTTGGGGTCTTTTTTGACGAAAAAGTTAAGTCACTGCCTAAGTGCATGGATCGCTTTCCTGATTTTCAAAAATTCATTAAAAATATTCCTTAAGCGATATGCAAATATTTTCAACGGATTCTTGTTCAAGGCGTCGTTGACTATGACTGAGTACAATTTCAAGACATTCCAACATACTTGGAATGTCCAAGTGCATGGATCGCTTTCCTGATTTTCAAAAGTTCATTAAAAATATTCTTCAAGAGATATGCAAATATATTCAACGGATTCTTGTTCAGGGCATGCTTGACTATGACTGTGTACAATTTCAAGACATTCCAAGATACTTTTGGGGTCTTTTTTGACGAAAAAGTTAAGTCACTGCCTAAGTGCATGGATCGCTTTCCTGATTTTCAAAAATTCATTAAAAATATTCCTTAAGCGATATGCAAATATTTTCAACGGATTCTTGTTCAGGGCGTCGTTGACTATGACTGAGTACAATTTCAAGACATTCCTACATACTTTGAATGTCCAAGTACATGGATCCCTTTCCTGATTTTCAAAAGTTCATTAAAAATATTCTTCAAGAGATATGCAAATATATTCAATGGATTCTTGTTCAGGGCATGCTTGACTATGACTGTGTACAATTTCAAGACATTCCAAGATACCTTTGGGGTCTTTTTTGAAAAAAAAGTTAAGTCACTGCCTCAGTGCACAGACTTTCATCATTTTCAAAAATTCATTAAAAATATTCCTTAAGAGATATGCAAATATTTTCAATGGATTCTTGTTCAGGGCGTCGTTGACTATGACCGAGTACAATTTCAAGACATTCCAACATACTTGGAATGTCCAAGTGCATGGATCGCTTTCCGGATTTTCAAAAATTCATTAAAAATATTCTTCAAGAGATATGCAAATATATTCAACGGATTCTTGTTCAGGGCATTCTTGACTATGACTGTGTACAATTTCAAGACATTCCAAGATACTTTTGGGGTCTTTTTTGACGAAAAAGTTAAGTCACTGCCTAAGTGCATGGATCGCTTTCCTGATTTTCAGAAATTCTTTAAAAATATTCCTTAAACGATATGCAAATATTTTCAACGGATTCTTGTTCAGGGCGTCGTTGACTATGACTGAGTACAATTTCAAGACATTCCAACATACTTGGAATGTCCAAGTGCATGGATCGCTTTCCTGATTTTCAAAAGTTCATTAAAAATATTCTTCAAGAGATATGCAAATATATTCAACGGATTCTTGTTCAGGGCATGCTTGACTATGACTGTGTACAATTTCAAGACATTCCAAGATACTTTTGGGGTCTTTTTTGAATAAAAAGTTAAGTCACTGCCTAAGTGCACAGACTTTCCTCATTTTCAAAAATTCATTAAAAATATTCCTTAAGAGATATGCAAATATTTTCAATTGATTCTTGTTCAGGGCGTCGTTGACTATGACTGAGTACAATTTCAAGACATTCCAACATACTTGGAATGTCCAAGTGCATGGATCGCTTTTCGGATTTTCAAAAATTAATTAAAAATATTCTTCAAGAGATATGCAAATATATTCAACATATTCTTGTTCAGGGCATGCTTGACTATGACTGTGTACAATTTCAAGACATTCCAAGATACTTTTGGGGTCTTTTTTGACAAAAAAGTTTAGTCACTGCCTAAGTGCATGGATCGCTTTCCTGATTTTCAGAAATTCTTTAAAAATATTCCTTAAACGATATGCAAATATTTTCAACGGATTCTTGTTCAGGGCGTCGTTGACTATGACTGAGTACAATTTCAAGACATTCCAACATACTTGGAATGTCCAAGTGCATGGATCGCTTTCCTGATTTTCAAAAGTTCATTAAAAATATTCTTCAAGAGATATGCAAATATATTCAACAGATTCTTGTTCAGGGCATGCTTGACTATGACTGTGTACAATTTCAAGACATTCCAAGATACTTTTGGGGTCTTATTTGACGAAAAAGTTAAGTCACTGCCTAAGTGCACAGACTTTCCTCATTTTCAAAAATTCATTAAAAATATTCCTTAAGAGATATGCAAATATTTTCAATTGATTCTTGTTCAGGGCGTCGTTGACTATGACCGAGTACAATTTCAAGACATTCCAACATACTTGGAATGTCCAAGTGCATGGATCGCTTTCCGGATTTTCAAAAATTCATTAAAAATATTCTTCAAGAGATATGCAAATATATTCAACGGATTCTTGTTCAGGGCATTCTTGACTATGACTGTGTACAATTTCAAGACATTCCAAGATACTTTTGGGGTTTTTTTTGACGAAAAAGTTAAGTCACTGCCTAAGTGCATGGATCGCTTTCCTGATTTTCAGAAATTCTTTAAAAATATTCCTTAAACGATATGCAAATATTTTCAACGGATTCTTGTTCAGGGCGTCGTTGACTATGACTGAGTACAATTTCAAGACATTCCAACATACTTGGAATGTCCAAGTGCATGGATCGCTTTCCTGATTTTCAAAAGTTCATTAAAAATATTCTTCAAGAGATATGCAAATATATTCAACGGATTCTTGTTCAGGGCATGCTTGACTATGACTGTGTACAATTTCAAGACATTCCAAGATACTTTTGGGGTCTTTTTTGAATAAAAAGTTAAGTCACTGCCTAAGTGCACAGACTTTCCTCATTTTCAAAAATTCATTAAAAATATTCCTTAAGAGATATGCAAATATTTTCAATTGATTCTTGTTCAGGGCGTCGTTGACTATGACTGAGTACAATTTCAAGACATTCCAACATACTTGGAATGTCCAAGTGCATGGATCGCTTTTCGGATTTTCAAAAATTAATTAAAAATATTCTTCAAGAGATATGCAAATATATTCAACATATTCTTGTTCAGGGCATGCTTGACTATGACTGTGTACAATTTCAAGACATTCCAAGATACTTTTGGGGTCTTTTTTGACAAAAAAGTTTAGTCACTGCCTAAGTGCATGGATCGCTTTCCTGATTTTCAGAAATTCTTTAAAAATATTCCTTAAACGATATGCAAATATTTTCAACGGATTCTTGTTCAGGGCGTCGTTGACTATGACTGAGTACAATTTCAAGACATTCCAACATACTTGGAATGTCCAAGTGCATGGATCGCTTTCCTGATTTTCAAAATTTCATTAAAAATATTCTTCAAGAGATATGCAAATATATTCAACGGATTCTTGTTCAGGGCATGCTTGACTATGACTGTGTACAATTTCAAGACATTCCAAGATACTTTTGGGGTCTTTTTTGACGAAAAAGTTAAGTCACTGCCTAAGTGCATGGATGGCTTTCCTGATTTTCAAAAATTCATTAAAAATATTCCTTAAGCGATATGCAAATATTTTAAACGGATTCTTGTTCAGGGCGTCGTTGACTATGACCGAGTACAATTTCAAGACATTCCAACATACTTGGAATGTCCAAGTGCATGGATCGCTTTCCGGATTTTCAAAAATTCATTAAAAATATTCTTCAAGAGATATGCAAATATATTCAACGGATTCTTGTTCAGGGCATTCTTGACTATGACTGTGTACAATTTCAAGACATTCCAAGATACTTTTGGGGTCTTTTTTGACGAAAAAGTTAAGTCACTGCCTAAGTGCATGGATCGCTTTCCTGATTTTCAGAAATTCTTTAAAAATATTCCTTAAACGATATGCAAATATTTTCAACGGATTCTTGTTCAGGGCGTCGTTGACTATGACTGAGTACAATTTCAAGACATTCCAACATACTTGGAATGTCCAAGTGCATGGATCGCTTTCCTGATTTTCAAAAGTTCATTAAAAATATTCTTCAAGAGATATGCAAATATATTCAACGGATTCTTGTTCAGGGCATGCTTGACTATGACTGTGTACAATTTCAAGACATTCCAAGATACTTTTGGGGTCTTTTTTGAATAAAAAGTTAAGTCACTGCCTAAGTGCACAGACTTTCCTCATTTTCAAAAATTCATTAAAAATATTCCTTAAGAGATATGCAAATATTTTCAATTGATTCTTGTTCAGGGCGTCGTTGACTATGACTGAGTACAATTTCAAGACATTCCAACATACTTGGAATGTCCAAGTGCATGGATCGCTTTTCGGATTTTCAAAAATTAATTAAAAATATTCTTCAAGAGATATGCAAATATATTCAACATATTCTTGTTCAGGGCATGCTTGACTATGACTGTGTACAATTTCAAGACATTCCAAGATACTTTTGGGGTCTTTTTTGACAAAAAAGTTTAGTCACTGCCTAAGTGCATGGATCGCTTTCCTGATTTTCAGAAATTCTTTAAAAATATTCCTTAAACGATATGCAAATATTTTCAACGGATTCTTGTTCAGGGCGTCGTTGACTATGACTGAGTACAATTTCAAGACATTCCAACATACTTGGAATGTCCAAGTGCATGGATCGCTTTCCTGATTTTCAAAATTTCATTAAAAATATTCTTCAAGAGATATGCAAATATATTCAACGGATTCTTGTTCAGGGCATGCTTGACTATGACTGTGTACAATTTCAAGACATTCCAAGATACCTTTGGGGTCTTTTTTGAATAAAAAGTTAAGTCACTGCCTAAGTGCACAGACTTTCATCATTTTCAAAAATTCATTAAAAATATTCCTTAAGCGATATGCAAATATTTTCAACGGATTCTTGTTCAGGGCGTCGTTGACTATGACCGAGTACAATTTCAAGACATTCCAACATACTTTGAATGTCCAAGTACATGGATCGCTTTCCGGATTTTCAAAAGTTCATTAAAAATATTCTTCAAGAGATATGCAAATATATTCAACGGATTCTTGTTCAGGGCATGCTTGACTATGACTGTGTACAATTTCAAGACATTCCAAGATACTTTTGGGGTCTTTTTTGAATAAAAAGTTAAGTCACTGCCTAAGTGCACAGACTTTCCTCATTTTCAAAAATTCATTAAAAATATTCCTTAAGAGATATGCAAATATTTTCAATTGATTCTTGTTCAGAGCGTCGTTGACTATGACTGAGTACAATTTCAAGACATTCCAACATACTTGGAATGTCCAAGTGCATGGTGCTTTTCGGATTTTCAAAAATTCATTAAAAATATTCTTCAAGAGATATGCAAATATATTCAACGGATTCTTGTTCAGGGCATGCTTGACTATGACTGTGTACAATTTCAAGACATTCCAAGATACTTTTGGGGTCTTTTTTGATGAAAAAGTTAAGTCACTGCCTAAGTGCATGGATCGCTTTCCTGATTTTCAAAAATTCATTAAAAATATTCCTTAAGCGATATGCAAATATTTTCAACGGATTCTTGTTCAGGGCGTCGTTGACTATGACTGAGTACAATTTCAAGACATTCCAACATACTTGGAATGTCCAAGTGCATGGATCGCTTTCCTGATTTTCAAAAGTTCATTAAAAATATTCTTCAAGAGATATGCAAATATATTCAACGGATTCTTGTTCAGGGCATGCTTGACTATGACTGTGTACAATTTCAAGACATTCCAAGATACTTTTGGGGTCTTTTTTGACGAAAAAGTTAAGTCACTGCCTAAGTGCATGGATGGCTTTCCTGATTTTCAAAAATTCATTAAAAATATTCCTTAAGCGATATGCAAATATTTTCAACGGATTCTTGTTCAGGGCGTCGTTGACTATGACCGAGTACAATTTCAAGACATTCCAACATACTTTGAATGTCCAAGTACATGGATGGCTTTCCTGATTTTCAAAAGTTCATTAAAAATATTCTTCAAGAGATATGCAAATATATTCAACGGATTCTTGTTCAGGGCATGCTTGACTATGACTGTGTACAATTTCAAGACATTCCAAGATACTTTTGGGGTCTTTTTTGACGAAAAAGTTAAGTCACTGCCTAAGTGCATGGATCGCTTTCCTGATTTTCAAAAATTCATTAAAAATATTCCTTAAGCGATATGCAAATATTTTCAACGGATTCTTGTTCAGGGCGTTGTTGACTATGACTGAGTACAATTTCAAGACATTCCAACATACTTGGAATGTCCAAGTGCATGGATCGCTTTCCTGATTTTCAAAAGTTCATTAAAAATATTCTTCAAGAGATATGCAAATATATTCAACGGATTCTTGTTCAGGGCTTGCTTGACTATGACTGTGTACAATTTCAAGACATTCCAAGATACTTTTGTGGTCTTTTTTGAATAAAAAGTTAAGTCACTGCCTAAGTGCACAGACTTTCCTCATTTTCAAAAATTCATTAAAAATATTCCTTAAGAGATATGCAAATATTTTCAATTGATTCTTGTTCAGGGCGTCGTTGACTATGACTGAGTACAATTTCAAGACATTCCAACATACTTGGAATGTCCAAGTGCATGGATCGCTTTTCGGATTTTCAAAAATTCATTAAAAATATTCTTCAAGAGATATGCAAATATATTCAACGGTTTCTTGTTCAGGGCATGCTTGACTATGACTGTGTACAATTTCAAGACATTCCAAGATACTTTTGGGGTCTTTTTTGACAAAAAAGTTAAGTCACTGCCTAAG
Organism: Microchirus variegatus; assembly: GCF_963457635.1. Lineage (NCBI taxonomy): Eukaryota > Metazoa > Chordata > Actinopteri > Pleuronectiformes > Soleidae > Microchirus > Microchirus variegatus. The sequence goes on along the minus strand of NW_028154717.1, from coordinate 573,569 downwards.
TGCATGGATTGCTTTCCTGATTTTCAAAAATTCATTAAAAATATTCTTCAAGAGATATGCAAATATATTCAACGGATTCTTGTTCAGGGCATGCTTGACTATGACTGTGTACAATTTCAAGACATTCCAAGATACTTTTGGGGTCTTTTTTGAAAAAAAAGTCAAGTCACTAAGTGCATCAGGGCAAATGGATCGTTTCCTCCGTCTCACCTTATTTCCTGCTGTGTGATCCATGGTGTCCAAACGTTTGTTTCCAGCGACTGGGCGACATGGATGAACTCCTGCAGCTTTAATGCTTTAAAAACAAACCAAAAACATCAAAAGTTAAGTCACTGCCTAAGTGCATGGATCGCTTTCCTAATTTTCAAAAATTCATTAAAAATATTCCTTAAGAGATATGCAAATATTTTCAATTGATTCTTGTTCAGGGCGTCGTTGACTATGACTGAGTACAATTTCAAGACATTCCAACATACTTGGAATGTCCAAGTGCATGGATCGCTTTTCGGATTTTGAAAAATTCATTAAAAATATTCTTCAAGAGATATGCAAATATATTCAACGGATTCTTGTTCAGGGCATGCTTGACTATGACTGTGTACAATTTCAAGACATTCCAAGATACTTTTGGGGTCTTTTTTGACGAAAAAGTTAAGTCACTGCCTAAGTGCATGGATCGCTTTCCTGATTTTCAAAAATTCATTAAAAATATTCCTTAAGCGATATGCAAATATTTTCAACGGATTCTTGTTCAGGGCGTCGTTGACTATGACTGAGTACAATTTCAAGACATTCCAACATACTTGGAATGTCCAAGTGCATGGATCGCTTTCCTGATTTTCAAAAGTTCATTAAAAATATTCTTCAAGAGATATGCAAATATATTCAACGGATTCTTGTTCAGGGCATGCTTGACTATGACTGTGTACAATTTCAAGACATTCCAAGATACTTTTGGGGTCTTTTTTGAATAAAAAGTTAAGTCACTGCCTAAGTGCACAGACTTTCCTCATTTTCAAAAATTCATTAAAAATATTCCTTAAGAGATATGCAAATATTTTCAATGGATTCTTGTTCAGGGCGTTGTTGACTATGACTGAGTACAATTTCAAGACATTCCAACATACTTGGAATGTCCAAGTGCATGGATCGCTTTCCGGATTTTCAAAAATTCATTTAAAATATTCTTCAAGAGATATGCAAATATATTCAACGGATTCTTGTTCAGGGCATGCTTGACTATGACTGTGTACAATTTCAAGACATTCCAAGATACTTTTGGGGTCTTTTTTGACGAAAAAGTTAAGTCACTGCCTAAGTGCATGGATCGCTTTCCTGATTTTCAGAAATTCTTTAAAAATATTCCTTAAACGATATGCAAATATTTTCAACGGATTCTTGTTCAGGGCGTCGTTGACTATGACTGAGTACAATTTAAAGACATTCCAACATACTTGGAATGTCCAAGTGCATGGATCGCTTTTCGGATTTTCAAAAATTCATTAAAAATATTCTTCAAGAGATATGCAAATATATTCAACGGATTCTTGTTCAGGGCATGCTTGACTATGACTGTGAACAATTTCAAGACATTCCAAGATACTTTTGGGGTCTTTTTTGACAAAAAAGTTAAGTCACTGCCTAAGTGCATGGATCGCTTTCCTGATTTTCAAAAATTCATTAAAAATATTCCTTAAGCGATATGCAAATATTTTCAACGGATTCTTGTTCAGGGCGTCGTTGACTATGACTGAGTACAATTTCAAGACATTCCAACATACTTGGAATGTCCAAGTGCATGGATCGCTTTCCTGATTTTCAAAAGTTCATTAAAAATATTCTTCAAGAGATATGCAAATATATTCAACGGATTCTTGTTCAGGGCATGCTTGACTATGACTGTGTACAATTTCAAGACATTCCAAGATACCTTTGGGGTCTTTTTTGGATAAAAAGTTAAGTCACTGCCTAAGTGCACAGACTTTCATCATTTTCAAAAATTCATTAAAAATATTCCTTAAGAGATATGCAAATATTTTCAATGGATTCTTGTTCAGGGCGTCGTTGACTATGACCGAGTACAATTTCAAGACATTCCAACATACTTGGAATGTCCAAGTGCATGGATCGCTTTCCGGATTTTCAAAAATTCATTAAAAATATTCTTCAAGAGATATGCAAATATATTCAACGGATTCTTGTTCAGGGCACTCTTGACTATGACTGTGTACAATTTCAAGACATTCCAAGATACTTTTGGGGTCTTTTTTGACGAAAAAGTTAAGTCACTGCCTAAGTGCATGGATCGCTTTCCTGATTTTCAGAAATTCTTTAAAAATATTCCTTAAACGATATGCAAATATTTTCAACGGATTCTTGTTCAGGGCGTCGTTGACTATGACTGAGTACAATTTCAAGACATTCCAACATACTTGGAATGTCCAAGTGCATGGATCGCTTTCCTGATTTTCAAAAGTTCATTAAAAATATTCTTCAAGAGATATGCAAATATATTCAACGGATTCTTGTTCAGGGCATGCTTGACTATGACTGTGTACAATTTCAAGACATTCCAAGATACTTTTGGGGTCTTCTTTGACAAAAAAGTTAAGTCACTGCCTCAGTGCATGGATCGCTTTCCTGATTTTCAAAAATTCATTTAAAATATTCCTGAAGCGATATGCAAATATTTTCAACGGATTCTTGTTCAGGGCGTCGTTGACTATGACTGAGTACAATTTCAAGACATTCCAACATACTTGGAATGTCCAAGTGCATGGATCGCTTTCCTGATTTTCAAAAATTCATTAAAAATATTCCTTAAGCGATATGCAAATATATTCAACGGATTCTTGTTCAGGGCATGCTTGACTATGACTGTGTACAATTTCAAGACATTCCAAGATACTTTTGGGGTCTTTTTTGAATAAAAAGTTAAGTCACTGCCTAAGTGCATGGATCGCTTTCCTGATTTTCAGAAATTCTTTAAAAATATTCCTTAAACGATATGCAAATATTTTCAACGGATTCTTGTTCAGGGCATCGTTGACTATGACTGATTACAATTTCAAGACATTCCAACATACTTGGAATGTCCAAGTGCATGGATCGCTTTCCTGATTTTCAAAAGTTCATTAAAAATATTCTTCAAGAGATATGCAAATATATTCAACGGATTCTTGTTCAGGGCATGCTTGACTATGACTGTGTACAATTTCAAGACATTCCAAGATACTTTTGGGGTCTTTTTTGACAAAAAAGTTAAGTCACTGCCTAAGTGCATGGATCGCTTTCCTGATTTTCAAAAGTTCATTAAAAATATTCTTCAAGAGATATGCAAATATATTCAACGGATTCTTGTTCAGGGCATGCTTGACTATGACTGTGTACAATTTCAAGACATTCCAAGATACCTTTGGGGTCTTTTTTGGATAAAAAGTTAAGTCACTGCCTAAGTGCACAGACTTTCATCATTTTCAAAAATTCATTAAAAATATTCCTTAAGAGATATGCAAATATTTTCAATGGATTCTTGTTCAGGGCGTCGTTGACTATGACCGAGTACAATTTCAAGACATTCCAACATACTTGGAATGTCCAAGTGCATGGATCGCTTTCCGGATTTTCAAAAATTCATTAAAAATATTCTTCAAGAGATATGCAAATATATTCAACGGATTCTTGTTCAGGGCATTCTTGACTATGACTGTGTACAATTTCAAGACATTCCAAGATACTTTTGGGGTCTTTTTTGAAGAAAAAGTTAAGTCACTGCCTAAGTGCATGGATCGCTTTCCTGATTTTCAGAAATTCTTTAAAAATATTCCTTAAACGATATGCAAATATTTTCAACGGATTCTTGTTCAGGGCGTCGTTGGCTATGACTGAGTACAATTTCAAGACATTCCAACATACTTGGAATGTCCAAGTGCATGGATCGCTTTCCTGATTTTCAAAAGTTCATTAAAAATATTCTTCAAGAGATATGCAAATATATTCAACGGATTCTTGTTCAGGGCATGCTTGACTATGACTGTGTACAATTTCAAGACATTCCAAGATACCTTTGGGGTCTTTTTTGGATAAAAAGTTAAGTCACTGCCTAAGTGCACAGACTTTCATCATTTTCAAAAATTCATTAAAAATATTCCTCAAGAGATATGCAAATATATTCAACGGATTCTTGTTCAGGGCATGCTTGACTATGACTGTGTACAATTTCAAGACATTCCAAGATACTTTTGGGGTCTTTTTTGACAAAAAAGTTAAGTCACTGCCTCAGTGCATGGATCGCTTTCCTGATTTTCAAAAATTCATTTAAAATATTCCTGAAGCGATATGCAAATATTTTCAACGGATTCTTGTTCAGGGCGTCGTTGACTATGACTGAGTACAATTTCAAGACATTCCAACATACTTGGAATGTCCAAGTGCATGGATCGCTTTCCTGATTTTCAAAAATTCATTAAAAATATTCCTTAAGCGATATGCAAATATATTCAACGGATTCTTGTTCAGGGCATGCTTGACTATGACTGTGTACAATTTCAAGACATTCCAAGATACTTTTGGGGTCTTTTTTGAATAAAAAGTTAAGTCACTGCCTAAGTGCATGGATCGCTTTCCTGATTTTCAGAAATTCTTTAAAAATATTCCTTAAACGATATGCAAATATTTTCAACGGATTCTTGTTCAGGGCATCGTTGACTATGACTGATTACAATTTCAAGACATTCCAACATACTTGGAATGTCCAAGTGCATGGATCGCTTTCCTGATTTTCAAAAGTTCATTAAAAATATTCTTCAAGAGATATGCAAATATATTCAACGGATTCTTGTTCAGGGCATGCTTGACTATGACTGTGTACAATTTCAAGACATTCCAAGATACTTTTGGGGTCTTTTTTGACAAAAAAGTTAAGTCACTGCCTAAGTGCATGGATCGCTTTCCTGATTTTCAAAAGTTCATTAAAAATATTCTTCAAGAGATATGCAAATATATTCAACGGATTCTTGTTCAGGGCATGCTTGACTATGACTGTGTACAATTTCAAGACATTCCAAGATACCTTTGGGGTCTTTTTTGGATAAAAAGTTAAGTCACTGCCTAAGTGCACAGACTTTCATCATTTTCAAAAATTCATTAAAAATATTCCTTAAGAGATATGCAAATATTTTCAATGGATTCTTGTTCAGGGCGTCGTTGACTATGACCGAGTACAATTTCAAGACATTCCAACATACTTGGAATGTCCAAGTGCATGGATCGCTTTCCGGATTTTCAAAAATTCATTAAAAATATTCTTCAAGAGATATGCAAATATATTCAACGGATTCTTGTTCAGGGCATTCTTGACTATGACTGTGTACAATTTCAAGACATTCCAAGATACTTTTGGGGTCTTTTTTGAAGAAAAAGTTAAGTCACTGCCTAAGTGCATGGATCGCTTTCCTGATTTTCAGAAATTCTTTAAAAATATTCCTTAAACGATATGCAAATATTTTCAACGGATTCTTGTTCAGGGCGTCGTTGGCTATGACTGAGTACAATTTCAAGACATTCCAACATACTTGGAATGTCCAAGTGCATGGATCGCTTTCCTGATTTTCAAAAGTTCATTAAAAATATTCTTCAAGAGATATGCAAATATATTCAACGGATTCTTGTTCAGGGCATGCTTGACTATGACTGTGTACAATTTCAAGACATTCCAAGATACCTTTGGGGTCTTTTTTGGATAAAAAGTTAAGTCACTGCCTAAGTGCACAGACTTTCATCATTTTCAAAAATTCATTAAAAATATTCCTTAAGAGATATGCAAATATTTTCAATGGATTCTTGTTCAGGGCGTCGTTGACTATGACCGAGTACAATTTCAAGACATTCCAACATACTTGGAATGTCCAAGTGCATGGATCGCTTTCCGGATTTTCAAAAATTCATTAAAAATATTCTTCAAGAGATATGCAAATATATTCAACGGATTCTTGTTCAGGGCACTCTTGACTATGACTGTGTACAATTTCAAGACATTCCAAGATACTTTTGGGGTCTTTTTTGACGAAAAAGTTAAGTCACTGCCTAAGTGCATGGATCGCTTTCCTGATTTTCAGAAATTCTTTAAAAATATTCCTTAAACGATATGCAAATATTTTCAACGGATTCTTGTTCAGGGCGTCGTTGACTATGACTGAGTACAATTTCAAGACATTCCAACATACTTGGAATGTCCAAGTGCATGGATCGCTTTCCTGATTTTCAAAAGTTCATTAAAAATATTCTTCAAGAGATATGCAAATATATTCAACGGATTCTTGTTCAGGGCATGCTTGACTATGACTGTGTACAATTTCAAGACATTCCAAGATACTTTTGGGGTCTTTTTTGAATAAAAAGTTAAGTCACTGCCTAAGTGCACAGACTTTCCTCATTTTCAAAAATTCATTAAAAATATTCCTTAAGAGATATGCAAATATTTTCAATTGATTCTTGTTCAGGGCGTCGTTGACTATGACTGAGTACAATTTCAAGACATTCCAACATACTTGGAATGTCCAAGTGCATGGATCGCTTTTCAGATTTTCAAAAATTCATTAAAAATATTCTTCAAGAGATATGCAAATATATTCAACGGATTCTTGTTCAGGGCATGCTTGACTATGACTGTGTACAATTTCAAGACATTCCAAGATACTTTTGGGGTCTTTTTTGAATAAAAAGTTAAGTCACTGCCTAAGTGCATGAATCGCTTTCCTGATTTTCAAAAATTCATTAAAAATATTCCTTAAGCGATATGCAAATATTTTCAACGGATTCTTGTTCAGGGCGTCGTTGACTATGACTGAGTACAATTTCAAAACATTCCAACATACTTGGAATGTCCAAGTGCATGGATCGCTTTCCTGATTTTCAAAAGTTCATTAAAAATATTCTTCAAGAGATATGCAAATATATTCAACGGATTCTTGTTCAGGGCATGCTTGACTATGACTGTGTACAATTTCGAGACATTCCAAGATACCTTTGGGGTCTTTTTTGAATAAAAAGTTAAGTCACTGCCTAAGTGCACAGACTTTCATCATTTTCAAAAATTCATTAAAAATATTCCTTAAGAGATATGCAAATATTTTCAATGGATTCTTGTTCAGGGCGTCGTTGACTATGACCGAGTACAATTTCAAGACATTCCAACATACTTGGAATGTCCAAGTGCATGGATCGCTTTCCTGATTTTCAAAAGTTCATTAAAAATATTCTTCAAGAGATATGCAAATATATTCAACGGATTCTTGTTCAGGGCATGCTTGACTATGACTGTGTACAATTTCAAGACATTCCAAGATACTTTTGGGGTCTTTTTTGAATAAAAAGTTAAGTCACTGCCTAAGTGCACAGACTTTCCTCATTTTCAAAAATTCATTAAAAATATTCCTTAAGAGATATGCAAATATTTTCAATTGATTCTTGTTCAGGGCGTCGTTGACTATGACTGAGTACAATTTCAAGACATTCCAACATACTTGGAATGTCCAAGTGCATGGATCGCTTTTCGGATTTTCAAAAATTCATTAAAAATATTCTTCAAGAGATATGCAAATATATTCAACGGATTCTTGTTCAGGGCATGCTTGACTATGACTGTGTACAATTTCAAGACATTCCAAGATACTTTTGGGGTCTTTTTTGACGAAAAAGTTAAGTCACTGCCTAAGTGCATGGATCGCTTTCCTGATTTTCAAAAATTCATTAAAAATATTCCTTAAGCGATATGCAAATATTTTCACCGGATTCTTGTTCAGGGCGTCGTTGACTATGACTGAGTACAATTTCAAGACATTCCAACATACTTGGAATGTCCAAGTGCATGGATCGCTTTCCTGATTTTCAAAAGTTCATTAAAAATATTCTTCAAGAGATATGCAAATATATTCAACGGATTCTTGTTCAGGGCATGCTTGACTATGACTGTGTACAATTTCGAGACATTCCAAGATACCTTTGGGGTCTTTTTTGAATAAAAAGTTAAGTCACTGCCTAAGTGCACAGACTTTCATCATTTTCAAAAATTCATTAAAAATATTCCTTAAGAGATATGCAAATATTTTCAATGGATTCTTGTTCAGGGCGTCGTTGACTATGACCGAGTATAATTTCAAGACATTCCAACATACTTGGAATGTCCAAGTGCATGGATCGCTTTCCGGATTTTCAAAAATTCATTAAAAATATTCTTCAAGAGATATGCAAATATATTCAACGGATTCTTGTTCAGGGCATGCTTGACTATGACTGTGTACAATTTCAAGACATTCCAAGATACTTTTGGGGTCTTTTTTGACGAAAAAGTTAAGTCACTGCCTAAGTGCATGGATCGCTTTCCTGATTTTCAGAAATTCTTTAAAAATATTCCTTAAACGATATGCAAATATTTTCAACGGATTCTAGTTCAGGGCGTCGTTGACTATGACTGAGTACAATTTCAAGACATTCCAACATACTTGGAATGTCCAAGTGCATGGATCGCTTTCCTGATTTTCAAAAGTTCATTAAAAATATTCTTCAAGAGATATGCAAATATATTCAACGGATTCTTGTTCAGGGCATGCTTGACTATGACTGTGTACAATTTCAAGACATTCCAAGATACTTTTGGGGTCTTTTTTGAATAAAAAGTTAAGTCACTGCCTAAGTGCACAGACTTTCCTCATTTTCAAAAATTCATTAAAAATATTCCTTAAGAGATATGCAAATATTTTCAATTGATTCTTGTTCAGGGCGTCGTTGACTATGACTGAGTACAATTTCAAGACATTCCAACATACTTGGAATGTCCAAGTGCATGGATCGCTTTTCGGATTTTCAAAAATTCATTAAAAATATTCTTCAAGAGATATGCAAATATATTCAACGGATTCTTGTTCAGGGCATGCTTGACTATGACTGTGTACAATTTCAAGACATTCCAAGATACTTTTGGGGTCTTTTTTGACAAAAAAGTTAAGTCACTGCCTAAGTGCATGGATCGCTTTCCTGATTTTCAGAAATTCTTTAAAAATATTCCTTAAACGATATGCAAATATTTTCAACGGATTCTTGTTCAGGGCGTCGTTGACTATGACTGAGTACAATTTCAAGACATTCCAACATACTTGGAATGTCAAAGTGCATGGATCGCTTTCCTGATTTTCAAAAGTTCATTAAAAATATTCTTCAAGAGATATGCAAATATATTCAACGGATTCTTGTTCAGGGCATGCTTGACTATGACTGTGTACAATTTCAAGACATTCCAAGATACTTTTGGGGTCTTTTTTGAATAAAAAGTTAAGTCACTGCCTAAGTGCACAGACTTTCAAAAATTCATTAAAAATATTCCTTAAGAGATATGCAAATATTTTCAATGGATTCTTGTTCAGGGCGTCGTTGACTATGACCGAGTACAATTTCAAGACATTCCAACATACTTGGAATGTCCAAGTGCATGGATCGCTTTCCGGATTTTCAAAAATTCATTAAAAATATTCTTCAAGAGATATGCAAATATATTCAACGGATTCTTGTTCAGGGCATGCTTGACTATGACTGTGTACAATTTCAAGACATTCCAAGATACCTTTGGGGTCTTTTTTGAATAAAAAGTTAAGTCACTGCCTAAGTGCACAGACTTTCATCATTTTCAAAAATTCATTAAAAATATTCCTTAAGAGATATGCAAATATTTTCAATGGATTCTTGTTCAGGGCGTCGTTGACTATGACCGAGTACAATTTCAAGACATTCCAACATACTTGGAATGTCCAAGTGCATGGATCACTTTCCGGATTTTCAAAAATTCATTAAAAATATTCTTCAAGAGATATGCAAATATATTCAACGGATTCTTGTTCAGGGCATTCTTGACTATGACTGTGTACAATTTCAAGACATTCCAAGATACTTTTGGGGTCTTTTTTGACGAAAAAGTTAAGTCACTGCCTAAGTGCATGGATCGCTTTCCTGATTTTCAGAAATTCTTTAAAAATATTCCTTAAACGATACGCAAAAATTTTCAACGGATTCTTGTTCAGGGCGTCGTTGACTATGACTGAGTACAATTTCAAGACATTCCAACATACTTGGAATGTCCAAGTGCATGGATCGCTTTCCTGATTTTCAAAAGTTCATTAAAAATATTCTTCAAGAGATATGCAAATATATTCAACGGATTCTTGTTCAGGGCATGCTTGACTATGACTGTGTACAATTTCAAGACATTCCAAGATACGTTTGGGGTCTTTTTTGACAAAAAAGTTAAGTCACTGCCTAAGTGCATGGATCGCTTTCCTGATTTTCAAAAATTCATTAGAAATATTCCTTAAGCGATATGCAAATATTTTCAACGGATTCTTGTTCAGGGCGTCGTTGACTATGACTGAGTACAATTTCAAGACATTCCAACATACTTGGAATGTCCAAGTGCATGGATCGCTTTCCTGATTTTCAAAAGTTCATTAAAAATATTCTTCAAGAGATATGCAAATATATTCAACGGATTCTTGTTCAGGGCATGCTTGACTATGACTGTGTACAATTTCAAGACATTCCAAGATACCTTTGGGGTCTTTTTTGAATAAAAAGTTAAGTCACTGCCTAAATGCACAGACTTTCATAATTTTCAAAAATTCATTAAAAATATTCCTTAAACGATATGCAAATATTTTCAACGGATTCTTGTTCAGGGCGTCGTTGACTATGACTGAGTACAATTTCAAGACATTCCAACATACTTGGAATGTCCAAGTGCATGGATCGCTTTCCTGATTTTCAAAAGTTCATTAAAAATATTCTTCAAGAGATATGCAAATATATTCAACGGATTCTTGTTCAGGGCATGCTTGACTATGACTGTGTACAATTTCAAGACATTCCAAGATACTTTTGGGGTCTTTTTTGAATAAAAAGTTGAGTCACTGCCTAAGTGCACAGACTTTCCTCATTTTCAAAAATTCATTAAAAATATTCCTTAAGAGATATGCAAATATTTTCAATGGATTCTTGTTCAGGGCGTCGTTGACTATGACCGAGTACAATTTCAAGACATTCCAACATACTTGGAATGTCCAAGTGCATGGATCGCTTTCCGGATTTTCAAAAATTCATTAAAAATATTCTTCAAGAGATATGCAAATATATTCAACGGATTCTTGTTCAGGGCATGCTTGACTATGACTGTGTACAATTTCAAGACATTCCAAGATACTTTTGGGGTCTTTTTTGACGAAAAAGTTAAGTCACTGCCTAAGTGCATGGATCGCTTTCCTGATTTTCAGAAATTCTTTAAAAATATTCCTTAAACGATATGCAAATATTTTCAACGGATTCTTGTTCAGGGCGTCGTTGACTATGACTGAGTACAATTTCAAGACATTCCAACATACTTGGAATGTCCAAGTGCATGGATCGCTTTCCTGATTTTCAAAAGTTCATTAAAAATATTCTTCAAGAGATATGCAAATATATTCAACGGATTCTTGTTCAGGGCATGCTTGACTATGACTGTGTACAATTTCAAGACATTCCAAGATACTTATGGGGTCTTTTTTGAATAAAAAGTTAAGTCACTGCCTAAGTGCACAGACTTTCCTCATTTTCAAAAATTCATTAAAAATATTCCTTAAGAGATATGCAAATATTTTCAATTGATTCTTGTTCAGGGCGTCGTTGACTATGACTGAGTACAATTTCAAGACATTCCAACATACTTTGAATGTCCAAGTGCATGGATCGCTTTTCGGATTTTCAAAAATTCATTAAAAATATTCTTCAAGAGATATGCAAATATATTCAACGGATTCTTGTTCAGGGCATGCTTGACTATGACTGTGTACAATTTCAAGACATTCCAACATACTTTGAATGTCCAGGTACATGGATCGCTTTCCTGATTTTCAAAAGTTCATTAAAAATATTCTTCAAGAGATATGCAAATATATTCAACGGATTCTTGTTCAGGGCATGCTTGACTATGACTGTGTACAATTTCAAGACATTCCAAGATACGTTTGGGGTCTTTTTTGACAAAAAAGTTAAGTCACTGCCTAAGTGCATGGATCGCTTTCCTGATTTTCAAAAATTCATTAGAAATATTCCTTAAGCGATATGCAAATATTTTCAACGGATTCTTGTTCAGGGCGTCGTTGACTATGACTGAGTACAATTTCAAGACATTCCAACATACTTGGAATGTCCAAGTGCATGGATCGCTTTCCTGATTTTCAAAAGTTCATTAAAAATATTCTTCAAGAGATATGCAAATATATTCAACGGATTCTTGTTCAGGGCATGCTTGACTATGACTGTGTACAATTTCAAGACATTCCAAGATACCTTTGGGGTCTTTTTTGAATAAAAAGTTAAGTCACTGCCTAAATGCACAGACTTTCATCATTTTCAAAAATTCATTAAAAATATTCCTTAAACGATATGCAAATATTTTCAACGGATTCTTGTTCAGGGCGTCGTTGACTATGACTGAGTACAATTTCAAGACATTCCAACATACTTGGAATGTCCAAGTGCATGGATCGCTTTCCTGATTTTCAAAAGTTCATTAAAAATATTCTTCAAGAGATATGCAAATATATTCAACGGATTCTTGTTCAGGGCATGCTTGACTATGACTGTGTACAATTTCAAGACATTCCAAGATACTTTTGGGGTCTTTTTTGAATAAAAAGTTAAGTCACTGCCTAAGTGCACAGACTTTCCTCATTTTCAAAAATTCATTAAAAATATTCCTTAAGAGATATGCAAATATTTTCAATGGATTCTTGTTCAGGGCGTCGTTGACTATGACCGAGTACAATTTCAAGACATTCCAACATACTTGGAATGTCCAAGTGCATGGATCGCTTTCCGGATTTTCAAAAATTCATTAAAAATATTCTTCAAGAGATATACAAATATATTCAACAGATTCTTGTTCAGGGCATTCTTGACTATGACTGTGTACAATTTCAAGACATTCCAAGATACTTTTGGGGTCTTTTTTGACGAAAAAGTTAAGTCACTGCCTAAGTGCATGGATCGCTTTCCTGATTTTCAGAAATTCTTTAAAAATATTCCTTAAACGATATGCAAATATTTTCAACGGATTCTTGTTCAGGGCGTCGTTGACTATGACTGAGTACAATTTCAAGACATTCCAACATACTTGGAATGTCCAAGTGCATGGATCGCTTTCCTGATTTTCAAAAGTTCATTAAAAATATTCTTCAAGAGATATGCAAATATATTCAACGGATTCTTGTTCAGGGCATGCTTGACTATGACTGTGTACAATTTCAAGACATTCCAAGATACTTTTGGGGTCTTTTTTGAATAAAAAGTTAAGTCACTGCCTAAGTGCACAGACTTTCCTCATTTTCAAAAATTCATTAAAAATATTCCTTAAGAGATATGCAAATATTTTCAATTGATTCTTGTTCAGGGCGTCGTTGACTATGACTGAGTACAATTTCAAGACATTCCAACATACTTTGAATGTCCAAGTGCATGGATCGCTTTTCGGATTTTCAAAAATTCATTAAAAATATTCTTCAAGAGATATGCAAATATATTCAACGGATTCTTGTTCAGGGCATGCTTGACTATGACTGTGTACAATTTCAAGACATTCCAAGATACTTTTGGGGTCTTTTTTGACGAAAAAGTTAAGTCACTGCCTAAGTGCATGGATCGCTTTCCTGATTTTCAAAAATTCATTAAAAATATTCCTTAAGCGATATGCAAATATTTTCAACGGATTCTTGTTCAGGGCGTCGTTGACTATGACTGAGTACAATTTCAAGACATTCCAACATACTTGGAATGTCCAAGTGCATGGATCGCTTTCCTGATTTTCAAAAGTTCATTCAAAATATTCTTCAAGAGATATGCAAATATATTCAACGGATTCTTGTTCAGGGCATGCTTGACTATGACTGTGTACAATTTCAAGACATTCCAAGATACTTTTGGGGTCTTTTTTGACGAAAAAGTTAAGTCACTGCCTAAGTGCATGGATCGCTTTCCTGATTTTCAGAAATTCTTTAAAAATATTCCTTAAACGATATGCAAATATTTTCAACGGATTCTTGTTCAGGGCGTCGTTGACTATGACTGAGTACAATTTCAAGACATTCCAACATACTTGGAATGTCCAAGTGCATGGATCGCTTTCCTGATTTTCAAAAGTTCATTAAAAATATTCTTCAAGAGATATGCAAATATATTCAACGGATTCTTGTTCAGGGAATGCTTGACTATGACTGTGTACAATTTCAAGACATATCAAGATACTTTTGGGGTCTTTTTTGAATAAAAAGTTAAGTCACTGCCTAAGTGCACAGACTTTCCTCATTTTCAAAAATTCATTAAAAATATTCCTTAAGAGATATGCAAATATTTTCAATTGATTCTTGTTCAGGGCGTCGTTGACTATGACTGAGTACAATTTCAAGACATTCCAACATACTTGGAATGTCCAAGTGCATGGATCGCTTTTCGGATTTTCAAAAATTCATTAAAAATATTCTTCAAGAGATATGCAAATATATTCAACGGTTTCTTGTTCAGGGCATGCTTGACTATGACTGTGTACAATTTCAAGACATTCCAAGATACTTTTGGGGTCTTTTTTGACAAAAAAGTTAAGTCACTGCCTAAGTGCATGGATTGCTTTCCTGATTTTCAAAAATTCATTAAAAATATTCCTTAAGCGATATGCAAATATTTTCAATGGATTCTTGTTCAGGGCGTCGTTGACTATGACTGAGTACAATTTCAAGACATTCCAACATACTTGGAATGTCCAAGTGCATGGATCGCTTTCCGGATTTTCAAAAATTCATTTAAAATATTCTTCAAGAGATATGCAAATATATTCAACGGATTCTTGTTCAGGGCATGCTTGACTATGACTGTGTACGCTTTCAAGACATTCCAAGATACTTTTGGGGTCTTTTTTGAATAAAAAGTTAAGTCACTGCCTAAGTGCACAGACTTTCCTCATTTCCAAAAATTCATTAAAAATATTCCTTAAGAGATATGCAAATATTTTCAATGGATTCTTGTTCAGGGCGTCGTTGACTATGACCGAGTACAATTTCAAGACATTCCAACATACTTGGAATTTCCAAGTGCATGGATCGCTTTCCGGATTTTCAAAAATTCATTAAAAATATTCTTCAAGAGATATGCAAATATATTCAACGGATTCTTGTTCAGGGCATGCTTGACTATGACTGTGTACAATTTCAAGACATTCCAAGATACTTTTGGGGTCTTTTTTGACGAAAAAGTTAAGTCACTGCCTAAGTGCATGGATCGCTTTCCTGATTTTCAAAAATTCATTAAAAATATTCCTTAAGCGATATGCAAATATTTTCAACGGATTCTTGTTCAGGGCGTCGTTGACTATGACTGAGTACAATTTCAAGACATTCCAACATACTTGGAATGTCCAAGTGCATGGATCGCTTTCCGGATTTTCAAAAATTCATTAAAAATATTCTTCAAGAGATATGCAAATATATTCAACGGATTCTTATTCAGGGCATGCTTGACTATGACTGTGTACAATTTCAAGACATTCCAATTTACTTTTGGGGTTTTTTTTGAAAAAAAAGTCAAGTCACTAAGTGCATCAGGGCAAATGGATCGTTTCCTTCGTCTCACCTGATATCCTGCTGTGTGATCCACGGTGTCCAAACGTTTGTTTCCAGCGACTGGACGACATGGATGAACTCCTGCAGCTTTAATTCTTTAAAAACAACCCAAAAACATCAAAAGTTAAGTCACTGCCTAAGTGCATGGATCGCTTTCCTGATTTTCAAAAATTCATTAAAAATATTCCTCAAGAGATATGCAAATATATTCAACGGATTCTTGTTCAGGGCATGCTTGACTATGACTGTGTACAATTTCAAGACATTCCAACATACTTGGAATGTCCAAGTGCATGGATCGCTTTTCGGATTTTCAAAAATTCATTAAAAATATTCTTCAAGAGATATGCAAATATATTCAACGGATTCTTGTTCAGGGCATGCTTGACTATGACTGTGTACAATTTCAAGACATTCCAAGATACTTTTGGGGTCTTTTTTGAATAAAAAGTTAAGTCACTGCCTAAGTGCATGGATCGCTTTCCTGATTTTCAAAAATTCATTAAAAATATTCCTTAAGCGATATGCAAATATTTTCAACGGATTCTTGTTCAGGGCGTCGTTGACTATGACTGTGTACAATTTCAAGACATTCCAACATACTTTGAATGTCCAGGTACATGGATCGCTTTCCTGATTTTCAAAAGTTCATTAAAAATATTCTTCAAGAGATATGCAAATATATTCAACGGATTCTTGTTCAGGGCATGCTTGACTATGACTGTGTACAATTTCAAGACATTCCAAGATACTTTTGGGGTCTTTTTTGAATAAAAAGTTAAGTCACTGCCTAAGTGCACAGACTTTCCTCATTTTCAAAAATTCATTAAAAATATTCCTTAAGAGATATGCAAATATTTTCAATTGATTCTTGTTCAGGGCGTCGTTGACTATGACTGAGTACAATTTAAAGACATTCCAACATACTTGGAATGTCCAAGTGCATGGATCGCTTTTCGGATTTTCAAAAATTCATTAAAAATATTCTTCAAGAGATATGCAAATATATTCAACGGATTCTTGTTCAGGGCATGCTTGACTATGACTGTGTACAATTTCAAGACATTCCAAGATACTTTTGGGGTCTTTTTTGACGAAAAAGTTAAGTCACTGCCTAAGTGCATGGATCGATTTCCTGATTTTCAAAAATTCATTAAAAATATTCCTTAAGCGATATGCAAATATTTTCAACGGATTCTTGTTCAGGGCGTCGTTGACTATGACTGAGTACAATTTCAAGACATTCCAACATACTTGGAATGTCCAAGTGCATGGATCGCTTTCCTGATTTTCAAAAGTTCATTAAAAATATTCTTCAAGAGATATGCAAATATATTCAACGGATTCTTGTTCAGGGCATGCTTGACTATGACTGTGTACAATTTCAAGACATTCCAAGATACCTTTGGGGTCTTTTTTGGATAAAAAGTTAAGTCACTGCCTAAGTGCACAGACTTTCATCATTTTCAAAAATTCATTAAAAATATTCCTTAAGAGATATGCAAATATTTTCAATGGATTCTTGTTCAGGGCGTCGTTGACTATGACCGAGTACAATTTCAAGACATTCCAACATACTTGGAATGTCCAAGTGCATGGATTGCTTTCCGGATTTTCAAAAATTCATTAAAAATATTCTTCAAGAGATATGCAAATATATTCAACGGATTCTTGTTCAGGGCATGCTTGACTATGACTGTGTACAATTTCAAGACATTCCAAGATACTTTTGGGGTCTTTTTTGACGAATAAGTTAAGTCACTGCCTAAGTGCATGGATCGCTTTCCTGATTTTCAGAAATTCTTTAAAAATATTCCTTAAACGATATGCAAATATTTTCAACAGATTCTTGTTCAGGGCGTCGTTGACTATGACTGAGTACAATTTCAAGACATTCCAACATACTTGGAATGTCCAAGTGCATGGATCGCTTTCCTGATTTTCAAAAGTTCATTAAAAATATTCTTCAAGAGATATGCAAATATATTCAACGGATTCTTGTTCAGGGCATGCTTGACTATGACTGTGTACAATTTCAAGACATTCCAGGATACTTTTGGGGTCTTTTTTGAATAAAAAGTTAAGTCACTGCCTAAGTGCACAGACTTTCCTCATTTTCAAAAATTCATTAAAAATATTCCTTAAGAGATATGCAAATATTTTCAATTGATTCTTGTTCAGGGCGTCGTTGACTATGACTGAGTACAATTTCAAGACATTCCAACATACTTGGAATGTCCAAGTGCATGGATCGCTTTCCTGATTTTCAAAAGTTCATTAAAAATATTCTTCAAGAGATATGCAAATATATTCAACGGATTCTTGTTCAGGGCATGCTTGACTATGACTGTGTACAATTTCAAGACATTCCAGGATACTTTTGGGGTCTTTTTTGAATAAAAAGTTAAGTCACTGCCTAAGTGCACAGACTTTCCTCATTTTCAAAAATTCATTAAAAATATTCCTTAAGAGATATGCAAATATTTTCAATTGATTCTTGTTCAGGGCGTCGTTGACTATGACTGAGTACAATTTCAAGACATTCCAACATACTTGGAATGTCCAAGTGCATGGATCGCTTTTCGGATTTTCAAAAATTCATTAAAAATATTCTTCAAGAGATATGCAAATATATTCAACGGATTCTTGTTCAGGGCATGCTTGACTATGACTGTGTACAATTTCAAGACATTCCAAGATACTTTTGGGGTCTTTTTTGACAAAAAAGTTAAGTCACTGCCTAAGTGCATGGATCGCTTTCCTGATTTTCAAAAATTCATTAAAAATATTCCTTAAGCGATATGCAAATATTTTCAACGGATTCTTGTTCAGGGCGTCGTTGACTATGACTGAGTACAATTTCAAGACATTCCAACATACTTGGAATGTCCAAGTGCATGGATCGCTTTCCTGATTTTCAAAAGTTCATTAAAAATATTCTTCAAGAGATATGCAAATATATTCAACGGATTCTTGTTCAGGGCATGCTTGACTATGACTGTGTACAATTTCAAGACATTCCAAGATACTTTTGGGGTCTTTTTTGAATAAAAAGTTAAGTCACTGCCTAAGTGCACAGACTTTCCTCATTTTCAAAAATTCATTAAAAATATTCCTTAAGAGATATGCAAATATTTTCAATTGATTCTTGTTCAGGGCGTCGTTGACTATGACTGAGTACAATTTAAAGACATTCCAACATACTTGGAATGTCCAAGTGCATGGATCGCTTTTCGGATTTTCAAAAATTCATTAAAAATATTCTTCAAGAGATATGCAAATATATTCAACGGATTCTTGTTCAGGGCATGCTTGACTATGACTGTGTACAATTTCAAGACATTCCAAGATACTTTTGGGGTCTTTTTTGACGAAAAAGTTAAGTCACTGCCTAAGTGCATGGATCGCTTTCCTGATTTTCAAAAATTCATTAAAAATATTCCTTAAGCGATATGCAAATATTTTCAACGGATTCTTGTTCAGGGCGTCGTTGACTATGACTGAGTACAATTTCAAGACATTCCAACATACTTGGAATGTCCAAGTGCATGGATCGCTTTCCTGATTTTCAAAAGTTCATTAAAAATATTCTTCAAGAGATATGCAAATATATTCAACGGATTCTTGTTCAGGGCATGCTTGACTATGACTGTGTACAATTTCAAGACATTCCAAGATACCTTTGGGGTCTTTTTTGGATAAAAAGTTAAGTCACTGCCTAAGTGCACAGACTTTCATCATTTTCAAAAATTCATTAAAAATATTCCTTAAGAGATATGCAAATATTTTCAATGGATTCTTGTTCAGGGCGTCGTTGACTATGACCGAGTACAATTTCAAGACATTCCAACATACTTGGAATGTCCAAGTGCATGGATTGCTTTCCGGATTTTCAAAAATTCATTAAAAATATTCTTCAAGAGATATGCAAATATATTCAACGGATTCTTGTTCAGGGCATGCTTGACTATGACTGTGTACAATTTCAAGACATTCCAAGATACTTTTGGGGTCTTTTTTGACGAATAAGTTAAGTCACTGCCTAAGTGCATGGATCGCTTTCCTGATTTTCAGAAATTCTTTAAAAATATTCCTTAAACGATATGCAAATATTTTCAACAGATTCTTGTTCAGGGCGTCGTTGACTATGACTGAGTACAATTTCAAGACATTCCAACATACTTGGAATGTCCAAGTGCATGGATCGCTTTCCTGATTTTCAAAAGTTCATTAAAAATATTCTTCAAGAGATATGCAAATATATTCAACGGATTCTTGTTCAGGGCATGCTTGACTATGACTGTGTACAATTTCAAGACATTCCAGGATACTTTTGGGGTCTTTTTTGAATAAAAAGTTAAGTCACTGCCTAAGTGCACAGACTTTCCTCATTTTCAAAAATTCATTAAAAATATTCCTTAAGAGATATGCAAATATTTTCAATTGATTCTTGTTCAGGGCGTCGTTGACTATGACTGAGTACAATTTCAAGACATTCCAACATACTTGGAATGTCCAAGTGCATGGATCGCTTTTCGGATTTTCAAAAATTCATTAAAAATATTCTTCAAGAGATATGCAAATATATTCAACGGATTCTTGTTCAGGGCATGCTTGACTATGACTGTGTACAATTTCAAGACATTCCAAGATACTTTTGGGGTCTTTTTTGACAAAAAAGTTAAGTCACTGCCTAAGTGCATGCATCGCTTTCCTGATTTTCAAAAATTCATTAAAAATATTCCTTAAGCGATATGCAAATATTTTCAACGGATTCTTGTTCAGGGCGTCGTTGACTATGACTGAGTACAATTTCAAGACATTCCAACATACTTGGAATGTCCAAGTGCATGGATCGCTTTCCTGATTTTCAAAAGTTCATTAAAAATATTCTTCAAGAGATATGCAAATATATTCAACGGATTCTTGTTCAGGGCATGCTTGACTATGACTGTGTACAATTTCAAGACATTCCAATTTACTTTTGGGGTTTTTTTTGAAAAAAAAGTCAAGTCACTAAGTGCATCAGGGCAAATGGATCGTTTCCTTCGTCTCACCTGATATCCTGCTGTGTGATCCACGGTGTCCAAACATTTGTTTCCAGCGACTGGACGACATGGATGAACTCCTGCAGCTTTAATTCTTTAAAAACAACCCAAAAACATCAAAAGTTAAGTCACTGCCTAAGTGCATGGATCGCTTTCCTGATTTTCAAAAATTCATTAAAAATATTCCTCAAGAGATATGCAAATATATTCAACGGATTCTTGTTCAGGGCATGCTTGACTATGACTGTGTACAATTTCAAGACATTCCAACATACTTGGAATGTCCAAGTGCATGGATCGCTTTTCGGATTTTCAAAAATTCATTAAAAATATTCTTCAAGAGATATGCAAATATATTCAACGGATTCTTGTTCAGGGCATGCTTGACTATGACTGTGTACAATTTCAAGACATTCCAAGATACTTTTGGGGTCTTTTTTGAATAAAAAGTTAAGTCACTGCCTAAGTGCATGGATCGCTTTCCTGATTTTCAAAAATTCATTAAAAATATTCCTTAAGCGATATGCAAATATTTTCAACGGATTCTTGTTCAGGGCGTCGTTGAATATGACTGAGTACAATTTCAAGACATTCCAACATACTTGGAATGTCCAAGTGCATGGATCGCTTTCCTGATTTTCAAAAGTTCATTAAAAATATTCTTCAAGAGATATGCAAATATATTCAACGGATTCTTGTTCAGGGCATGCTTGACTATGACTGTGTACAATTTCAAGACATTCCAAGATACTTTTGGGGTCTTTTTTGAATAAAAAGTTAAGTCACTGCCTAAGTGCACAGACTTTCCTCATTTTCAAAAATTCATTAAAAATATTCCTTAAGAGATATGCAAATATTTTCAATTGATTCTTGTTCAGGGCGTCGTTGACTATGACTGAGTACAATTTAAAGACATTCCAACATACTTGGAATGTCCAAGTGCATGGATCGCTTTTCGGATTTTCAAAAATTCATTAAAAATATTCTTCAAGAGATATGCAAATATATTCAACGGATTCTTGTTCAGGGCATGCTTGACTATGACTGTGTACAATTTCAAGAAATTCCAAGATACTTTTGGGGTCTTTTTTGACAAAAAAGTTAAGTCACTGCCTAAGTGCATGGATCGCTTTCCTGATTTTCAAAAATTCATTAAAAATATTCCTTAAGAGATATGCAAATATTTTCAATGGATTCTTGTTCAGGGCGTCGTTGACTATGACCGAGTACAATTTCAAGACATTCCAACATACTTGGAATGTCCAAGTGCATGGATCGCTTTCCGGATTTTCAAAAATTCATTAAAAATATTCTTCAAGAGATATGCAAATATATTCAACGGATTCTTGTTCAGGGCATGCTTGACTATGACTGTGTACAATTTCAAGACATTCCAAGATACTTTTGGGGTCTTTTTTGACGAAAAAGTTAAGTCACTGCCTAAGTGCATGGATCGCTTTCCTGATTTTCAGAAATTCTTTAAAAATATTCCTTAAACGATATGCAAATATTTTCAACGGATTCTTGTTCAGGGCGTCGTTGACTATGACTGAGTACAATTTCAAGACATTCCAACATACTTGGAATGTCCAAGTGCATGGATCGCTTTCCTGATTTTCAAAAGTTAATTTAAAATATTCTTCAAGAGATATGCAAATATATTCAACGGATTCTTGTTCAGGGCATGCTTGACTATGACTGTGTACAATTTCAAGACATTCCAGGATACTTTTGGGGTCTTTTTTGAATAAAAAGTTAAGTCACTGCCTAAGTGCACAGACTTTCCTCATTTTCAAAAATTCATTAAAAATATTCCTTAAGAGATATGCAAATATTTTCAATTGATTCTTGTTCAGGGCGTCGTTGACTATGACTGAGTACAATTTCAAGACATTCCAACATACTTGGAATGTCCAAGTGCATGGATCGCTTTTCGGATTTTCAAAAATTCATTAAAAATATTCTTCAAGAGATATGCAAATATATTCAACGGATTCTTGTTCAGGGCATGCTTGACTATGACTGTGTACAATTTCAAGACATTCCAAGATACTTTTGGGGTCTTTTTTGACAAAAAAGTTAAGTCACTGCCTAAGTGCATGGATCGCTTTCCTGATTTTCAAACATTCATTAAAAATATTCCTTAAGCGATATGCAAATATTTTCAACGGATTCTTGTTCAGGGCGTCGTTGACTATGACTGAGTACAATTTCAAGACATTCCAACATACTTGGAATGTCCAAGTGCATGGATCGCTTTCCTGATTTTCAAAAGTTCATTAAAAATATTCTTCAAGAGATATGCAAATATATTCAACGGATTCTTGTTCAGGGCATGCTTGACTATGACTGTGTACAATTTCAAGACATTCCAAGATACCTTTGGGGTCTTTTTTGAATAAAAAGTTAAGTCACTGCCTAAGTGCACAGACTTTCATCATTTTCAAAAATTCATTAAAAATATTCCTTAAGAGATATGCAAATATTTTCAATGGATTCTTGTTCAGGGCGTCGTTGACTATGACCGAGTACAATTTCAAGACATTCCAACATACTTGGAATGTCCAAGTGCATGGATCGCTTTCCGGATTTTCAAAAATTCATTAAAAATATTCTTCAAGAGATATGCAAATATATTCAACGGATTCTTGTTCAGGGCATGCTTGACTATGACTGTGTACAATTTCAAGACATTCCAAGATACTTTTGGGGTCTTTTTTGACGAAAAAGTTAAGTCACTGCCTAAGTGCATGGATCGCTTTCCTGATTTTCAGAAATTCTTTAAAAATATTCCTTAAACGATATGCAAATATTTTCAATTGATTCTTGTTCAGGGCGTCGTTGACTATGACTGAGTACAATTTCAAGACATTCCAACATACTTGGAATGTCCAAGTGCATGGATCGCTTTCCTGATTTTCAAAAGTTCATTAAAAATATTCTTCAAGAGATATGCAAATATATTCAACGGATTCTTGTTCAGGGCATGCTTGACTATGACTGTGTACAATTTCAAGACATTCCAAGATACTTTTGGGGTCTTTTTTGAATAAAAAGTTAAGTCACTGCCTAAGTGCACAGACTTTCCTCATTTTCAAAAATTCATTAAAAATATTCCTTAAGAGATATGCAAATATTTTCAATTGATTCTTGTTCAGGGCGTCGTTGACTATGACTGAGTACAATTTCAAGACATTCCAACATACTTGGAATGTACAAGTGCATGGATCGCTTTTCGGATTTTCAAAAATTCATTAAAAATATTCTTCAAGAGATATGCAAATATATTCAACGGATTCTTGTTCAGGGCATGCTTGACTATGACTGTGTACAATTTCAAGACATTCCAAGATACTTTTGGGGTCTTTTTTGACAAAAAAGTTAAGTCACTGCCTAAGTGCATGGATCGCTTTCCTGATTTTCAGAAATTCTTTAAAAATATTCCTTAAACGATATGCAAATATTTTCAACGGATTCTTGTTCAGGGCGTCGTTGACTATGACTGAGTACAATTTCAAGACATTCCAACATACTTGGAATGTCCACGTGCATGGATCGCTTTCCTGATTTTCAAAAGTTCATTAAAAATATTCTTCAAGAGATATGCAAATATATTCAACGGATTCTTGTTCAGGGCATGCTTGACTATGACTGTGTACAATTTCAAGACATTCCAAGATACCTTTGGGGTCTTTTTTGAATAAAAAGTTAAGTCACTGCCTAAGTGCACAGACTTTCATCATTTTCAAAAATTCATTAAAAATATTCCTTAAGACATATGCAAATATTTTCAATTGATTCTTGTTCAGGGCGTCGTTGACTATGACTGAGTACAATTTCAAGACATTCCAACATACTTGGAATGTCCAAGTGCATGGATCGCTTTTCGGATTTTCAAAAATTCATTAAAAATATTCTTCAAGAGATATGCAAATATATTCAACGGATTCTTGTTCAGGGCATGCTTGACTATGACTGTGTACAATTTCAAGACATTCCAAGATACTTTTGGGGTCTTTTTTGACAAAAAAGTTAAGTCACTGCCTAAGTGCATGGATCGCTTTCCTGATTTTCAAACATTCATTAAAAATATTCCTTAAGCGATATGCAAATATTTTCAACGGATTCTTGTTCAGGGCGTCGTTGACTATGACTGAGTACAATTTCAAGACATTCCAACATACTTGGAATGTCCAAGTGCATGGATCGCTTTCCTGATTTTCAAAAGTTCATTAAAAATATTCTTCAAGAGATATGCAAATATATTCAACGGATTCTTGTTCAGGGCATGCTTGACTATGACTGTGTACAATTTCAAGACATTCCAAGATACCTTTGGGGTCTTTTTTGAATAAAAAGTTAAGTCACTGCCTAAGTGCACAGACTTTCATCATTTTCAAAAATTCATTAAAAATATTCCTTAAGAGATATGCAAATATTTTCAATGGATTCTTGTTCAGGGCGTCGTTGACTATGACCGAGTACAATTTCAAGACATTCCAACATACTTGGAATGTCCAAGTGCATGGATCGCTTTCCGGATTTTCAAAAATTCATTAAAAATATTCTTCAAGAGATATGCAAATATATTCAACGGATTCTTGTTCAGGGCATGCTTGACTATGACTGTGTACAATTTCAAGACATTCCAAGATACTTTTGGGGTCTTTTTTGACAAAAAAGTTAAGTCACTGCCTAAGTGCATGGATCGCTTTCCTGATTTTCAGAAATTCTTTAAAAATATTCCTTAAACGATATGCAAATATTTTCAATTGATTCTTGTTCAGGGCGTCGTTGACTATGACTGAGTACAATTTCAAGACATTCCAACATACTTGGAATGTCCAAGTGCATGGATCGCTTTCCTGATTTTCAAAAGTTCATTAAAAATATTCTTCAAGAGATATGCAAATATATTCAACGGATTCTTGTTCAGGGCATGCTTGACTATGACTGTGTACAATTTCAAGACATTCCAAGATACTTTTGGGGTCTTTTTTGAATAAAAAGTTAAGTCACTGCCTAAGTGCACAGACTTTCCTCATTTTCAAAAATTCATTAAAAATATTCCTTAAGAGATATGCAAATATTTTCAATTGATTCTTGTTCAGGGCGTCGTTGACTATGACTGAGTACAATTTCAAGACATTCCAACATACTTGGAATGTCCAAGTGCATGGATCGCTTTTCGGATTTTCAAAAATTCATTAAAAATATTCTTCAAGAGATATGCAAATATATTCAACGGATTCTTGTTCAGGGCAT
Organism: Microchirus variegatus; assembly: GCF_963457635.1. Classification (NCBI taxonomy): domain Eukaryota; kingdom Metazoa; phylum Chordata; class Actinopteri; order Pleuronectiformes; family Soleidae; genus Microchirus; species Microchirus variegatus. The sequence continues at coordinate 547,567 of NW_028154717.1, read as the reverse complement.
GCTTGACTATGACTGTGTACAATTTCAAGACATTCCAAGATACTTTTGGGGTCTTTTTTGACAAAAAAGTTAAGTCACTGCCTAAGTGCATGGATCGCTTTCCTGATTTTCAGAAATTCTTTAAAAATATTCCTTAAACGATATGCAAATATTTTCAACGGATTCTTGTTCAGGGCGTCGTTGACTATGACTGAGTACAATTTCAAGACATTCCAACATACTTGGAATGTCCACGTGCATGGATCGCTTTCCTGATTTTCAAAAGTTCATTAAAAATATTCTTCAAGAGATATGCAAATATATTCAACGGATTCTTGTTCAGGGCATGCTTGACTATGACTGTGTACAATTTCAAGACATTCCAAGATACCTTTGGGGTCTTTTTTGAATAAAAAGTTAAGTCACTGCCTAAGTGCACAGACTTTCATCATTTTCAAAAATTCATTAAAAATATTCCTTAAGACATATGCAAATATTTTCAATGGATTCTTGTTCAGGGCGTCGTTGACTATGACCGAGTACAATTTCAAGACATTCCAACATACTTGGAATGTCCAAGTGCATGGATCGCTTTCCGGATTTTCAAAAATTCATTAAAAATATTCTTCAAGAGATATGCAAATATATTCAACGGATTCTTGTTCAGGGCATGCTTGACTATGACTGTGTACAATTTCAAGACATTCCAAGATACTTTTGGGGTCTTTTTTGACGAAAAAGTTAAGTCACTGCCTAAGTGCATGGATCGCTTTCCTGATTTTCAGAAATTCTTTAAAAATATTCCTTAAACGATATGCAAATATTTTCAATTGATTCTTGTTCAGGGCGTCGTTGACTATGACTGAGTACAATTTCAAGACATTCCAACATACTTGGAATGTCCAAGTGCATGGATCGCTTTCCTGATTTTCAAAAGTTCATTAAAAATATTCTTCAAGAGATATGCAAATATATTCAACGGATTCTTGTTCAGGGCATGCTTGACTATGACTGTGTACAATTTCAAGACATTCCAAGATACTTTTGGGGTCTTTTTTGAATAAAAAGTTAAGTCACTGCCTAAGTGCACAGACTTTCCTCATTTTCAAAAATTCATTAAAAATATTCCTTAAGAGATATGCAAATATTTTCAATTGATTCTTGTTCAGGGCGTCGTTGACTATGACTGAGTACAATTTCAAGACATTCCAACATACTTGGAATGTCCAAGTGCATGGATCGCTTTTCGGATTTTCAAAAATTCATTAAAAATATTCTTCAAGAGATATGCAAATATATTCAACGGATTCTTGTTCAGGGCATGCTTGACTATGACTGTGTACAATTTCAAGACATTCCAAGATACTTTTGGGGTCTTTTTTGACAAAAAAGTTAAGTCACTGCCTAAGTGCATGGATCGCTTTCCTGATTTTCAAAAATTCATAAAAAATATTCCTTAAGCGATATGCAAATATTTTCAACGGATTCTTGTTCAGGGCGTCGTTGACTATGACTGAGTACAATTTCAAGACATTCCAACATACTTGGAATGTCCAAGTGCATGGATCGCTTTCCTGATTTTCAAAAGTTCATTAAAAATATTCTTCAAGAGATATGCAAATATATTCAACGGATTCTTGTTCAGGGCATGCTTGACTATGACTGCGTACAATTTCAAGACATTCCAAGATACTTTTGGGGTCTTTTTTGAATAAAAAGTTAAGTCACTGCCTAAGTGCACAGACTTTCCTCATTTTCAAAAATTCATTAAAAATATTCCTTAAGAGATATGCAAATATTTTCAATTGATTCTTGTTCAGGGCGTCGTTGACTATGACTGAGTACAATTTCAAGACATTCCAACATACTTGGAATGTCCAAGTGCATGGATCGCTTTTCGGATTTTCAAAAATTCATTTAAAATATTCTTCAAGAGATATGCAAATATATTCAACGGATTCTTGTTCAGGGCATGCTTGACTATGACTGTGTACAATTTCAAGACATTCCAAGATACTTTTGGGGTCTTTTTTGACAAAAAAGTTAAGTCACTGCCTAAGTGCATGGATCGCTTTCCTGATTTTCAGAAATTCTTTAAAAATATTCCTTAAACGCTATGCAAATATTTTCAACGGATTCTTGTTCAGGGCGTCGTTGACTATGACTGAGTACAATTTCAAGACATTCCAACATACTTGGAATGTCCAAGTGCATGGATCGCTTTCCTGATTTTCAAAAGTTCATTAAAAATATTCTTCAAGAGATATGCAAATATATTCAACGGATTCTTGTTCAGGGCATGCTTGACTATGACTGTGTACAATTTCAAGACATTCCAAGATACTTTTGGGGTCTTTTTTGAATAAAAAGTTAAGTCACTGCCTAAGTGCACAGACTTTCCTCATTTTCAAAAATTCATTAAAAATATTCCTTAAGAGATATGCAAATATTTTCAATGGATTCTTGTTCAGGGCGTCGTTGACTATGACCGAGTACAATTTCAAGACATTCCAACATACTTGGAATGTCCAAGTGCATGGATCGCTTTTCGGATTTTCAAAAATTCATTAAAAATATTCCTCAAGAGATATGCAAATATATTCAACGGATTCTTGTTCAGGGCATGCTTGACTATGACTGTGTACAATTTCAAGACATTCCAAGATACTTTTGGGGTCTTTTTTGACGAAAAAGTTAAGTCACTGCCTAAGTGCATGGATCACTTTCCTGATTTTCAGAAATTCTTTAAAAATATTCCTTAAACGATATGCAAATATTTTCAACGGATTCTTGTTCAGGGCGTCGTTGACTATGACTGAGTACAATTTCAAGACATTCCAACATACTTGGAATGTCCAAGTGCATGGATCGCTTTCCTGATTTTCAAAAGTTCATTAAAAATATTCTTCAAGAGATATGCAAATATATTCAACGGATTCTTGTTCAGGGCATGCTTGACTATGACTGCGTACAATTTCAAGACATTCCAAGATACTTTTGGGGTCTTTTTTGAATAAAAGTTAAGTCACTGCCTAAGTGCACAGACTTTCCTCATTTTCAAAAATTCATTAAAAATATTCCTTAAGAGATATGCAAATATTTTCAATAGATTCTTGTTCAGGGCGTCGTTGACTATGACTGAGTACAATTTCAAGACATTCCAACATACTTGGAATGTCCAAGTGCATGGATCGCTTTTCGGATTTTCAAAAATTCATTAAAAATATTCTTCAAGAGATATGCAAATATATTCAACGGATTCTTGTTCAGGGCATGCTTGACTATGACTGTGTACAATTTCAAGACATTCCAAGATACTTTTGGGGTCTTTTTGACAAAAAAGTTAAGTCACTGCCTAAGTGCATGGATCGCTTTCCTGATTTTCAGAAATTCTTTAAAAATATTCCTTAAACGATATGCAAATATTTTCAATTGATTCTTGTTCAGGGCGTCGTTGACTATGACTGAGTACAATTTCAAGACATTCCAACATACTTGGAATGTCCAAGTGCATGGATCGCTTTCCTGATTTTCAAAAGTTCATTAAAAATATTCTTCAAGAGATATGCAAATATATTCAACGGATTCTTGTTCAGGGCATGCTTGACTATGACTGTGTACAATTTCAAGACATTCCAAGATACTTTTGGGGTCTTTTTTGACGAAAAAGTTAAGTCACTGCCTAAGTGCATGGATCGCTTTCCTAATTTTCAGAAATTCTTTAAAAATATTCCTTAAACGATATGCAAATATTTTCAACGGATTCTTGTTCAGGGCGTCGTTGACTATGACTGAGTACAATTTCAAGACATTCCAACATACTTGGAATGTCCAAGTGCATGGATCGCTTTCCTGATTTTCAAAAGTTCATTAAAAATATTCTTCAAGAGATATGCAAATATATTCAACGGATTCTTGTTCAGGGCATGCTTGACTATGACTGTGTACAATTTCAAGACATTCCAAGATACTTTTGGGGTCTTTTTTGAATAAAAAGTTAAGTCACTGCCTAAGTGCACAGACTTTCCTCATTTTCAAAAATTCATTAAAAATATTCCTTAAGAGATATGCAAATATTTTCAATTGATTCTTGTTCAGGGCGTCGTTGACTATGACTGAGTACAATTTCAAGACATTCCAACATACTTTGAATGTCCAAGTGCATGGATCGCTTTTCGGATATTCAAAAATTCATTAAAAATATTCTTCAAGAGATATGCAAATATATTCAACGGATTCTTGTTCAGGGCATGCTTGACTATGACTGTGTACAATTTCAAGACATTCCAAGATACTTTTGGGGTCTTTTTTGACAAAAAAGTTAAGTCACTGCCTAAGTGCATGGATCACTTTCCTGATTTTCAAAAATTCATTAAAAATATTCCTTAAGCGATATGCAAATATTTTCAACGGATTCTTGTTCAGGGCGTCGTTGACTATGACTGAGTACAATTTCAAGACATTCCAACATACTTGGAATGTCCAAGTGCATGGATCGCTTTCCTGATTTTCAAAAGTTCATTAAAAATATTCTTCAAGAGATATGCAAATATATTCAACGGATTCTTGTTCAGGGCATGCTTGACTATGACTGTGTACAATTTCAAGACATTCCAAGATACTTTTGGGGTCTTTTTTGAATAAAAAGTTAAGTCACTGCCTAAGTGCACAGACTTTCCTCATTTTCAAAAATTCATTAAAAATATTCCTTAAGAGATATGCAAATATTTTCAATTGATTCTTGTTCAGGGCGTCGTTGACTATGACTGAGTACAATTTCAAGACATTCCAACATACTTTGAATGTCCAAGTGCATGGATCGCTTTTCGGATTTTCAAAAATTCATTAAAAATATTCTTCAAGAGATATGCAAATATATTCAACGGATTCTTGTTCAGGGCATGCTTGACTATGACTGTGTACAATTTCAAGACATTCCAAGATACTTTTGGGGTCTTTTTTGAATAAAAAAGTTAAGTCACTGCCTAAGTGCATGGATCACTTTCCTGATTTTCAAAAATTAATTAAAAATATTCCTTAAGCGATATGCAAATATTTTCAACGGATTCTTGTTCAGGGCGTCGTTGACTATGACTGAGTACAATTTCAAGACATTCCAACATACTTGGAATGTCCAAGTGCATGGATCGCTTTCCTGATTTTCAAAAGTTCATTAAAAATATTCTTCAAGAGATATGCAAATATATTCAACGGATTCTTGTTCAGGGCATGCTTGACTATGACTGTGTACAATTTCAAGACATTCCAAGATACCTTTGGGGTCTTTTTTGAATAAAAAGTTAAGTCACTGCCTAAGTGCACAGACTTTCATCATTTTCAAAAATTCATTAAAAATATTCCTTAAGAGATATGCAAATATTTTCAATGGATTCTTGTTCAGGGCGTCGTTGACTATGACCGAGTACAATTTCAAGACATTCCAACATACTTGGAATGTCCAAGTGCATGGATCGCTTTCCGGATTTTCAAAAATTCAATAAAAATATTCTTCAAGAGATATGCAAATATATTCAACGGATTCTTGTTCAGGGCATTCTTGACTATGACTGTGTACAATTTCAAGACATTCCAAGATACTTTTGGGGTCTTTTTTGACGAAAAAGTTAAGTCACTGCCTAAGTGCATGGATCGCTTTCCTGATTTTCAGAAATTCTTTAAAAATATTCCTTAAACTATACGCAAATATTTTCAACGGATTCTTGTTCAGGGAGTCGTTGACTATGACTGAGTACAATTTCAAGACATTCCAACATACTTGGAATGTCCAAGTGCATGGATCGCTTTTCGGATTTTCAAAAATTCATTAAAAATATTATTCAAGAGATATGCAAATATATTCAACATATTCTTGTTCAGGGCATGCTTGACTATGACTGTGTACAATTTCAAGACATTCCAAGATACTTTTGGGGTCTTTTTTGACAAAAAAGTTTAGTCACTGCCTAAGTGCATGGATCGCTTTCCTGATTTTCAGAAATTCTTTAAAAATATTCCTTAAACGATATGCAAATATTTTCAACGGATTCTTGTTCAGGGCGTCGTTGACTATGACTGAGTACAATTTCAAGACATTCCAACATACTTGCAATGTCCAAGTGCATGGATCGCTTTCCTGATTTTCAAAAGTTCATTAAAAATATTCTTCAAGAGATATGCAAATATATTCAACGGATTCTTGTTCAGGGCATGCTTGACTATGACTGTGTACAATTTCAAGACATTCCAAGATACCTTTGGGGTCTTTTTTGAATAAAAAGTTAAGTCACTGCCTAAGTGCACAGACTTTCATCATTTTCAAAAATTCATTAAAAATATTCCTTAAGAGATATGCAAATATTTTCAATGGATTCTTGTTCAGGGCGTCGTTGACTATGACCGAGTACAATTTCAAGACATTCCAACATACTTGGAATGTCCAAGTGCATGGATCGCTTTCCTGATTTTCAAAAGTTCATTAAAAATATTCTTCAAGAGATATGCAAATATATTCAACGGATTCTTGTTCAGGGCATGCTTGACTATGACTGTGTACAATTTCAAGACATTCCAAGATACCTTTGGGGTCTTTTTTGAATAAAAAGTTAAGTCACTGCCTAAGTGCACAGACTTTCATCATTTTCAAAAATTCATTAAAAATATTCCTTAAGAGATATGCAAATATTTTCAATGGATTCTTGTTCAGGGCGTCGTTGACTATGACCGAGTACAATTTCAAGACATTCCAACATACTTGGAATGTCCAAGTGCATGGATCGCTTTCCGGATTTTCAAAAATTCATTAAAAATATTCTTCAAGAGATATGCAAATATATTCAACGGATTCTTGTTCAGGGCATGCTTGACTATGACTGTGTACAATTTCAAGACATTCCAAGATACTTTTGGGGTCTTTTTCGACGAAAAAGTTAAGTCACTGCCTAAGTGCATGGATCGCTTTCCTGATTTTCAAAAATTCATTAAAAATATTCCTTAAGCGATATGCAAATATTTTCAACGGATTCTTGTTCAGGGCGTCGTTGACTATGACCGAGTACAATTTCAAGACATTCCAACATACTTTGAATGTCCAAGTACATGGATCGCTTTCCTGATTTTCAAAAGTTCATTAAAAATATTCTTCAAGAGATATGCAAATATATTCAACGGATTCTTGTTCAGGGCATGCTTGACTATGACTGTGTACAATTTCAAGACATTCCAAGATACTTTTGGGGTCTTTTTTGACGAAAAAGTTAAGTCACTGCCTAAGTGCATGGATCGCTTTCCTGATTTTCAAAAATTCATTAAAAATATTCCTTAAGCGATATGCAAATATTTTCAACGGATTCTTGTTCAGGGCGTCGTTGACTATGACTGAGTACAATTTCAAGACATTCCAACATACTTTGAATGTCCAAGTGCATGGATCGCTTTCCTGATTTTCAAAAGTTCATTAAAAATATTCTTCAAGAGATATGCAAATATATTCAACGGATTCTTGTTCAGGGCATGCTTGACTATGACTGTGTACAATTTCAAGACATTCCAAGATACATTTGGGGTCTTTTTTGACGAAAAAGTTAAGTCACTGCCTAAGTGCATGGATCGCTTTCCTGATTTTCAGAAATTCTTTAAAAATATTCCTTAAACGATATGCAAATATTTTCAACGGATTCTTGTTCAGGGCGTCGTTGACTATGACTGAGTACAATTTCAAGACATTCCAACATACTTTGAATGTCCAAGTGCATGGATCGCTTTCCTGATTTTCAAAAGTTCATTAAAAATATTCTTCAAGAGATATGCAAATATATTCAACGGATTCTTGTTCAGGGCATGCTTGACTATGACTGTGTACAATTTCAAGACATTCCAAGATACTTTTGGGGTCTTTTTTGAATAAAAAGTTAAGTCACTGCCTAAGTGCACAGACTTTCCTCATTTTCAAAAATTCATTAAAAATATTCCTTAAGAGATATGCAAATATTTTCAATTGATTCTTGTTCAGGGCGTCGTTGACTATGACTGAGTACAATTTCAAGACATTCCAACATACTTGGAATGTCCAAGTGCATGGATCGCTTTTCGGATTTTCAAAAATTCATTAAAAATATTCTTCAAGAGATATGCAAATATATTCAACGGTTTCTTGTTCAGGGCATGCTTGACTATGACTGTGTACAATTTCAAGACATTCCAAGATACTTTTGGGGTCTTTTTTGACAAAAAAGTTAAGTCACTGCCTAAGTGCATGGATTGCTTTCCTGATTTTCAAAAATTCATTAAAAATATTCCTTAAGCGATATGCAAATATTTTCAACGGATTCTTGTTCAGGGCGTCGTTGACTATGACTGAGTACAATTTCAAGACATTCCAACATACTTGGAATGTCCAAGTGCATGGATCGCTTTCCGGATTTTCAAAAATTCATTAAAAATATTCTTCAAGAGATATGCAAATATATTCAACGGATTCTTGTTCAGGGCATGCTTGACTATGACTGTGTACAATTTCAAGACATTCCAAGATACTTTTGGGGTCTTTTTTGAATAAAAAGTTAAGTCACTGCCTAAGTGCACAGACTTTACTCATTTCCAAAAATTCATTAAAAATATTCCTTAAGAGATATGCAAATATTTTCAATGGTTTCTGTTCAGGGCGTCGTTGACTATGACCGAGTACAATTTCAAGACATTCCAACATACTTGGAATGTCCAAGTGCATGGATCGCTTTCCGGATTTTCAAAAATTCATTAAAAATATTCTTCAAGAGATATGCAAATATATTCAACGGATTCTTGTTCAGGGCATGCTTGACTATGACTGTGTACAATTTCAAGACATTCCAAGATACTTTTGGGGTCTTTTTGACGAAAAAGTTAAGTCACTGCCTAAGTGCATGGATCGCTTTCCTGATTTTCAAAAATTCATTAAAAATATTCCTTAAGCGATATGCAAATATTTTCAACGGATTCTTGTTCAGGGCGTCGTTGACTATGACTGAGTACAATTTCAAGACATTCCAACATACTTGGAATGTCCAAGTGCATGGATCGCTTTCCGGATTTTCAAAAATTCATTAAAAATATTCTTCAAGAGATATGCAAATATATTCAACGGATTCTTATTCAGGGCATGCTTGACTATGACTGTGTACAATTTCAAGACATTCCAATTTACTTTTGGGGTTTTTTTTGAAAAAAAAGTCAAGTCACTAAGTGCATCAGGGCAAATGGATCGTTTCCTTCGTCTCACCTGATATCCTGCTGTGTGATCCACGGTGTCCAAACGTTTGTTTCCAGCGACTGGACGACATGGATGAACTCCTGCAGCTTTAATTCTTTAAAAACAACCCAAAAACATCAAAAGTTAAGTCACTGCATAAGTGCATGGATCGCTTTCCTGATTTTCAAAAATTCATTAAAAATATTCCTCAAGAGATATGCAAATATATTCAACGGATTCTTGTTCAGGGCATGCTTGACTATGACTGTGTACAATTTCAAGACATTCCAAGATACTTTTGGGGTCTTTTTTGACGAAAAAGTTAAGTCACTGCCTAAGTGCATGGATCGCTTTCCTGATTTTCAAAAATTCATTAAAAATATTCCTTAAGAGATATGCAAATATTTTCAATTGATTCTTGTTCAGGGCGTCGTTGACTATGACTGAGTACAATTTCAAGACATTCCAACATACTTGGAATGTCCAAGTGCATGGATCGCTTTTCGGATTTTCAAAAATTCATTAAAAATATTCTTCAAGAGATATGCAAATATATTCAACGGATTCTTGTTCAGGGCATGCTTGACTATGACTGTGTACAATTTCAAGACATTCCAAGATACTTTTGGGGTCTTTTTTGAATAAAAAGTTAAGTCACTGCCTAAGTGCATGGATCGCTTTCCTGATTTTCAGAAATTCTTTAAAAATATTCCTTAAACGATATGCAAATATTTTCAACGGATTCTTGTTCAGGGCGTCGTTGACTATGACTGAGTACAATTTCAAGACATTCCAACATACTTGGAATGTCCAAGTGCATGGATCGCTTTCCTGATTTTCAAAAGTTCATTAAAAATATTCTTCAAGAGATATGCAAATATATTCAACGGATTCTTGTTCAGGGCATGCTTGACTATGACTGTGTACAATTTCAAGACATTCCAAGATACTTTTGGGGTCTTTTTTGAATAAAAAGTTAAGTCACTGCCTAAGTGCACAGACTTTCCTCATTTTCAAAAATTCATTAAAAATATTCCTTAAGAGATATGCAAATATTTTCAATTGATTCTTGTTCAGGGCGTCGTTGACTATGACTGAGTACAATTTCAAGACATTCCAACATACTTGGAATGTCCAAGTGCATGGATCGCTTTTCGGATTTTCAAAAATTCATTAAAAATATTCTTCAAGAGATATGCAAATATATTCAACGGATTCTTGTTCAGGGCAGGCTTGACTATGACTGTGTACAATTTCAAGACATTCCAAGATACTTTTGGGGTCTTTTTTGAATAAGAAGTTAAGTCACTGCCTAAGTGCACAGACTTTCATCATTTTCAAAAATTCATTAAAAATATTCCTTAAGAGATATGCAAATATTTTCAATGGATTCTTGTTCAGGGCGTCGTTGACTATGACCGAGTACAATTTCAAGACATTCCAACATACTTGGAATGTCCAAGTGCATGGATCGCTTTCCGGATTTTCAAAAATTCATTAAAAATATTCTTCAAGAGATATGCAAATATATTCAACGGATTCTTGTTCAGGGCATTCTTGACTATGACTGTGTACAATTTCAAGACATTCCAAGATACTTTTGGGGTCTTTTTTGACGAAAAAGTTAAGTCACTGCCTAAGTGCATGGATCGCTTTCCTGATTTTCAGAAATTCTTTAAAAATATTCCTTAAACTATACGCAAATATTTTCAACGGATTCTTGTTCAGGGAGTCGTTGACTATGACTGAGTACAATTTCAAGACATTCCAACATACTTGGAATGTCCAAGTGCATGGATCGCTTTTCGGATTTTCAAAAATTCATTAAAAATATTATTCAAGAGATATGCAAATATATTCAACATATTCTTGTTCAGGGCATGCTTGACTATGACTGTGTACAATTTCAAGACATTCCAAGATACTTTTGGGGTCTTTTTTGACAAAAAAGTTTAGTCACTGCCTAAGTGCATGGATCGCTTTCCTGATTTTCAGAAATTCTTTAAAAATATTCCTTAAACGATATGCAAATATTTTCAACGGATTCTTGTTCAGGGCGTCGTTGACTATGACTGAGTACAATTTCAAGACATTCCAACATACTTGCAATGTCCAAGTGCATGGATCGCTTTCCTGATTTTCAAAAGTTCATTAAAAATATTCTTCAAGAGATATGCAAATATATTCAACGGATTCTTGTTCAGGGCATGCTTGACTATGACTGTGTACAATTTCAAGACATTCCAAGATACCTTTGGGGTCTTTTTTGAATAAAAAGTTAAGTCACTGCCTAAGTGCACAGACTTTCATCATTTTCAAAAATTCATTAAAAATATTCCTTAAGAGATATGCAAATATTTTCAATGGATTCTTGTTCAGGGCGTCGTTGACTATGACCGAGTACAATTTCAAGACATTCCAACATACTTGGAATGTCCAAGTGCATGGATCGCTTTCCTGATTTTCAAAAGTTCATTAAAAATATTCTTCAAGAGATATGCAAATATATTCAACGGATTCTTGTTCAGGGCATGCTTGACTATGACTGTGTACAATTTCAAGACATTCCAAGATACCTTTGGGGTCTTTTTTGAATAAAAAGTTAAGTCACTGCCTAAGTGCACAGACTTTCATCATTTTCAAAAATTCATTAAAAATATTCCTTAAGAGATATGCAAATATTTTCAATGGATTCTTGTTCAGGGCGTCGTTGACTATGACCGAGTACAATTTCAAGACATTCCAACATACTTGGAATGTCCAAGTGCATGGATCGCTTTCCGGATTTTCAAAAATTCATTAAAAATATTCTTCAAGAGATATGCAAATATATTCAACGGATTCTTGTTCAGGGCATGCTTGACTATGACTGTGTACAATTTCAAGACATTCCAAGATACTTTTTGGGGTCTTTTTCGACGAAAAAGTTAAGTCACTGCCTAAGTGCATGGATCGCTTTCCTGATTTTCAAAAATTCATTAAAAATATTCCTTAAGCGATATGCAAATATTTTCAACGGATTCTTGTTCAGGGCGTCGTTGACTATGACCGAGTACAATTTCAAGACATTCCAACATACTTTGAATGTCCAAGTACATGGATCGCTTTCCTGATTTTCAAAAGTTCATTAAAAATATTCTTCAAGAGATATGCAAATATATTCAACGGATTCTAGTTCAGGGCATGCTTGACTATGACTGTGTACAATTTCAAGACATTCCAAGATACTTTTGGGGTCTTTTTTGAATGAAAAGTTAAGTCACTGGCTTAGTGCACAGACTTTCCTCATTTTCAAAAATTCATTAAAAATATTCCTTAAGAGATATGCAAATATTTTCAATTGATTCTTGTTCAGAGCGTCGTTGACTATGACTGAGTACAATTTCAAGACATTCCAACATACTTGGAATGTCCAAGTGCATGGATCGCTTTTCGGATTTTCAAAAATTCATTAAAAATATTCTTCAAGAGATATGCAAATATATTCAACGGATTCTTGTTCAGGGCATGCTTGACTATGACTGTGTACAATTTCAAGACATTCCAAGATACTTTTGGGGTCTTTTTTGACGAAAAAGTTAAGTCACTGCCTAAGTGCATGGATCGCTTTCCTGATTTTCAAAAATTCATTAAAAATATTCCTTAAGCGATATGCAAATATTTTCAACGGATTCTTGTTCAGGGCGTCGTTGACTATGACTGAGTACAATTTCAAGACATTCCAACATACTTGGAATGTCCAAGTGCATGGATCGCTTTCCTGATTTTCAAAAGTTCATTAAAAATATTCTTCAAGAGATATGCAAATATATTCAACGGATTCTTGTTCAGGGCATGCTTGACTATGACTGTGTACAATTTCAAGACATTCCAAGATACATTTGGGGTCTTTTTTGACGAAAAAGTTAAGTCACTGCCTAAGTGCATGGATCGCTTTCCTGATTTTCAGAAATTCTTTAAAAATATTCCTTAAACGATATGCAAATATTTTCAACGGATTCTTGTTCAGGGCGTCGTTGACTATGACTGAGTACAATTTCAAGACATTCCAACATACTTGGAATGTCCAAGTGCATGGATCGCTTTCCTGATTTTCAAAAGTTCATTAAAAATATTCTTCAAGAGATATGCAAATATATTCAACGGATTCTTGTTCAGGGCATGCTTGACTATGACTGTGTACAATTTCAAGACATTCCAAGATACTTTTGGGGTCTTTTTTGAATAAAAAGTTAAGTCACTGCCTAAGTGCACAGACTTTCCTCATTTTCAAAAATTCATTAAAAATATTCCTTAAGAGATATGCAAATATTTTCAATTGATTCTTGTTCAGGGCGTCGTTGACTATGACTGAGTACAATTTCAAGACATTCCAACATACTTGGAATGTCCAAGTGCATGGATCGCTTTTCGGATTTTCAAAAATTCATTAAAAATATTCTTCAAGAGATATGCAAGTATATTCAACGGTTTCTTGTTCAGGGCATGCTTGACTATGACTGTGTACAATTTCAAGACATTCCAAGATACTTTTGGGGTCTTTTTTGACAAAAAAGTTAAGTCACTGCCTAAGTGCATGGATTGCTTTCCTGATTTTCAAAAATTCATTAAAAATATTCCTTAAGCGATATGCAAATATTTTCAACGGATTCTTGTTCAGGGCGTCGTTGACTATGACTGAGTACAATTTCAAGACATTCCAACATACTTGGAATGTCCAAGTGCATGGATCGCTTTCCGGATTTTCAAAAATTCATTAAAAATATTCTTCAAGAGATATGCAAATATATTCAACGGATTCTTGTTCAGGGCATGCTTGACTATGACTGTGTACAATTTCAAGACATTCCAAGATACTTTTGGGGTCTTTTTTGAATAAAAAGTTAAGTCACTGCCTAAGTGCACAGACTTTACTCATTTCCAAAAATTCATTAAAAATATTCCTTAAGAGATATGCAAATATTTTCAATGGTTTCTGTTCAGGGCGTCGTTGACTATGACCGAGTACAATTTCAAGACATTCCAACATACTTGGAATGTCCAAGTGCATGGATCGCTTTCCGGATTTTCAAAAATTCATTAAAAATATTCTTCAAGAGATATGCAAATATATTCAACGGATTCTTGTTCAGGGCATGCTTGACTATGACTGTGTACAATTTCAAGACATTCCAAGATACTTTTGGGGTCTTTTTTGACGAAAAAGTTAAGTCACTGCCTAAGTGCATGGATCGCTTTCCTGATTTTCAAAAATTCATTAAAAATATTCCTTAAGCGATATGCAAATATTTTCAACGGATTCTTGTTCAGGGCGTCGTTGACTATGACTGAGTACAATTTCAAGACATTCCAACATACTTGGAATGTCCAAGTGCATGGATCGCTTTCCGGATTTTCAAAAATTCATTAAAAATATTCTTCAAGAGATATGCAAATATATTCAACGGATTCTTATTCAGGGCATGCTTGACTATGACTGTGTACAATTTCAAGACATTCCAATTTACTTTTGGGGTTTTTTTTGAAAAAAAAGTCAAGTCACTAAGTGCATCAGGGCAAATGGATCGTTTCCTTCGTCTCACCTGATATCCTGCTGTGTGATCCACGGTGTCCAAACGTTTGTTTCCAGCGACTGGACGACATGGATGAACTCCTGCAGCTTTAATTCTTTAAAAACAACCCAAAAACATCAAAAGTTAAGTCACTGCCTAAGTGCATGGATCGCTTTCCTGATTTTCAAAAATTCATTAAAAATATTCCTCAAGAGATATGCAAATATATTCAACGGATTCTTGTTCAGGGCATGCTTGACTATGACTGTGTACAATTTCAAGACATTCCAAGATACTTTTGGGGTCTTTTTTGACGAAAAAGTTAAGTCACTGCCTAAGTGCATGGATCGCTTTCCTGATTTTCAAAAATTCATTAAAAATATTCCTTAAGCGATATGCAAATATTTTCAACGGATTCTTGTTCAGGGCGTCGTTGACTATGACTGAGTACAATTTCAAGACATTCCAACATACTTGGAATGTCCAAGTGCATGGATCGCTTTCCGGATTTTCAAAAATTCATTAAAAATATTCTTCAAGAGATATGCAAATATATTCAACGGATTCTTATTCAGGGCATGCTTGACTATGACTGTGTACAATTTCAAGACATTCCAATTTACTTTTGGGGTTTTTTTTGAAAAAAAAGTCAAGTCACTAAGTGCATCAGGGCAAATGGATCGTTTCCTTCGTCTCACCTGATATCCTGCTGTGTGATCCACGGTGTCCAAACGTTTGTTTCCAGCGACTGGGCGACATGGATGAACTCCTGCAGCTTTAATGCTTTAAAAACAAACCAAAAACATCAAAAGTTAAGTCACTGCCTAAGTGCATGGATCGCTTTCCTAATTTTCAAAAATTCATTAAAAATATTCCTTAAGAGATATGCAAATATTTTCAATTGATTCTTGTTCAGGGCGTCGTTGACTATGACTGAGTACAATTTCAAGACATTCCAACATACTTGGAATGTCCAAGTGCATGGATCGCTTTTCGGATTTTCAAAAATTCATTAAAAATATTCTTCAAGAGATATGCAAATATATTCAACGGATTCTTGTTCAGGGCATGCTTGACTATGACTGTGTACAATTTCAAGACATTCCAAGATACTTTTGGGGTCTTTTTTGAATAAAAAGTTAAGTCACTGCCTAAGTGCATGGATCGCTTTCCTGATTTTCAAAAATTCATTAAGAATATTCCTTAAGCGATATGCAAATATTTTCAACGGATTCTTGTTCAGGGCGTCGTTGACTATGACTGAGTACAATTTCAAGACATTCCAACATACTTGGAATGTCCAAGTGCATGGATCGCTTTTCGGATTTTCAAAAATTCATTAAAAATATTCTTCAAGAGATATGCAAATATATTCAACGGATTCTTGTTCAGGGCATGCTTGACTATGACTGTGTACAATTTCAAGACATTCCAAGATACTTTTGGGGTCTTTTTTGACAAAAAAGTTAAGTCACTGCCTAAGTGCATGGATCGCTTTCCTGATTTTCAAAAATTCATTAAAAATATTCCTTAAGCGATATGCAAATATTTTCAACGGATTCTTGTTCAGGGCGTCGTTGACTATGACTGAGTACAATTTCAAGACATTCCAACATACTTGGAATGTCCAAGTGCATGGATCGCTTTCCGGATTTTCAAAAATTCATTAAAAATATTCTTCAAGAGATATGCAAATATATTCAACGGATTCTTGTTCAGGGCATGCTTGACTATGACTGTGTACAATTTCAAGACATTCCAAGATACTTTTGGGGTCTTTTTTGACGAAAAAGTTAAGTCACTGCCTAAGTGCATGGATCGCTTTCCTGATTTTCAGAAATTCTTTAAAAATATTCCTTAAACGATATGCAAATATTTTCAACGGATTCTTGTTCAGGGCGTCGTTGACTATGACTGAGTACAATTTCAAGACATTCCAACATACTTGGAATGTCCAAGTGCATGGATCGCTTTCCTGATTTTCAAAAGTTCATTAAAAATATTCTTCAAGAGATATGCAAATATATTCAACGGATTCTTGTTCAGGGCATGCTTGACTATGACTGTGTACAATTTCAAGACATTCCAAGATACTTTTGGGGTCTTTTTTGAATAAAAAGTTAAGTCACTGCCTAAGTGCACAGACTTTCCTCATTTTCAAAAATTCATTAAAAATATTCCTTAAGAGATATGCAAATATTTTCAATTGATTCTTGTTCAGGGCGTCGTTGACTATGACTGAGTACAATTTCAAGACATTCCAACATACTTGGAATGTCCAAGTGCATGGATCGCTTTTCGGATTTTCAAAAATTCATTAAAAATATTCTTCAAGAGATATGCAAATATATTCAACGGATTCTTGTTCAGGGCATGCTTGACTATGACTGTGTACAATTTCAAGACATTCCAAGATACTTTTGGGGTCTTTTTTGACAAAAAAGTTAAGTCACTGCCTAAGTGCATGGATCGCTTTCCTGATTTTCAAAAATTCATTAAAAATATTCCTTAAGCGATATGCAAATATTTTCAACGGATTCTTGTTCAGGGCGTCGTTGACTATGACTGAGTACAATTTCAAGACATTCCAACATACTTGGAATGTCCAAGTGCATGGATCGCTTTCCTGATTTTCAAAAGTTCATTAAAAATATTCTTCAAGAGATATGCAAATATATTCAACGGATTCTTGTTCAGGGCATGCTTGACTATGACTGTGTACAATTTCAAGACATTCCAAGATACCTTTGGGGTCTTTTTTGAATAAAAAGTTAAGTCACTGCCTAAGTGCACAGACTTTCATCATTTTCAAAAATTCATTAAAAATATTCCTTAAGAGATATGCAAATATTTTCAATGGATTCTTGTTCAGGGCGTCGTTGACTATTGTCGAGTACAATTTCAAGAAATTCCAACATACTTGGAATGTCCAAGTGCATGGATCGCTTTCCGGATTTTCAAAAATTCATTAAAAATATTCTTCAAGAGATATGCAAATATATTCAACGGATTCTTGTTCAGGGCATGCTTGACTATGACTGTGTACAATTTCAAGACATTCCAAGATACTTTTGGGGTCTTTTTTGACGAAAAAGTTAAGTCACTGCCTAAGTGCATGGATCGCTTTCCTGATTTTCAGAAATTCTTTAAAAATATTCCTTAAACGATATGCAAATATTTTCAACGGATTCTTGTTCAGGGCGTCGTTGACTATGACTGAGTACAATTTCAAGACATTCCAACATACTTGGAATGTCCAAGTGCATGGATCGCTTTCCTGATTTTCAAAAGTTCATTAAAAATATTCTTCAAGAGATATGCAAATATATTCAACGGATTCTTGTTCAGGGCATGCTTGACTATGACTGTGTACAATTTCAAGACATTCCAAGATACTTTTGGGGTCTTTTTTGAATAAAAAGTTAAGTCACTGCCTAAGTGCACAGACTTTCCTCATTTTCAAAAATTCATTAAAAATATTCCTTAAGAGATATGCAAATATTTTCAATTGATTCTTGTTCAGGGCGTCGTTGACTATGACTGAGTACAATTTCAAGACATTCCAACATACTTGGAATGTCCAAGTGCATGGATCGCTTTTCGGATTTTCAAAAATTCATTAAAAATATTCTTCAAGAGATATGCAAATATATTCAACGGATTCTTGTTCAGGGCATGCTTGACTATGACTGTGTACAATTTCAAGACATTCCAAGATACTTTTGGGGTCTTTTTTGACGAAAAAGTTAAGTCACTGCCTAAGTGCATGGATCGCTTTCCTGATTTTCAAAAATTCATTAAAAATATTCCTTAAGCGATATGCAAATATTTTCAACGGATTCTTGTTCAGGGCGTCGTTGACTATGACTGAGTACAATTTCAAGACATTCCAACATACTTGGAATGTCCAAGTGCATGGATCGCTTTTCGGATTTTCAAAAATTCATTAAAAATATTCTTCAAGAGATATGCAAATATATTCAACGGATTCTTGTTCAGGGCATGCTTGACTATGACTGTGTACAATTTCAAGACATTCCAAGATACTTTTGGGGTCTTTTTTGACGAAAAAGTTAAGTCACTGCCTAAGTGCATGGATCGCTTTCCTGATTTTCAAAAATTCATTAAAAATATTCCTTAAGCGATATGCAAATATTTTCAACGGATTCTTGTTCAGGGCGTCGTTGACTATGACTGAGTACAATTTCAAGACATTCCAACATACTTGGAATGTCCAAGTGCATGGATCACTTTCCTGATTTTCAAAAGTTCATTAAAAATATTCTTCAAGAGATATGCAAATATATTCAACGGATTCTTGTTCAGGGCATGCTTGACTATGACTGTGTACAATTTCAAGACATTCCAAGATACTTTTGGGGTCTTTTTTGAATAAAAAGTTAAGTCACTGCCTAAGTGCACAGACTTTCATCATTTTCAAAAATTCATTAAAAATATTCCTTAAGAGATATGCAAATATTTTCAATTGATTCTTGTTCAGGGCGTCGTTGACTATGACTGAGTACAATTTCAAGACATTCCAACATACTTGGAATGTCCAAGTGCATGGATTGCTTTTCGGATTTTCAAAAATTCATTAAAAATATTCTTCAAGAGATATGCAAATATATTCAACGGATTCTTGTTCAGGGCATGCTTGACTATGACTGTGTACAATTTCAAGACATTCCAAGATACTTTTGGGGTCTTTTTTGACAAAAAAGTTAAGTCACTGCCTAAGTGCATGGATCGCTTTCCTGATTTTCAAAAATTCATTAAAAATATTCCTTAAGCGATATGCAAATATTTTCAACGGATTCTTGTTCAGGGCGTCGTTGACTATGACTGAGTACAATTTCAAGACATTCCAACATACTTGGAATGTCCAAGTGCATGGATCGCTTTCCTGATTTTCAAAAGTTCATTAAAAATATTCTTCAAGAGATATGCAAATATATTCAACGGATTCTTGTTCAGGGCATGCTTGACTATGACTGTGTACAATTTCAAGACATTCCAAGATACTTTTGGGGTCTTTTTTGAATAAAAAGTTAAGTCACTGCCTAAGTGCACAGACTTTCCTCATTTTCAAAAATTCATTAAAAATATTCCTTAAGAGATATGCAAATATTTTCAATTGATTCTTGTTCAGGGCGTCGTTGACTATGACTGAGTACAATTTCAAGACATTCCAACATACTTGGAATGTCCAAGTGCATGGATCGCTTTTCGGATTTTCAAAAATTCATTAAAGATATTCTTCAAGAGATATGCAAATATATTCAACGGATTCTTGTTCAGGGCATGCTTGACTATGACTGTGTACAATTTCAAGACATTCCAATTTACTTTTGGGGTTTTTTTTGAAAAAAAAGTCAAGTCACTAAGTGCATCAGGGCAAATGGATCGTTTCCTTCGTCTCACCTGATATCCTGCTGTGTGATCCACGGTGTCCAAATGTTTGTTTCCAGCGACTGGACGACATGGATGAACTCCTGCAGCTTTAATTCTTTAAAAACAACCCAAAAACATCAAAAGTTAAGTCACTGCCTAAGTGCATGGATCGCTTTCCTGATTTTCAAAAATTCATTAAAAATATTCCTCAAGAGATATGCAAATATATTCAACGGATTCTTGTTCAGGGCATGCTTGACTATGACTGTGTACAATTTCAAGACATTCCAAGATACTTTTGGGGTCTTTTTTGACGAAAAAGTTAAGTCACTGCCTAAGTGCATGGATCGCTTTCCTGATTTTCAAAAATTCATTAAAAATATTCCTTAAGCGATATGCAAATATTTTCAACGGATTCTTGTTCAGGGCGTCGTTGACTATGACTGAGTACAATTTCAAGACATTCCAACATACTTGGAATGTCCAAGTGCATGGATCGCTTTCCGGATTTTCAAAAATTCATTAAAAATATTCTTCAAGAGATATGCAAATATATTCAACGGATTCTTATTCAGGGCATGCTTGACTATGACTGTGTACAATTTCAAGACATTCCAATTTACTTTTGGGGTTTTTTTTGAAAAAAAAGTCAAGTCACTAAGTGCATCAGGGCAAATGGATCGTTTCCTTCGTCTCACCTGATATCCTGCTGTGTGATCCACGGTGTCCAAACGTTTGTTTCCAGCGACTGGGCGACATGGATGAACTCCTGCAGCTTTAATGCTTTAAAAACAAACCAAAAACATCAAAAGTTAAGTCACTGCCTAAGTGCATGGATCGCTTTCCTAATTTTCAAAAATTCATTAAAAATATTCCTTAAGAGATATGCAAATATTTTCAATTGATTCTTGTTCAGGGCGTCGTTGACTATGACTGAGTACAATTTCAAGACATTCCAACATACTTGGAATGTCCAAGTGCATGGATCGCTTTTCGGATTTTCAAAAATTCATTAAAAATATTCTTCAAGAGATAAGCACATATATTCAACGGATTCTTGTTCAGGGCATGCTTGACTATGACTGTGTACAATTTCAAGACATTCCAGGATACTTTTGGGGTCTTTTTTGAATAAAAAGTTAAGTCACTGCCTAAGTGCATGGATCGCTTTCCTGATTTTCAAAAATTCATTAAAAATATTCCTTAAGCGATATGCAAATATTTTCAACGGATTCTTGTTCAGGGCGTCGTTGACTATGACTGAGTACAATTTCAAAACATTCCAACATACTTGGAATGTCCAAGTGCATGGATCGCTTTCCTGATTTTCAAAAGTTCATTAAAAATATTCTTCAAGAGATATGCAAATATATTCAACGGATTCTTGTTCAGGGCATGCTTGACTATGACTGTGTACAATTTCAAGACATTCCAAGATACTTTTGGGGTCTTTTTTGAATAAAAAGTTAAGTCACTGCCTAAGTGCACAGACTTTCCTCATTTTCAAAAATTCATTAAAAATATTCCTTAAGAGATATGCAAATATTTTCAATTGATTCTTGTTCAGGGCGTCGTTGACTATGACTGAGTACAATTTCAAGACATTCCAACATACTTGGAATGTCCAAGTGCATGGATCGCTTTTCGGATTTTCAAAAATTCATTAAAAATATTCTTCAAGAGATATGCAAATATATTCAACGGATTCTTGTTCAGGGCATGCTTGACTATGACTGTGTACAATTTCAAGACATTCCAAGATACTTTTGGGGTCTTTTTTGACAAAAAAGTTAAGTCACTGCCTAAGTGCATGGATCGCTTTCCTGATTTTCAAAAATTCATTAAAAATATTCCTTAAGAGATATGCAAATATTTTCAACGGATTCTTGTTCAGGGCGTCGTTGACTATGACTGAGTACAATTTCAAGACATTCCAACATACTTGGAATGTCCAAGTGCATGGATCGCTTTTCGGATTTTCAAAAATTCATTAAAAATATTCTTCAAGAGATATGCAAATATATTCAACGGATTCTTGTTCAGGGCATGCTTGACTATGACTGTGTACAATTTCAAGACATTCCAAGATACCTTTGGGGTCTTTTTTGAATAAAAAGTTAAGTCACTGCCTAAGTGCACAGACTTTCATCATTTTCAAAAATTCATTAAAAATATTCCTTAAGAGATATGCAAATATTTTCAATGGATTCTTGTTCAGGGCGTCGTTGACTATGACTGAGTACAATTTCAAGACATTCCAACATACTTGGAATGTCCAAGTGCATGGATCGCTTTCCGGATTTTCAAAAATTCATTAAAAATATTCTTCAAGAGATATGCAAATATATTCAACGGATTCTTGTTCAGGGCATGCTTGACTATGACTGTGTACAATTTCAAGACATTCCAAGATACTTTTGGGGTCTTTTTTGACGAAAAAGTTAAGTCACTGCCTAAGTGCATGGATCGCTTTCCTGATTTTCAGAAATTCTTTAAAAATATTCCTTAAACGATATGCAAATATTTTCAACGGATTCTTGTTCAGGGCGTCGTTGACTATGACTGAGT
Organism: Microchirus variegatus; assembly: GCF_963457635.1. Classification (NCBI taxonomy): domain Eukaryota; kingdom Metazoa; phylum Chordata; class Actinopteri; order Pleuronectiformes; family Soleidae; genus Microchirus; species Microchirus variegatus. The sequence goes on along the minus strand of NW_028154717.1, from coordinate 524,848 downwards.
ACAATTTCAAGACATTCCAACATACTTGGAATGTCCAAGTGCATGGATCGCTTTCCTGATTTTCAAAAGTTCATTAAAAATATTCTTCAAGAGATATGCAAATATATTCAACGGATTCTTGTTCAGGGCATGCTTGACTATGACTGTGTACAATTTCAAGACATTCCAGGATACTTTTGGGGTCTTTTTTGAATAAAAAGTTAAGTCACTGCCTAAGTGCACAGACTTTCCTCATTTTCAAAAATTCATTAAAAATATTCCTTAAGAGATATGCAAATATTTTCAATGGATTCTTGTTCAGGGCGTTGTTGACTATGACTGAGTACAATTTCAAGACATTCCAACATACTTGGAATGTCCAAGTGCATGGATCGCTTTCCGGATTTTCAAAAATTCATTAAAAATATTCTTCAAGAGATATGCAAATATATTCATCGGATTCTTGTTCAGGGCATGCTTGACTATGACTGTGTGCAATTTCAAGACATTCCAAGATACTTTTGGGGTCTTTTTTGACGAAAAAGTTAAGTCACTGCCTAAGTGCATGGATCGCTTTCCTGATTTTCAGAAATTCTTTAAAAATATTCCTTAAACGATATGCAAATATTTTCAACGGATTCTTGTTCAGGGCGTCGTTGACTATGACTGAGTACAATTTCAAGACATTCCAACATACTTGGAATGTCCAAGTGCATGGATCGCTTTCCTGATTTTCAAAAGTTCATTAAAAATATTCTTCAAGAGATATGCAAATATATTCAACGGATTCTTGTTCAGGGCATGCTTGACTATGACTGTGTACAATTTCAAGACATTCCAAGATACTTTTGGGGTCTTTTTTGAATAAAAAGTTAAGTCACTGCCTAAGTGCACAGACTTTCCTCATTTTCAAAAATTCATTAAAAATATTCCTTAAGAGATATGCAAATATTTTCAATTGATTCTTGTTCAGGGCGTCGTTGACTATGACTGAGTACAATTTCAAGACATTCCAACATACTTGGAATGTCCAAGTGCATGGATCGCTTTTCGGATTTTCAAAAATTCATTAAAAATATTCTTCAAGAGATATGCAAATATATTCAACGGATTCTTGTTCAGGGCATGCTTGACTATGACTGTGTACAATTTCAAGACATTCCAAGATACTTTTGGGGTCTTTTTTGACAAAAAAGTTAAGTCACTGCCTAAGTGCATGGATCGCTTTCCTGATTTTCAAAAATTCATTAAAAATATTCCTTAAGCGATATGCAAATATTTTCAAGGGATTCTTGTTCAGGGCGTCGTTGACTATGACTGAGTACAATTTCAAGACATTCCAACATACTTGGAATGTCCAAGTGCATGGATCGCTTTCCTGATTTTCAAAAGTTCATTAAAAATATTCTTCAAGAGATATGCAAATATATTCAACGGATTCTTGTTCAGGGCATGCTTGACTATGACTGTGTACAATTTCAAGACATTCCAAGATACCTTTGGGGTCTTTTTTGGATAAAAAGTTAAGTCACTGCCTAAGTGCACAGACTTTCATCATTTTCAAAAATTCATTAAAAATATTCCTTAAGAGATATGCAAATATTTTCAATGGATTCTTGTTCAGGGCGTCGTTGACTATGACCGAGTACAATTTCAAGACATTCCAACATACTTGGAATGTCCAAGTGCATGGATCGCTTTTCGGATTTTCAAAAATTCATTAAAAATATTCTTCAAGAGATATGCAAATATATTCAACGGATTCTTGTTCAGGGCATGCTTGACTATGACTGTGTACAATTTCAAGACATTCCAAGATACTTTTGGGGTCTTTTTTGACGAAAAAGTTAAGTCACTGCCTAAGTGCATGGATCGCTTTCCTGATTTTCAGAAATTCTTTAAAAATATTCCTTAAACGATATGCAAATATTTTCAACGGATTCTTGTTCAGGGCGTCGTTGACTATGACTGAGTACAATTTCAAGACATTCCAACATACTTGGAATTTCCAAGTGCATGGATCGCTTTCCTGATTTTCAAAAGTTCATTAAAAATATTCTTCAAGAGATATGCAAATATATTCAACGGATTCTTGTTCAGGGCATGCTTGACTATGACTGTGTACAATTTCAAGACATTCCAGGATACTTTTGGGGTCTTTTTTGAATAAAAAGTTAAGTCACTGCCTAAGTGCACAGACTTTCCTCATTTTCAAAAATTCATTAAAAATATTCCTTAAGAGATATGCAAATATTTTCAATTGATTCTTGTTCAGGGCGTCGTTGACTATGACTGAGTACAATTTCAAGACATTCCAACATACTTGGAATGTCCAAGTGCATGGATCGCTTTTCGGATTTTCAAAAATTCATTAAAAATATTCTTCAAGAGATATGCAAATATATTCAACGGATTCTTGTTCAGGGCATGCTTGACTATGACTGTGTACAATTTCAAGACATTCCAAGATACTTTTGGGGTCTTTTTTGGATAAAAAGTTAAGTCACTGCCTAAGTGCATGGATCGCTTTTCTGATTTTCAAAAATTCATTAAAAATATTCCTTAAGCGATATGCAAATATTTTCAACGGATTCTTGTTCAGGGCGTCGTTGACTATGACTGAGTACAATTTCAAAACATTCCAACATACTTGGAATGTCCAAGTGCATGGATCGCTTTCCTGATTTTTAAAAATTCATTAAAAATATTCTTCAAGAGATATGCAAATATATTCAACGGATTCTTGTTCAGGGCATGCTTGACTATGACTGTGTACAATTTCAAGACATTCCAAGATACTTTTGGGGTCTTTTTTGACGAAAAAGTTAAGTCACTGCCTAAGTGCATGGATCGCTTTCCTGATTTTCAGAAATTCTTTAAAAATATTCCTTAAACGATATGCAAATATTTTCAACGGATTCTTGTTCAGGGCGTCGTTGACTATGACTGAGTACAATTTCAAGACATTCCAACATACTTGGAATGTCCAAGTGCATGGATCGCTTTCCTGATTTTCAAAAGTTCATTAAAAATATTCTTCAAGAGATATGCAAATATATTCAACGGATTCTTGTTCAGGGCATGCTTGACTATGACTGTGTACAATTTCAAGACATTCCAAGATACTTTTGGGGTCTTTTTTGAATAAAAAGTTAAGTCACTGCCTAAGTGCACAGACTTTCCTCATTTTCAAAAATTCATTAAAAATATTCCTTAAGAGATATGCAAATATTTTCAATTGATTCTTGTTCAGGGCGTCGTTGACTATGACTGAGTACAATTTCAAGACATTCCAACATACTTGGAATGTCCAAGTGCATGGATCGCTTTTCGGATTTTCAAAAATTCATTAAAAATATTCTTCAAGAGATATGCAAATATATTCAACGGATTCTTGTTCAGGGCATGCTTGACTATGACTGTGTACAATTTCAAGACATTCCAAGATACTTTTGGGGTCTTTTTTGACGAAAAAGTTAAGTCACTGCCTAAGTGCATGGATCGCTTTCCTGATTTTCAGAAATTCTTTAAAAATATTCCTTAAACGATATGCAAATATTTGCAACGGATTCTTGTTCAGGGCGTCGTTGACTATGACTGAGTACAATTTCAAGACATTCCAACATACTTGGAATGTCCAAGTGCATGGATCGCTTTCCTGATTTTCAAAAGTTCATTAAAAATATTCTTCAAGAGATATGCAAATATATTCAACGGATTCTTGTTCAGGGCATGCTTGACTATGACTGTGTACAATTTCAAGACATTCCAAGATACTTTTGGGGTCTTTTTTGGATAAAAAGTTAAGTCACTGCCTAAGTGCATGGATCGCTTTTCTGATTTTCAAAAATTCATTAAAAATATTCCTTAAGCGATATGCAAATATTTTCAACGGATTCTTGTTCAGGGCGTCGTTGACTATGACTGAGTACAATTTCAAAACATTCCAACATACTTGGAATGTCCAAGTGCATGGATCGCTTTCCTGATTTTTAAAAATTCATTAAAAATATTCTTCAAGAGATATGCAAATATATTCAACGGATTCTTGTTCAGGGCATGCTTGACTATGACTGTGTACAATTTCAAGACATTCCAAGATACTTTTGGGGTCTTTTTTGACGAAAAAGTTAAGTCACTGCCTAAGTGCATGGATCGCTTTCCTGATTTTCAGAAATTCTTTAAAAATATTCCTTAAACGATATGCAAATATTTTCAACGGATTCTTGTTCAGGGCGTCGTTGACTATGACTGAGTACAATTTCAAGACATTCCAACATACTTGGAATGTCCAAGTGCATGGATCGCTTTCCTGATTTTCAAAAGTTCATTAAAAATATTCTTCAAGAGATATGCAAATATATTCAACGGATTCTTGTTCAGGGCATGCTTGACTATGACTGTGTACAATTTCAAGACATTCCAAGATACTTTTGGGGTCTTTTTTGAATAAAAAGTTAAGTCACTGCCTAAGTGCACAGACTTTCCTCATTTTCAAAAATTCATTAAAAATATTCCTTAAGAGATATGCAAATATTTTCAATTGATTCTTGTTCAGGGCGTCGTTGACTATGACTGAGTACAATTTCAAGACATTCCAACATACTTGGAATGTCCAAGTGCATGGATCGCTTTTCGGATTTTCAAAAATTCATTAAAAATATTCTTCAAGAGATATGCAAATATATTCAACGGATTCTTGTTCAGGGCATGCTTGACTATGACTGTGTACAATTTCAAGACATTCCAAGATACTTTTGGGGTCTTTTTTGACGAAAAAGTTAAGTCACTGCCTAAGTGCATGGATCGCTTTCCTGATTTTCAGAAATTCTTTAAAAATATTCCTTAAACGATATGCAAATATTTGCAACGGATTCTTGTTCAGGGCGTCGTTGACTATGACTGAGTACAATTTCAAGACATTCCAACATACTTGGAATGTCCAAGTGCATGGATCGCTTTCCTGATTTTCAAAAGTTCATTAAAAATATTCTTCAAGAGATATGCAAATATATTCAACGGATTCTTGTTCAGGGCATGCTTGACTATGACTGTGTACAATTTCAAGACATTCCAAGATACTTTTGGGGTCTTTTTTGAATAAAAAGTTAAGTCACTGCCTAAGTGCACAGACTTTCCTCATTTTCAAAAATTCATTAAAAATATTCCTTAAGAGATATGCAAATATTTTCAATTGATTCTTGTTCAGGGCGTCGTTGACTATGACTGAGTACAATTTCAAGACATTCCAACATACTTGGAATGTCCAAGTGCATGGATCGCTTTTCGGATTTTCAAAAATTCATTAAAAATATTCTTCAAGAGATATGCAAATATATTCAACGGATTCTTGTTCAGGGCATGCTTGACTATGACTGTGTACAATTTCAAGACATTCCAAGATACTTTTGGGGTCTTTTTTGAATAAAAAGTTAAGTCACTGCCTAAGTGCACAGACTTTCCTCATTTTCAAAAATTCATTAAAAATATTCCTTAAGAGATATGCAAATATATTCAACGGATTCTTGTTCAGGGCATGCTTGACTATGACTGTGTACAATTTCAAGACATTCCAAGATACTTTTGGGGTCTTTTTTGACAAAAAAGTTAAGTCACTGCCTAAGTGCATGGATCGCTTTCCTGATTTTCAAAAATTCATTAAAAATATTCCTTAAGCGATATGCAAATATTTTCAAGGGATTCTTGTTCAGGGCGTCGTTGACTATGACTGAGTACAATTTCAAGACATTCCAACATACTTGGAATGTCCAAGTGCATGGATCGCTTTCCTGATTTTCAAAAGTTCATTAAAAATATTCTTCAAGAGATATGCAAATATATTCAACGGATTCTTGTTCAGGGCATGCTTGACTATGACTGTGTACAATTTCAAGACATTCCAAGATACCTTTGGGGTCTTTTTTGGATAAAAAGTTAAGTCACTGCCTAAGTGCACAGACTTTCATCATTTTCAAAAATTCATTAAAAATATTCCTTAAGAGATATGCAAATATTTTCAATGGATTCTTGTTCAGGGCGTCGTTGACTATGACCGAGTACAATTTCAAGACATTCCAACATACTTGGAATGTCCAAGTGCATGGATCGCTTTTCGGATTTTCAAAAATTCATTAAAAATATTCTTCAGGAGATATGCAAATATATTCAACGGATTCTTGTTCAGGGCATGCTTGACTATGACTGTGTACAATTTCAAGACATTCCAAGATACTTTTGGGGTCTTTTTTGACGAAAAAGTTAAGTCACTGCCTAAGTGCATGGATCGCTTTCCTGATTTTCAGAAATTCTTTAAAAATATTCCTTAAACGATATGCAAATATTTTCAACGGATTCTTGTTCAGGGCGTCGTTGACTATGACTGAGTACAATTTCAAGACATTCCAACATACTTGGAATTTCCAAGTGCATGGATCGCTTTCCTGATTTTCAAAAGTTCATTAAAAATATTCTTCAAGAGATATGCAAATATATTCAACGGATTCTTGTTCAGGGCATGCTTGACTATGACTGTGTACAATTTCAAGACATTCCAGGATACTTTTGGGGTCTTTTTTGAATAAAAAGTTAAGTCACTGCCTAAGTGCTAAGACTTTCCTCATTTTCAAAAATTCATTAAAAATATTCCTTAAGAGATATGCAAATATTTTCAATTGATTCTTGTTCAGGGCGTCGTTGACTATGACTGAGTACAATTTCAAGACATTCCAACATACTTGGAATGTCCAAGTGCATGGATCGCTTTTCGGATTTTCAAAAATTCATTAAAAATATTCTTCAAGAGATATGCAAATATATTCAACGGATTCTTGTTCAGGGCATGCTTGACTATGACTGTGTACAATTTCAAGACATTCCAAGATACTTTTGGGGTCTTTTTTGACAAAAAAGTTAAGTCACTGCCTAAGTGCATGGATCGCTTTTCTGATTTTCAAAAATTCATTAAAAATATTCCTTAAGCGATATGCAAATATTTTCAACGGATTCTTGTTCAGGGCGTCGTTGACTATGACTGAGTACAATTTCAAAACATTCCAACATACTTGGAATGTCCAAGTGCATGGATCGCTTTCCTGATTTTCAAAAATTCATTAAAAATATTCTTCAAGAGATATGCAAATATATTCAACGGATTCTTGTTCAGGGCATGCTTGACTATGACTGTGTACAATTTCAAGACATTCCAAGATACTTTTGGGGTCTTTTTTGACGAAAAAGTTAAGTCACTGCCTAAGTGCATGGATCGCTTTCCTGATTTTCAGAAATTCTTTAAAAATATTCCTTAAACGATATGCAAATATTTTCAACGGATTCTTGTTCAGGGCGTCGTTGACTATGACTGAGTACAATTTCAAGACATTCCAACATACTTGGAATGTCCAAGTGCATGGATCGCTTTCCTGATTTTCAAAAGTTCATTTAAAATATTCTTCAAGAGATATGCAAATATATTCAACGGATTCTTGTTCAGGGCATGCTTGACTATGACTGTGTACAATTTCAAGACATTCCAAGATACTTTTGGGGTCTTTTTTGAATAAAAAGTTAAGTCACTGCCTAAGTGCACAGACTTTCCTCATTTTCAAAAATTCATTAAAAATATTCCTTAAGAGATATGCAAATATTTTCAATTGATTCTTGTTCAGGGCGTCGTTGACTATGACTGAGTACAATTTCAAGACATTCCAACATACTTGGAATGTCCAAGTGCATGGATCGCTTTTCGGATTTTCAAAAATTCATTAAAAATATTCTTCAAGAGATATGCAAATATATTCAACGGATTCTTGTTCAGGGCATGCTTGACTATGACTGTGTACAATTTCAAGACATTCCAAGATACTTTTGGGGTCTTTTTTGACGAAAAAGTTAAGTCACTGCCTAAGTGCATGGATCGCTTTCCTGATTTTCAGAAATTCTTTAAAAATATTCCTTAAAAGATATGCAAATATTTGCAACGGATTCTTGTTCAGGGCGTCGTTGACTATGACTGAGTACAATTTCAAGACATTCCAACATACTTGGAATGTCCAAGTGCATGGATCGCTTTCCTGATTTTCAAAAGTTCATTAAAAATATTCTTCAAGAGATATGCAAATATATTCAACGGATTCTTGTTCAGGGCATGCTTGACTATGACTGTGTACAATTTCAAGACATTCCAAGATACTTTTGGGGTCTTTTTTGAATAAAAAGTTAAGTCACTGCCTAAGTGCACAGACTTTCCTCATTTTCAAAAATTCATTAAAAATATTCCTTAAGAGATATGCAAATATTTTCAATGGATTCTTGTTCAGGGCGTCGTTGACTATGACCGAGTACAATTTCAAGACATTCCAACATACTTGGAATGTCCAAGTGCATGGATCGCTTTTCGGATTTTCAAAAATTCATTAAAAATATTCTTCAAGAGATATGCAAATATATTCAACGGATTCTTGTTCAGGGCATGCTTGACTATGACTGTGTACAATTTCAAGACATTCCAAGATACTTTTGCGGTCTTTTTTGACGAAAAAGTTAAGTCACTGCCTAAGTGCATGGATCGCTTTCCTGATTTTCAGAAATTCTTTAAAAATATTTCTTAAACGATATGCAAATATTTTCAACGGATTCTTGTTCAGGGCGTCGTTGACTATGACTGAGTACAATTTCAAGACATTCCAACATACTTGGAATTTCCAAGTGCATGGATCGCTTTCCTGATTTTCAAAAGTTCATTAAAAATATTCTTCAAGAGATATGCAAATATATTCAACGGATTCTTGTTCAGGGCATGCTTGACTATGACTGTGTACAATTTCAAGACATTCCAGGATACTTTTGGGGTCTTTTTTGAATAAAAAGTTAAGTCACTGCCTAAGTGCACAGACTTTCCTCATTTTCAAAAATTCATTAAAAATATTCCTTAAGAGATATGCAAATATTTTCAATTGATTCTTGTTCAGGGCGTCGTTGACTATGACCGAGTACAATTTCAAGACATTCCAACATACTTGGAATGTCCAAGTGCATGGATCGCTTTTCGGATTTTCAAAAATTCATTAAAAATATTCTTCAAGAGATATGCAAATATATTCAACGGATTCTTGTTCAGGGCATGCTTGACTATGACTGTGTACAATTTCAAGACATTCCAAGATACTTTTGGGGTCTTTTTTGACAAAAAAGTTAAGTCACTGCCTAAGTGCATGGATCGCTTTTCTGATTTTCAAAAATTCATTAAAAATATTCCTTAAGCGATATGCAAATATTTTCAACGGATTCTTGTTCAGGGCGTCGTTGACTATGACTGAGTACAATTTCAAAACATTCCAACATACTTGGAATGTCCAAGTGCATGGATCGCTTTCCTGATTTTCAAAAATTCATTAAAAATATTCTTCAAGAGATATGCAAATATATTCAACGGATTCTTGTTCAGGGCATGCTTGACTATGACTGTGTACAATTTCAAGACATTCCAAGATACTTTTGGGGTCTTTTTTGACAAAAAAGTTAAGTCACTGCCTAAGTGCATGGATCGCTTTCCTGATTTTCAGAAATTCTTTAAAAATATTCCTTAAACGATATGCAAATATTTTCAACGGATTCTTGTTCAGGGCGTCGTTGACTATGACTGAGTACAATTTCAAGACATTCCAACATACTTGGAATGTCCAAGTGCATGGATCGCTTTCCTGATTTTCAAAAGTTCATTAAAAATATTCTTCAAGAGATATGCAAATATATTCAACGGATTCTTGTTCAGGGCATGCTTGACTATGACTGTGTACAATTTCAAGACATTCCAAGATACCTTTGGGGTCTTTTTTGGATAAAAAGTTAAGTCACTGCCTAAGTGCACAGACTTTCATCATTTTCAAAACTTCATTAAAAATATTCCTTAAGAGATATGCAAATATTTTCAATGGATTCTTGTTCAGGGCGTCGTTGACTATGACCGAGTACAATTTCAAGACATTCCAACATACTTGGAATGTCCAAGTGCATGGATCGCTTTTCGGATTTTCAAAAATTCATTAAAAATATTCTTCAAGAGATATGCAAATATATTCAACGGATTCTTGTTTAGGGCATGCTTGACTATGACTGTGTACAATTTCAAGACATTCCAAGATACTTTTGGGGTCTTTTTTGACGAAAAAGTTAAGTCACTGCCTCAGTGCATGGATCGCTTTCCTGATTTTCAGAAATTCTTTAAAAATATTCCTTAAACGATATGCAAATATTTTCAACGGATTCTTGTTCAGGGCGTCGTTGACTATGACTGAGTACAATTTCAAGACATTCCAACATACTTGGAATGTCCAAGTGCATGGATCACTTTCCTGATTTTCAAAAGTTCATTAAAAATATTCTTCAAGAGATATGCAAATATATTCAACGGATTCTTGTTCAGGGCATGCTTGACTATGACTGTGTACAATTTCAAGACATTCCAGGATACTTTTGGGGTCTTTTTTGAATAAAAAGTTAAGTCACTGCCTAAGTGCACAGACTTTCCTCATTTTCAAAAATTCATTAAAAATATTCCTTAAGAGATATGCAAATATTTTCAATTGATTCTTGTTCAGGGCGTCGTTGACTATGACTGAGTACAATTTCAAGACATTCCAACATACTTGGAATGTCCAAGTGCATGGATCGCTTTTCAGATTTTCAAAAATTCATTAAAAATATTCTTCAAGAGATATGCAAATATATTCAACGGATTCTTGTTCAGGGCATGCTTGACTATGACTGTGTACAATTTCAAGACATTCCAAGATACTTTTGGGGTCTTTTTTGACAAAAAAGTTAAGTCACTGCCTAAGTGCATGGATCGCTTTCCTGATTTTCAAAAATTCATTAAAAATATTCCTTAAGCGATATGCAAATATTTTCAACGGATTCTTGTTCAGGGCGTCGTTGACTATGACTGAGTACAATTTCAAGACATTCCAACATACTTGGAATGTCCAAGTGCATGGATCGCTTTCCTGATTTTCAAAAGTTCATTAAAAATATTCTTCAAGAGATATGCAAATATATTCAACGGATTCTTGTTCAGGGCATGCTTGACTATGACTGTGTACAATTTCAAGACATTCCAAGATACCTTTGGGGTCTTTTTTGAATAAAAAGTTAAGTCACTGCCTAAGTGCACAGACTTTCATCATTTTCAAAAATTCATTAAAAATATTCCTTAAGAGATATGCAAATATTTTCAATGGATTCTTGTTCAGGGCGTCGTTGACTATGACTGAGTACAATTTCAAGACATTCCAACATACTTGGAATGTCCAAGTGCATGGATCGCTTTCCGGATTTTCAAAAATTCATTAAAAATATTCTTCAAGAGATATGCAAATATATTCAACGGATTCTTGTTCAGGGCATGCTTGACTATGACTGTGTACAATTTCAAGACATTCCAAGATACTTTTGGGGTCTTTTTTGACGAAAAAGTTAAGTCACTGCCTAAGTGCATGGATCGCTTTCCTGATTTTCAGAAATTCTTTAAAAATATTCCTTAAACGATATGCAAATATTTTCAACGGATTCTTGTTCAGGGCGTCGTTGACTATGACTGAGTACAATTTCAAGACATTCCAACATACTTGGAATGTCCAAGTGCATGGATCGCTTTCCTGATTTTCAAAAGTTCATTAAAAATATTCTTCAAGAGATATGCAAATATATTCAACGGATTCTTGTTCAGGGCATGCTTGACTATGACTGTGTACAATTTCAAGACATTCCAAGATACTTTTGGGGTCTTTTTTGAATAAAAAGTTAAGTCACTGCCTAAGTGCACAGACTTTCCTCATTTTCAAAAATTCATTAAAAATATTCCTTAAGAGATATGCAAATATTTTCAATTGATTCTTGTTCAGGGCGTCGTTGACTATGACTGAGTACAATTTCAAGACATTCCAACATACTTGGAATGTCCAAGTGCATGGATCGCTTTTCGGATTTTCAAAAATTCATTAAAAATATTCTTCAAGAGATATGCAAATATATTCAACGGATTCTTGTTCAGGGCATGCTTGACTATGACTGTGTACAATTTCAAGACATTCCAAGATACTTTTGGGGTCTTTTTTGACGAAAAAGTTAAGTCACTGCCTAAGTGCATGGATCGCTTTCCTGATTTTCAGAAATTCTTTAAAAATATTTCTTAAACGATATGCAAATATTTTCAACGGATTCTTGTTCAGGGCGTCGTTGACTATGACTGAGTACAATTTCAAGACATTCCAACATACTTGGAATGTCCAAGTGCATGGATCGCTTTCCTGATTTTCAAAAGTTCATTAAAAATATTCTTCAAGAGATATGCAAATATATTCAACGGATTCTTGTTCAGGGCATGCTTGACTATGACTGTGTACAATTTCAAGACATTCCAAGATACTTTTGGGGTCTTTTTTGAATAAAAAGTTAAGTCACTGCCTAAGTGCACAGACTTTCCTCATTTTCAAAAATTCATTAAAAATATTCCTTAAGAGATATGCAAATATTTTCAATGGATTCTTGTTCAGGGCGTCGTTGACTATGACCGAGTTCAATTTCAAGACATTCCAACATACTTGGAATGTCCAAGTGCATGGATCGCTTTCCGGATTTTCAAAAATTCATTAAAAATATTCTTCAAGAGATATGCAAATATATTCAACGGATTCTTGTTCAGGGCATTCTTGACTATGACTGTGTACAATTTCAAGACATTCCAAGATACTTTTGGGGTCTTTTTTGACGAAAAAGTTAAGTCACTGCCTAAGTGCATGGATCGCTTTCCTGATTTTCAGAAATTCTTTAAAAATATTCCTTAAACGATATGCAAATATTTTCAACGGATTCTTGTTCAGGGCGTCGTTGACTATGACTGAGTACAATTTCAAGACATTCCAACATACTTGGAATGTCCAAGTGCATGGATCGCTTTCCTGATTTTCAAAAGTTCATTAAAAATATTCTTCAAGAGATATGCAAATATATTCAACGGATTCTTGTTCAGGGCATGCTTGACTATGACTGTGTACAATTTCAAGACATTCCAAGATACTTTTGGGGTCTTTTTTGAATAAAAAGTTAAGTCACTGCCTAAGTGCACAGACTTTCCTCATTTTCAAAAATTCATTAAAAATATTCCTTAAGAGATATGCAAATATTTTCAATTGATTCTTGTTCAGGGCGTCGTTGACTATGACTGAGTACAATTTCAAGACATTCCAACATACTTGGAATGTCCAAGTGCATGGATCGCTTTTCGGATTTTCAAAAATTCATTAAAAATATTCTTCAAGAGATATGCAAATATATTCAACGGATTCTTGTTCAGGGCATGCTTGACTATGACTGTGTACAATTTCAAGACATTCCAAGATACTTTTGGGGTCTTTTTTGACAAAAAAGTTAAGTCACTGCCTAAGTGCATGGATCGCTTTCCTGATTTTCAAAAATTCATAAAAAATATTCCTTAAGCGATATGCAAATATTTTCAACGGATTCTTGTTCAGGGCGTCGTTGACTATGACTGAGTACAATTTCAAGACATTCCAACATACTTGGAATGTCCAAGTGCATGGATCGCTTTCCTGATTTTCAAAAGTTCATTAAAAATATTCTTCAAGAGATATGCAAATATATTCAACGGATTCTTGTTCAGGGCATGCTTGACTATGACTGTGTACAATTTCAAGACATTCCAAGATACCTTTGGGGTCTTTTTTGAATAAAAAGTTAAGTCACTGCCTAAGTGCACAGACTTTCATCATTTTCAAAAATTCATTAAAAATATTCCTTAAGAGATATGCAAATATTTTCAATGGATTCTTGTTCAGGGCGTCGTTGACTATGACCGAGTACAATTTCAAGACATTCCAACATACTTGGAATGTCCAAGTGCATGGATCGCTTTCCGGATTTTCAAAAATTCATTAAAAATATTCTTCAAGAGATATGCAAATATATTCAACGGATTCTTGTTCAGGGCATGCTTGACTATGACTGTGTACAATTTCAAGACATTCCAAGATACTTTTGGGGTCTTTTTTGACAAAAAAGTTAAGTCACTGCCTAAGTGCATGGATCGCTTTCCTGATTTTCAAAAATTCATTAAAAATATTCCTTAAGCGATATGCAAATATTTTCAACGGATTCTTGTTCAGGGCGTCGTTGACTATGACTGAGTTCAATTTCAAGACATTCCAACATACTTGGAATGTCCAAGTGCATGGATCGCTTTCCTGATTTTCAAAAGTTCATTAAAAATATTCTTCAAGAGATATGCAAATATATTCAACGGATTCTTGTTCAGGGCATGCTTGACTATGACTGTGTACAATTTCAAGACATTCCAAGATACCTTTGGGGTCTTTTTTGAATAAAAAGTTAAGTCACTGCCTAAGTGCACAGACTTTCATCATTTTCAAAAATTCATTAAAAATATTCCTTAAGAGATATGCAAATATTTTCAATGGATTCTTGTTCAGGGCGTCGTTGACTATGACTGAGTACAATTTCAAGACATTCCAACATACTTGGAATGTCCAAGTGCATGGATCGCTTTCCGGATTTTCAAAAATTCATTAAAAATATTCTTCAAGAGATATGCAAATATATTCAACGGATTCTTGTTCAGGGCATGCTTGACTATGACTGTGTACAATTTCAAGACATTCCAAGATACTTTTGGGGTCTTTTTTGACGAAAAAGTTAAGTCACTGCCTAAGTGCATGGATCGCTTTCCTGATTTTCAGAAATTCTTTAAAAATATTCCTTAAACGATATGCAAATATTTTCAACGGATTCTTGTTCAGGGCGTCGTTGACTATGACTGAGTACAATTTCAAGACATTCCAACATACTTGGAATGTCCAAGTGCATGGATCGCTTTCCTGATTTTCAAAAGTTCATTAAAAATATTCTTCAAGAGATATGCAAATATATTCAACGGATTCTTGTTCAGGGCATGCTTGACTATGACTGTGTACAATTTCAAGACATTCCAAGATACTTTTGGGGTCTTTTTTGAATAAAAAGTTAAGTCACTGCCTAAGTGCACAGACTTTCCTCATTTTCAAAAATTCATTAAAAATATTCCTTAAGAGATATGCAAATATTTTCAATTGATTCTTGTTCAGGGCGTCGTTGACTATGACTGAGTACAATTTCAAGACATTCCAACATACTTGGAATGTCCAAGTGCATGGATCGCTTTTCGGATTTTCAAAAATTCATTAAAAATATTCTTCAAGAGATATGCAAATATATTCAACGGATTCTTGTTCAGGGCATGCTTGACTATGACTGTGTACAATTTCAAGACATTCCAAGATACTTTTGGGGTCTTTTTTGACGAAAAAGTTAAGTCACTGCCTAAGTGCATGGATCGCTTTCCTGATTTTCAGAAATTCTTTAAAAATATTCCTTAAACGATATGCAAATATTTTCAACGGATTCTTGTTCAGGGCGTCGTTGACTATGACTGAGTACAATTTCAAGACATTCCAACATACTTGGAATGTCCAAGTGCATGGATCGCTTTCCGGATTTTCAAAAATTCATTAAAAATATTCTTCAAGAGATATGCAAATATATTCAACGGATTCTTATTCAGGGCATGCTTGACTATGACTGTGTACAATTTCAAGACATTCCAATTTACTTTTGGGGTTTTTTTTGAAAAAAAAGTCAAGTCACTAAGTGCATCAGGGCAAATGGATCGTTTCCTTCGTCTCACCTGATATCCTGCTGTGTGATCCACGGTGTCCAAACGTTTGTTTCCAGCGACTGGACGACATGGATGAACTCCTGCAGCTTTAATTCTTTAAAAACAACCCAAAAACATCAAAAGTTAAGTCACTGCCTAAGTGCATGGATCGTTTTCCTGATTTTCAAAAATTCATTAAAAATATTCCTCAAGAGATATGCAAATATATTCAATGGATTCTTGTTCAGGGCATGCTTGACTATGACTGTGTACAATTTCAAGACATTCCAAGATACTTTTGGGGTCTTTTTTGAAAAAAAAGTCAAGTCACTAAGTGCATCAGGGCAAATGGATCGTTTCCTCCGTCTCACCTTATTTCCTGCTGTGTGATCCATGGTGTCCAAACGTTTGTTTCCAGCGACTGGGCGACATGGATGAACTCCTGCAGCTTTAATGCTTTAAAAACAAACCAAAAACATCAAAAGTTAAGTCACTGCCTAAGTGCATGGATCGCTTTCCTAATTTTCAAAAATTCATTAAAAATATTCCTTAAGAGATATGCAAATATTTTCAATTGATTCTTGTTCAGGGCGTCGTTGACTATGACCGAGTACAATTTCAAGACATTCCAACATACTTGGAATGTCCAAGTGCATGGATCGCTTTCCGGATTTTCAAAAATTCATTAAAAATATTCTTCAAGAGATATGCAAATATATTCAACGGATTCTTGTTCAGGGCATTCTTGACTATGACTGTGTACAATTTCAAGACATTCCAAGATACTTTTGGGGTCTTTTTTGACGAAAAAGTTAAGTCACTGCCTAAGTGCATTGATCGCTTTCCTGATTTTCAGAAATTCTTTAAAAATATTCCTTAAACTATACGCAAATATTTTCAATGGATTCTTGTTCAGGGCGTCGTTGACTATGACTGAGTACAATTTCAAGACATTCCAACATACTTGGAATGTCCAAGTGCATGGATCGCTTTCCTGATTTTCAAAAGTTCATTAAAAATATTCTTCAAGAGATATGCAAATATATTCAACGGATTCTTGTTCAGGGCATGCTTGACTATGACTGTGTACAATTTCAAGACATTCCAAGATACTTTTGGGGTCTTTTTTGACAAAAAAGTTAAGTCACTGCCTAAGTGCATGGATCGCTTTCCTGATTTTCAAAAATTCATTAGAAATATTCCTTAAGCGATATGCAAATATTTTCAACGGATTCTTGTTCAGGGCGTTGTTGACTATGACTGAGTACAATTTCAAGACATTCCAACATACTTGGAATGTCCAAGTGCATGGATCGCTTTCCTGATTTTCAAAAGTTCATTAAAAATATTCTTCAAGAGATATGCAAATATATTCAACGGATTCTTGTTCAGGGCATGCTTGACTATGACTGTGTACAATTTCAAGACATTCCAAGATACCTTTGGGGTCTTTTTTGAATAAAAAGTTAAGTCACTGCCTAAGTGCACAGACTTTCCTCATTTTCAAAAATTCATTAAAAATATTCCTTAAGAGATATGCAAATATTTTCAATTGATTCTTGTTCAGGGCGTCGTTGACTATGACTGAGTACAATTTCAAGACATTCCAACATACTTGGAATGTCCAAGTGCATGGATCGCTTTTCGGATTTTCAAAAATTCATTAAAAATATTCTTCAAGAGATATGCAAATATATTCAACGGATTCTTGTTCAGGGCATGCTTGACTATGACTGTGTACAATTTCAAGACATTCCAAGATACTTTTGGGGTCTTTTTTGACAAAAAAGTTAAGTCACTGCCTAAGTGCATGGATCGCTTTCCTGATTTTCAGAAATTCATTAAAAATATTCCTTAAGCGATATGCAAATATTTTCAATTGATTCTTGTTCAGGGCGTCGTTGACTATGACTGAGTACAATTTCAAGACATTCCAACATACTTGGAATGTCCAAGTGCATGGATCGCTTTCCTGATTTTCAAAAGTTCATTAAAAATATTCTTCAAGAGATATGCAAATATATTCAACGGATTCTTGTTCAGGGCATGCTTGACTATGACTGTGTACAATTTCAAGACATTCCAAGATACCTTTGGGGTCTTTTTTGAATAAAAAGATAAGTCACTGCCTAAGTGCACAGACTTTCATCATTTTCAAAAATTCATTAAAAATATTCCTTAAGAGATATGCAAATATTTTCAATGGATTCTTGTTCAGGGCGTCGTTGACTATGACCGAGTACAATTTCAAGACATTCCAACATACTTGGAATGTCCAAGTGCATGGATCGCTTTCCGGATTTTCAAAAATTCATTAAAAATATTCTTCAAGAGATATGCAAATATATTCAACGGATTCTTGTTCAGGGCATGCTTGACTATGACTGTGTACAATTTCAAGACATTCCAAGATACTTTTGGGGTCTTTTTTGACGAAAAAGTTAAGTCACTGCCTAAGTGCACAGACTTTCCTCATTTTCAAAAAATTCATTAAAAATATTCCTTAAGAGATATGCAAATATTTTCAATTGATTCTTGTTCAGGGCGTCGTTGACTATGACTGAGTACAATTTCAAGACATTCCAACATACTTGGAATGTCCAAGTGCATGGATCGCTTTCCTGATTTTCAAAAATTCATAAAAAATATTCCTTAAGCGATATGCAAATATTTTCAACGGATTCTTGTTCAGGGCGTCGTTGACTATGACTGAGTACAATTTCAAGACATTCCAACATACTTGGAATGTCCAAGTGCATGGATCGCTTTCCTGATTTTCAAAAGTTCATTAAAAATATTCTTCAAGAGATATGCAAATATATTCAACGGATTCTTGTTCAGGGCATGCTTGACTATGACTGTGTACAATTTCAAGACATTCCAAGATACCTTTGGGGTCTTTTTTGAATAAAAAGTTAAGTCACTGCCTAAGTGCACAGACTTTCATCATTTTCAAAAATTCATTAAAAATATTCCTTAAGAGATATGCAAATATTTTCAATGGATTCTTGTTCAAGGCGTCGTTGACTATGACCGAGTACAATTTCAAGACATTCCAACATACTTGGAATGTCCAAGTGCATGGATCGCTTTCCGGATTTTCAAAAATTCATTAAAAATATTCTTCAAGAGATATGCAAATATATTCAACGGATTCTTGTTCAGGGCATGCTTGACTATGACTGTGTACAATTTCAAGACATTCCAAGATACTTTTGGGGTCTTTTTTGACGAAAAAGTTAAGTCACTGCCTAAGTGCATGGATCGCTTTCCTGATTTTCAAAAATTCATTAAAAATATTCCTTAAGCGATATGCAAATATTTTCAACGGATTCTTGTTCAGGGCGTCGTTGACTATGACTGAGTACAATTTCAAGACATTCCAACATACTTGGAATGTCCAAGTGCATGGATCGCTTTCCCGATTTTCAAAAGTTCATTAAAAATATTCTTCAAGAGATATGCAAATATATTCAACGGATTCTTGTTCAGGGCATGCTTGACTATGACTGTGTACAATTTCAAGACATTCCAAGATACTTTTGGGGTCTTTTTTGAATAAAAAGTTAAGTCACTGCCTAAGTGCACAGACTTTCATCATTTTCAAAAATTCATTAAAAATATTCCTTAAGAGATATGCAAATATTTTCAATTGATTCTTGTTCAGGGCGTCGTTGACTATGACTGAGTACAATTTCAAGACATTCCAACATACTTGGAATGTCCAAGTGCATGGATCGCTTTTCGGATTTTCAAAAATTCATTAAAAATATTCTTCAAGAGATATGCAAATATATTCAACGGATTCTTGTTCAGGGCATGCTTGACTATGACTGTGTACAATTTCAAGACATTCCAAGATACTTTTGGGGTCTTTTTTGACAAAAAAGTTAAGTCACTGCCTAAGTGCATGGATCGCTTTCCTGATTTTCAAAAATTCATTAAAAATATTCCTTAAGGGATATGCAAATATTTTCAACGGATTCTTGTTCAGGGCGTCGTTGACTATGACTGAGTACAATTTCAAGACATTCCAACATACTTGGAATGTCCAAGTGCATGGATCGCTTTTCGGATTTTCAAAAATTCATTAAAAATATTCTTCAAGAGATATGCAAATATATTCAACGGATTCTTGTTCAGGGCATGCTTGACTATGACTGTGTACAATTTCAAGACATTCCAAGATACTTTTGGGGTCTTTTTTGACGAAAAAGTTAAGTCACTGCCTAAGTGCATGGATCGCTTTCCTGATTTTCAAAAATTCATTTAAAATATTCCTTAAGCGATATGCAAATATTTTCAACGGATTCTTGTTCAGGGCGTCGTCGACTATGACTGAGTACAATTTCAAGACATTCCAACATACTTGGAATGTCCAAGTGCATGGATCGCTTTCCTGATTTTCAAAAGTTCATTAAAAATATTCTTCAAGAGATATGCAAATATATTCAACGGATTCTTGTTCAGGGCATGCTTGACTATGACTGTGTACAATTTCAAGACATTCCAAGATACTTTTGGGGTCTTTTTTGAATAAAAAGTTAAGTCACTGCCTAAGTGCACAGACTTTCATCATTTTCAAAAATTCATTAAAAATATTCCATAAGAGATATGCAAATATTTTCAATTGATTCTTGTTCAGGGCGTCGTTGACTATGACTGAGTACAATTTCAAGACATTCCAACATACTTGGAATGTCCAAGTGCATGGATCGCTTTTCGGATTTTCAAAAATTCATTAAAAATATTCCTCAAGAGATATGCAAATATATTCAACGGATTCTTGTTCAGGGCATGCTTGACTATGACTGTGTACAATTTCAAGACATTCCAAGATACTTTTGGGGTCTTTTTTGACAAAAAAGTTAAGTCACTGCCTAAGTGCATGGATCGCTTTCCTGATTTTCAAAAATTCATTAAAAATATTCCTTAAGGGATATGCAAATATTTTCAACGGATTCTTGTTCAGGGCGTCGTTGACTATGACTGAGTACAATTTCAAGACATTCCAACATACTTGGAATGTCCAAGTGCATGGATCGCTTTTCGGATTTTCAAAAATTCATTAAAAATATTCTTCAAGAGATATGCAAATATATTCAACGGATTCTTGTTCAGGGCATGCTTGACTATGACTGTGTACAATTTCAAGACATTCCAAGATACTTTTGGGGTCTTTTTTGAATAAAAAGTTAAGTCACTGCCTAAGTGCACAGACTTTCATCATTTTCAAAAATTCATTAAAAATATTCCTTAAGAGATATGCAAATATTTTCAATTGATTCTTGTTCAGGGCGTCGTTGACTATGACTGAGTACAATTTCAAGACATTCCAACATACTTGGAATGTCCAAGTGCATGGATCGCTTTTCGGATTTTCAAAAATTCATTAAAAATATTCTTCAAGAGATATGCAAATATATTCAACGGATTCTTGTTCAGGGCATGCTTGACTATGACTGTGTACAATTTCAAGACATTCCAAGATACTTTTGGGGTCTTTTTTGACAAAAAAGTTAAGTCACTGCCTAAGTGCATGGATCGCTTTCCTGATTTTCAAAAATTCATTAAAAATATTCCTTAAGCTATATGCAAATATTTTCAACGGATTCTTGTTCAGGGCGTCGTTGACTATGACTGAGTACAATTTCAAGACATTCCAACATACTTGGAATGTCCAAGTGCATGGATCGCTTTCCTGATTTTCAAAAGTTCATTAAAAATATTCTTCAAGAGATATGCAAATATATTCAACGGATTCTTGTTCAGGGCATGCTTGACTATGACTGTGTACAATTTCAAGACATTCCAAGATACTTTTGGGGTCTTTTTTGACAAAAAAGTTAAGTCACTGCCTAAGTGCATGGATCGCTTTCCTGATTTTCAAAAATTCATTAAAAATATTCCTTAAACGATATGCAAATATTTTCAACGGATTCTTGTTCAGGGCGTCGTTGACTATGACTGAGTACAATTTCAAGACATTCCAACATACTTGGAATGTCCAAGTGCATGGATCGCTTTCCTGATTTTCAAAAGTTCATTAAAAATATTCTTCAAGAGATATGCAAATATATTCAACGGATTCTTGTTCAGGGCATGCTTGACTATGACTGTGTACAATTTCAAGACATTCCAAGATACTTTTGGGGTCTTTTTTGAATAAAAAGTTAAGTCACTGCCTAAGTGCACAGACTTTCATCATTTTCAAAAATTCATTAAAAATATTCCTTAAGAGATATGCAAATATTTTCAATGGATTCTTGTTCAGGGCGTCGTTGACTATGACCGAGTACAATTTCAAGACATTCCAACATACTTGGAATGTCCAAGTGCATGGATCGCTTTCCGGATTTTCAAAAATTCATTAAAAATATTCTTCAGGAGATATGCAAATATATTCAACGGATTCTTGTTCAGGGCATGCTTGACTATGACTGTGTACAATTTCAAGACATTCCAAGATACTTTTGGGGTCTTTTTTGACGAAAAAGTTAAGTCACTGCCTAAGTGCATGGATCGCTTTCCTGATTTTCAGAAATTCTTTAAAAATATTCCTTAAACGATATGCAAATATTTTCAACGGATTCTTGTTCAGGGCGTCGTTGACTATGACTGAGTACAATTTCAAGACATTCCAACATACTTGGAATGTCCAAGTGCATGGATCGCTTTCCTGATTTTCAAAAGTTCATTAAAAATATTCTTCAAGAGATATGCAAATATATTCAACGGATTCTTGTTCAGGGCATGCTTGACTATGACTGTGTACAATTTCAAGACATTCCAAGATACTTTTGGGGTCTTTTTTGAATAAAAAGTTAAGTCACTGCCTAAGTGCACAGACTTTCCTCATTTTCAAAAATTCATTAAAAATATTCCTTAAGAGATATGCAAATATTTTCAATTGATTCTTGTTCAGGGCGTCGTTGACTATGACTGAGTACAATTTCAAGACATTCCAACATACTTGGAATGTCCAAGTGCATGGATCGCTTTTCGGATTTTCAAAAATTCATTAAAAATATTCCTCAAGAGATATGCAAATATATTCAACGGATTCTTGTTCAGGGCGTCGTTGACTATGACTGAGTACAATTTCAAGACATTCCAACATACTTGGAATGTCCAAGTGCATGGATCGCTTTCCTGATTTTCAAAAGTTCATTAAAAATATTCTTCAAGAGATATGCAAATATATTCAACGGATTCTTGTTCAGGGCATGCTTGACTATGACTGTGTACAATTTCAAGACATTCCAAGATACTTTTGGGGTCTTTTTTGACGAAAAAGTTAAGTCACTGCCTAAGTGCACAGACTTTCCTCATTTTCAAAAATTCATTAAAAATATTCCTTAAGAGATATGCAAATATTTTCAATTGATTCTTGTTCAGGGCGTCGTTGACTATGACTGAGTACAATTTCAAGACATTCCAACATACTTGGAATGTCCAAGTGCATGGATCGCTTTTCGGATTTTCATAAATTCATTAAAAATATTCTTCAAGAGATATGCAAATATATTCAACGGATTCTTGTTCAGGGCATGCTTGACTATGACTGTGTACAATTTCAAGACATTCCAATTTACTTTTGGGGTTTTTTTAAAAAAAAAAGTCAAGTCACTAAGTGCATCAGGGCAAATGGATCGTTTCCTTCGTCTCACCTGATATCCTGCTGTGTGATCCACGGTGTCCAAACGTTTGTTTCCAGCGACTGGACGACATGGATGAACTCCTGCAGCTTTAATTCTTTAAAAACAACCCAAAAACATCAAAAGTTAAGTCACTGCCTAAGTGCATGGATCGCTTTCCTGATTTTCAAAAATTCATTAAAAATATTCCTCAAGAGATATGCAAATATATTCAACGGATTCTTGTTCAGGGCGTCGTTGACTATGACTGAGTACAATTTCAAGACATTCCAACATACTTGGAATGTCCAAGTGCATGGATCGCTTTTCGGATTTTCAAAAATTCATTAAAAATATTCTTCAAGAGATATGCAAATATATTCAACGGATTCTTGTTCAGGGCATGCTTGACTATGACTGTGTACAATTTCAAGACATTCCAACATACTTGGAATGTCCAAGTGCATGGATCGCTTTTCGGATTTTCAAAAATTCATTAAAAATATTCTTCAAGAGATATGCAAATATATTCAACGGATTCTTGTTCAGGGCATGCTTGACTATGACTGTGTACAATTTCAAGACATTCCAAGATACTTTTGGGGTCTTTTTTGACAAAAAAGTTAAGTCACTGCCTAAGTGCATGGATCGCTTTTCTGATTTTCAAAATTTCATTAAAAATATTCCTTAAGCGATATGCAAATATTTTCAACGGATTCTTGTTCAGGGCGTCGTTGACTATGACTGAGTACAATTTCAAGACATTCCAACATACTTGGAATGTCCAAGTGCATGGATCGCTTTCCTGATTTTCAAAAGTTCATTAAAAATATTCTTCAAGAGATATGCAAATATATTCAACGGATTCTTGTTCAGGGCATGCTTGACTATGACTGTGTACAATTTCAAGACATTCCAAGATACTTTTGGGGTCTTTTTTGAATAAAAAGTTAAGTCACTGCCTAAGTGCACAGACTTTCCTCATTTTCAAAAATTCATTAAAAATATTCCTTAAGAGATATGCAAATATTTTCAATTGATTCTTGTTCAGGGCGTCGTTGACTATGACTGAGTACAATTTCAAGACATTCCAACATACTTGGAATGTCCAAGTGCATGGATCGCTTTTCGGATTTTCAAAAATTCATTAAAAATATTCTTCAAGAGATATGCAAATATATTCAACGGATTCTTGTTCAGGGCATGCTTGACTATGACTGTGTACAATTTCAAGACATTCCAAGATACTTTTGGGGTCTTTTTTGACAAAAAAGTTAAGTCACTGCCTAAGTGCATGGATCGCTTTCCTGATTTTCAAAAATTCATTAAAAATATTCCTTAAACGATATGCAAATATTTTCAACGGATTCTTGTTCAGGGCGTCGTTGACTATGACTGAGTACAATTTCAAGACATTCCAACATACTTGGAATGTCCAAGTGCATGGATCGCTTTCCTGATTTTCAAAAGTTCATTAAAAATATTCTTCAAGAGATATGCAAATATATTCAACGGATTCTTGTTCAGGGCATGCTTGACTATGACTGTGTACAATTTCAAGACATTCCAAGATACTTTTGGGGTCTTTTTTGACAAAAAAGTTAAGTCACTGCCTAAGTGCATGGATCGCTTTCCTGATTTTCAGAAATTCTTTAAAAATATTCCTTAAACGATATGCAAATATTTTCAACGGATTCTTGTTCAGGGCGTCGTTGACTATGACTGAGTACAATTTCAAGACATTCCAACATACTTGGAATGTCCAAGTGCATGGATCGCTTTCCTGATTTTCAAAAGTTCATTAAAAATATTCTTCAAGAGATATGCAAATATATTCAACGGATTCTTGTTCAGGGCATGCTTGAATATGACTGTGTACAATTTCAAGACATTCCAAGATACTTTTGGGGTCTTTTTTGAATAAAAAGTTAAGTCACTGCCTAAGTGCACAGACTTTCCTCATTTTCAAAAATTCATTAAAAATATTCCTTAAGAGATATGCAAATATTTTCAATTGATTCTTGTTCAGGGCGTCGTTGACTATGACTGAGTACAATTTCAAGACATTCCAACATACTTGGAATGTCCAAGTGCATGGATCGCTTTTCGGATTTTCAAAAATTCATTAAAAATATTCCTCAAGAGATATGCAAATATATTCAACGGATTCTTGTTCAGGGCGTCGTTGACTATGACTGAGTACAATTTCAAGACATTCCAACATACTTGGAATGTCCAAGTGCATGGATCGCTTTCCTGATTTTCAAAAGTTCATTAAAAATATTCTTCAAGAGATATGCAAATATATTCAACGGATTCTTGTTCAGGGCATGCTTGACTATGACTGTGTACAATTTCAAGACATTCCAAGATACTTTTGGGGTCTTTTTTGAATAAAAAGTTAAGTCACTGCCTAAGTGCACAGACTTTCCTCATTTTCAAAAATTCATTAAAAATATTCCTTAAGAGATATGCAAATATTTTCAATTGATTCTTGTTCAGGGCGTCGTTGACTATGACTGAGTACAATTTCAAGACATTCCAACATACTTGGAATGTCCAAGTGCATGGATCGCTTTTCGGATTTTCATAAATTCATTAAAAATATTCTTCAAGAGATATGCAAATATATTCAACGGATTCTTGTTCAGGGCATGCTTGACTATGACTGTGTACAATTTCAAGACATTCCAATTTACTTTTGGGTTTTTTTTAAAAAAAAAAGTCAAGTCACTAAGTGCATCAGGGCAAATGGATCGTTTCCTTCGTCTCACCTGATATCCTGCTGTGTGATCCACGGTGTCCAAACGTTTGTTTCCAGCGACTGGACGACATGGATGAACTCCTGCAGCTTTAATTCTTTAAAAACAACCCAAAAACATCAAAAGTTAAGTCACTGCCTAAGTGCATGGATCGCTTTCCTGATTTTCAAAAATTCATTAAAAATATTCCTCAAGAGATATGCAAATATATTCAACGGATTCTTGTTCAGGGCGTCGTTGACTATGACTGAGTACAATTTCAAGACATTCCAACATACTTGGAATGTCCAAGTGCATGGATCGCTTTTCGGATTTTCAAAAATTCATTAAAAATATTATTCAAGAGATATGCAAATATATTCAACGGATTCTTGTTCAGGGCATGCTTGACTATGACTGTGTACAATTTCAAGACATTCCAAGATACTTTTGGGGTCTTTTTTGAATAAAAAGTTAAGTCACTGCCTAAGTGCATGGATCGCTTTCCTGATTTTCAAAAATTCATTAAAAATATTCCTTAAGCGATATGCAAATATTTTCAACGGATTCTTGTTCAGGGCGTCGTTGACTATGACTGAGTACAATTTCAAAACATTCCAACATACTTGGAATGTCCAAGTGCATGGATCGCTTTTCGGATTTTCAAAAATTCATTAAAAATATTCTTCAAGAGATATGCAAATATATTCAACGGATTCTTGTTCAGGGCATGCTTGACTATGACTGTGTACAATTTCAAGACATTCCAAGATACTTTTGGGGTCTTTTTTGACAAAAAAGTTAAGTCACTGCCTAAGTGCATGGATCGCTTTCCTGATTTTCAAAAATTCATTAAAAATATTCCTTAAGCGATATGCAAATATTTTCAACGGATTCTTGTTCAGGGCGTCGTTGACTATGACTGAGTACAATTTCAAGACATTCCAACATACTTGGAATGTCCAAGTGCATGGATCGCTTTCCTGATTTTCAAAAGTTCATTAAAAATATTCTTCAAGAGATATGCAAATATATTCAACGGATTCTTGTTCAGGGCATGCTTGACTATGACTGTGTACAATTTCAAGACATTCCAAGATACCTTTGGGGTCTTTTTTGGATAAAAAGTTAAGTCACTGCCTAAGTGCACAGACTTTCATCATTTTCAAAAATTCATTAAAAATATTCCTTAAGAGATATGCAAATATTTTCAATGGATTCTTGTTCAGGGCGTCGTTGACTATGACTGAGTACAATTTCAAGACATTCCAACATACTTGGAATGTCCAAGTGCATGGATCGCTTTTCGGATTTTCAAAAATTCATTAAAAATATTCTTCAAGAGATATGCAAATATATTCAACGGATTCTTGTTCAGGGCATGCTTGACTATGACTGTGTACAATTTCAAGACATTCCAAGATACTTTTGGGGTCTTTTTTGACAAAAAAGTTAAGTCACTGCCTAAGTGCATGGATCGCTTTTCTGATTTTCAAAATTTCATTAAAAATATTCCTTAAGCGATATGCAAATATTTTCAACGGATTCTTGTTCAGGGCGTCGTTGACTATGACTGAGTACAATTTCAAGACATTCCAACATACTTGGAATGTCCAAGTGCATGGATCGCTTTCCTGATTTTCAAAAGTTCATTAAAAATATTCTTCAAGAGATATGCAAATATATTCAACGGATTCTTGTTCAGGGCATGCTTGACTATGACTGTGTACAATTTCAAGACATTCCAAGATACTTTTGGGGTCTTTTTTGAATAAAAAGTTAAGTCACTGCCTAAGTGCACAGACTTTCCTCATTTTCAAAAATTCATTAAAAATATTCCTTAAGAGATATGCAAATATTTTCAATTGATTCTTGTTCAGGGCGTCGTTGACTATGACTGAGTACAATTTCAAGACATTCCAACATACTTGGAATGTCCAAGTGCATGGATCGCTTTTCGGATTTTCAAAAATTCATTAAAAATATTCTTCAAGAGATATGCAAATATATTCAACGGATTCTTGTTCAGGGCATGCTTGACTATGACTGTGTACAATTTCAAGACATTCCAAGATACTTTTGGGGTCTTTTTTGACAAAAAAGTTAAGTCACTGCCTAAGTGCATGGATCGCTTTCCTGATTTTCAAAAATTCATTAAAAATATTCCTTAAACGATATGCAAATATTTTCAACGGATTCTTGTTCAGGGCGTCGTTGACTATGACTGAGTACAATTTCAAGACATTCCAACATACTTGGAATGTCCAAGTGCATGGATCGCTTTCCTGATTTTCAAAAGTTCATTAAAAATATTCTTCAAGAGATATGCAAATATATTCAACGGATTCTTGTTCAGGGCATGCTTGACTATGACTGTGTACAATTTCAAGACATTCCAAGATACTTTTGGGGTCTTTTTTGAATAAAAAGTTAAGTCACTGCCTAAGTGCACAGACTTTCCTCATTTTCAAAAATTCATTAAAAATATTCCTTAAGAGATATGCAAATATTTTCAATTGATTCTTGTTCAGGGCGTCGTTGACTATGACTGAGTACAATTTCAAGACATTCCAACATACTTGGAATGTCCAAGTGCATGGATCGCTTTTCGGATTTTCAAAAATTCATTAAAAATATTCTTCAAGAGATATGCAAATATATTCAACGGATTCTTGTTCAGGGCATGCTTGACTATGACTGTGTACAATTTCAAGACATTCCAAGATACTTTTGGGGTCTTTTTTGACAAAAAAGTTAAGTCACTGCCTAAGTGCATGGATCGCTTTCCTGATTTTCAAAAATTCATTAAAAATATTCCTTAAACGATATGCAAATATTTTCAACGGATTCTTGTTCAGGGCGTCGTTGACTATGACTGAGTACAATTTCAAGACATTCCAACATACTTGGAATGTCCAAGTGCATGGATCGCTTTCCTGATTTTCAAAAGTTCATTAAAAATATTCTTCAAGAGATATGCAAATATATTCAACGGATTCTTGTTCAGGGCATGCTTGACTATGACTGTGTACAATTTCAAGACATTCCAAGATACTTTTGGGGTCTTTTTTGAATAAAAAGTTAAGTCACTGCCTAAGTGCACAGACTTTCATCATTTTCAAAAATTCATTAAAAATATTCCTTAAGAGATATGCAAATATTTTCAATGGATTCTTGTTCAGGGCGTCGTTGACTATGACCGAGTACAATTTCAAGACATTCCAACATACTTGGAATGTCCAAGTGCATGGATCGCTTTCCGGATTTTCAAAAATTCATTAAAAATATTCTTCAGGAGATATGCAAATATATTCAACGGATTCTTGTTCAGGGCATGCTTGACTATGACTGTGTACAATTTCAAGACATTCCAAGATACTTTTGGGGTCTTTTTTGACGAAAAAGTTAAGTCACTGCCTAAGTGCATGGATCGCTTTCCTGATTTTCAGAAATTCTTTAAAAATATTCCTTAAACGATATGCAAATATTTTCAACGGATTCTTGTTCAGGGCGTCGTTGACTATGACTGAGTACAATTTCAAGACATTCCAACATACTTGGAATGTCCAAGTGCATGGATCGCTTTCCTGATTTTCAAAAGTTCATTAAAAATATTCTTCAAGAGATATGCAAATATATTCAACGGATTCTTGTTCAGGGCATGCTTGACTATGACTGTGTACAATTTCAAGACATTCCAAGATACTTTTGGGGTCTTTTTTGAATAAAAAGTTAAGTCACTGCCTAAGTGCACAGACTTTCCTCATTTTCAAAAATTCATTAAAAATATTCCTTAAGAGATATGCAAATATTTTCAATTGATTCTTGTTCAGGGCGTCGTTGACTATGCCTGAGTACAATTTCAAGACATTCCAACATACTTGGAATGTCCAAGTGCATGGATCGCTTTTCGGATTTTCAAAAATTCATTAAAAATATTCCTCAAGAGATATGCAAATATATTCAACGGATTCTTGTTCAGGGCGTCGTTGACTATGACTGAGTACAATTTCAAGACATTCCAACATACTTGGAATGTCCAAGTGCATGGATCGCTTTCCTGATTTTCAAAAGTTCATTAAAAATATTCTTCAAGAGATATGCAAATATATTCAACGGATTCTTGTTCAGGGCATGCTTGACTATGACTGTGTACAATTTCAAGACATTCCAACATACTTGGAATGTCCAAGTGCATGGATCGCTTTTCGGATTTTCATAAATTCATTAAAAATATTCTTCAAGAGATATGCAAATATATTCAACGGATTCTTGTTCAGGGCATGCTTGACTATGACTGTGTACAATTTCAAGACATTCCAATTTACTTTTGGGGTTTTTTTAAAAAAAAAAGTCAAGTCACTAAGTGCATCAGGGCAAATGGATCGTTTCCTTCGTCTCACCTGATATCCTGCTGTGTGATCCACGGTGTCCAAACGTTTGTTTCCAGCGACTGGACGACATGGATGAACTCCTGCAGCTTTAATTCTTTAAAAACAACCCAAAAACATCAAAAGTTAAGTCACTGCCTAAGTGCATGGATCGCTTTCCTGATTTTCAAAAATTCATTAAAAATATTCCTCAAGAGATATGCAAATATATTCAACGGATTCTTGTTCAGGGCGTCGTTGACTATGACTGAGTACAATTTCAAGACATTCCAACATACTTGGAATGTCCAAGTGCATGGATCGCTTTTCGGATTTTCAAAAATTCATTAAAAATATTCTTCAAGAGATATGCAAATATATTCAACGGATTCTTGTTCAGGGCATGCTTGACTATGACTGTGTACAATTTCAAGACATTCCAAGATACTTTTGGGGTCTTTTTTGACAAAAAAGTTAAGTCACTGCCTAAGTGCATGGATCGCTTTCCTGATTTTCAAAAATTCATTAAAAATATTCCTTAAGCGATATGCAAATATTTTCAACGGATTCTTGTTCAGGGCGTCGTTGACTATGACTGAGTACAATTTCAAGACATTCCAACATACTTGGAATGTCCAAGTGCATGGATCGCTTTCCTGATTTTCAAAAGTTCATTAAAAATATTCTTCAAGAGATATGCAAATATATTCAACGGATTCTTGTTCAGGGCATGCTTGACTATGACTGTGTACAATTTCAAGACATTCCAAGATACCTTTGGGGTCTTTTTTGGATAAAAAGTTAAGTCACTGCCGAAGTGCACAGACTTTCATCATTTTCAAAAATTCATTAAAAATATTCCTTAAGAGATATGCAAATATTTTCAATGGATTCTTGTTCAGGGCGTCGTTGACTATGACCGAGTACAATTTCAAGACATTCCAACATACTTGGAATGTCCAAGTGCATGGATCGCTTTCCGGATTTTCAAAAATTCATTAAAAATATTCTTCAAGAGATATGCAAATATATTCAATGGATTCTTGTTCAGGGCATGCTTGACTATGACTGTGTACAATTTCAAGACATTCCAAGATACTTTTGGGGTCTTTTTTGACGAAAAAGTTAAGTCACTGCCTAAGTGCATGGATCGCTTTCCTGATTTTCAGAAATTCTTTAAAAATATTCCTTAAACGATATGCAAATATTTTCAACGGATTCTTGTTCAGGGCGTCGTTGACTATGACTGAGTACAATTTCAAGACATTCCAACATACTTGGAATGTCCAAGTGCATGGATCGCTTTCCTGATTTTCAAAAGTTCATTAAAAATATTCTTCAAGAGATATGCAAATATATTCAACGGATTCTTGTTCAGGGCATGCTTGACTATGACTGTGTACAATTTCAAGACATTCCAGGATACTTTTGGGGTCTTTTTTGAATAAAAAGTTAAGTCACTACCTAAGTGCACAGACTTTCCTCATTTTCAAAAATTCATTAAAAATATTCCTTAAGAGATATGCAAATATTTTCAATTGATTCTTGTTCAGGGCGTCGTTGACTATGACTGAGTACAATTTCAAGACATTCCAGCATACTTGGAATGTCCAAGTGCATGGATCGCTTTTCGGATTTTCAAAAATTCATTAAAAATATTCTTCAAGAGATATGCAAATATATTCAACGGATTCTTGTTCAGGGCATGCTTGACTATGACTGTGTACAATTTCAAGACATTCCAAGATACTTTTGGGGTCTTTTTTGACAAAAAAGTTAAGTCACTGCCTAAGTGCATGGATCGCTTTTCTGATTTTCAAAATTTCATTAAAAATATTCCTTAAGCGATATGCAAATATTTTCAACGGATTCTTGTTCAGGGCGTCGTTGACTATGACTGAGTACAATTTCAAGACATTCCAACATACTTGGAATGTCCAAGTGCATGGATCGCTTTCCTGATTTTCAAAAGTTCATTAAAAATATTCTTCAAGAGATATGCAAATATATTCAACGGATTCTTGTTCAGGGCATGCTTGACTATGACTGTGTACAATTTCAAGACATTCCAAGATACTTTTGGGGTCTTTTTTGAATAAAAAGTTAAGTCACTGCCTAAGTGCACAGACTTTCCTCATTTTCAAAAATTCATTAAAAATATTCCTTAAGAGATATGCAAATATTTTCAATTGATTCTTGTTCAGGGCGTCGTTGACTATGACTGAGTACAATTTCAAGACATTCCAACATACTTGGAATGTCCAAGTGCATGGATCGCTTTTCGGATTTTCAAAAATTCATTAAAAATATTCTTCAAGAGATATGCAAATATATTCAACGGATTCTTGTTCAGGGCATGCTTGACTATGACTGTGTACAATTTCAAGACATTCCAAGATACTTTTGGGGTCTTTTTTGACAAAAAAGTTAAGTCACTGCCTAAGTGCATGGATCGCTTTCCTGATTTTCAAAAATTCATTAAAAATATTCCTTAAGCGATATGCAAATATTTTCAACGGATTCTTGTTCAGGGCGTCGTTGACTATGACTGAGTACAATTTCAAGACATTCCAACATACTTGGAATGTCCAAGTGCATGGATCGCTTTCCTGATTTTCAAAAGTTCATTAAAAATATTCTTCAAGAGATATGCAAATATATTCAACGGATTCTTGTTCAGGGCATGCTTGACTATGACTGTGTACAATTTCAAGACATTCCAAGATACTTTTGGGGTCTTTTTTGAATAAAAAGTTAAGTCACTGCCTAAGTGCACAGACTTTCATCATTTTCAAAAATTCATTAAAAATATTCCTTAAGAGATATGCAAATATTTTCAATGGATTCTTGTTCAGGGCGTCGTTGACTCTGACCGAGTACAATTTCAAGACATTCCAACATACTTGGAATGTCCAAGTGCATGGATCGCTTTCCGGATTTTCAAAAATTCATTAAAAATATTCTTCAGGAGATATGCAAATATATTCAACGGATTCTTGTTCAGGGCATGCTTGACTATGACTGTGTACAATTTCAAGACATTCCAAGATACTTTTGGGGTCTTTTTTGACGAAAAAGTTAAGTCACTGCCTAAGTGCATGGATCGCTTTCCTGATTTTCAGAAATTCTTTAAAAATATTCCTTAAACGATATGCAAATATTTTCAACGGATTCTTGTTCAGGGCGTCGTTGACTATGACTGAGTACAATTTCAAGACATTCCAACATACTTGGAATGTCCAAGTGCATGGATCGCTTTCCTGATTTTCAAAAGTTCATTAAAAATATTCTTCAAGAGATATGCAAATATATTCAACGGATTCTTGTTCAGGGCATGCTTGACTATGACTGTGTACAATTTCAAGACATTCCAAGATACTTTTGGGGTCTTTTTTGAATAAAAAAAGTTAAGTCACTGCCTAAGTGCACAGACTTTCCTCATTTTCAAAAATTCATTAAAAATATTCCTTAAGAGATATGCAAATATTTTCAATTGATTCTTGTTCAGGGCGTCGTTGACTATGACTGAGTACAATTTCAAGACATTCCAACATACTTGGAATGTCCAAGTGCATGGATCGCTTTTCGGATTTTCAAAAATTCATTAAAAATATTCCTCAAGAGATATGCAAATATATTCAACGGATTCTTGTTCAGGGCATGCTTGACTATGACTGTGTACAATTTCAAGACATTCCAAGATACTTTTGGGGTCTTTTTTGACAAAAAAGTTAAGTCACTGCCTAAGTGCATGGATCGCTTTCCTGATTTTCAAAAATTCATTAAAAATGTTCCTTAAGCGATATGCAAATATTTTCAACGGATTCTTGTTCAGGGCGTCGTTGACTATGACTGAGTACAATTTCAAGACATTCCAACATACTTGGAATGTCCAAGTGCATGGATCGCTTTCCTGATTTTCAGAAATTCTTTAAAAATATTCCTTAAACGATATGCAAATATTTTCAACGGATTCTTGTTCAGGGCGTCGTTGACTATGACTGAGTACAATTTCAAGACATTCCAACATACTTGGAATGTCCAAGTGCATGGATCGCTTTCCTGATTTTCAAAAGTTCATTAAAAATATTCTTCAAGAGATATGCAAATATATTCAACGGATTCTTGTTCAGGGCATGCTTGACTATGACTGTGTACAATTTCAAGACATTCCAAGATACTTTTGGGGTCTTTTTTGAATAAAAAGTTAAGTCACTGCCTAAGTGCACAGACTTTCCTCATTTTCAAAAATTCATTAAAAATATTCCTTAAGAGATATGCAAATATTTTCAATTGATTCTTGTTCAGGGCGTCGTTGACTATGACTGAGTACAATTTCAAGACATTCCAACATACTTGGAATGTCCAAGTGCATGGATCGCTTTTCGGATTTTCAAAAATTCATTAAAAATATTCCTCAAGAGATATGCAAATATATTCAACGGATTCTTGTTCAGGGCATGCTTGACTATGACTGTGTACAATTTCAAGACATTCCAAGATACTTTTGGGGTCTTTTTTGACAAAAAAGTTAAG
Source organism: Microchirus variegatus (assembly GCF_963457635.1). Classification (NCBI taxonomy): domain Eukaryota; kingdom Metazoa; phylum Chordata; class Actinopteri; order Pleuronectiformes; family Soleidae; genus Microchirus; species Microchirus variegatus. The sequence goes on along the minus strand of NW_028154717.1, from coordinate 489,864 downwards.
TCACTGCCTAAGTGCATGGATCGCTTTCCTGATTTTCAAAAATTCATTAAAAATGTTCCTTAAGCGATATGCAAATATTTTCAACGGATTCTTGTTCAGGGCGTCGTTGACTATGACTGAGTACAATTTCAAGACATTCCAACATACTTGGAATGTCCAAGTGCATGGATCGCTTTCCTGATTTTCAAAAGTTCATTAAAAATATTCTTCAAGAGATATGCAAATATATTCAACGGATTCTTGTTCAGGGCATGCTTGACTATGACTGTGTACAATTTCAAGACATTCCAAGATACCTTTGGGGTCTTTTTTGAATAAAAAGTTAAGTCACTGCCTAAGTGCACAGACTTTCATCATTTTCAAAAATTCATTAAAAATATTCCTTAAGAGATATGCAAATATTTTCAATTGATTCTTGTTCAGGGCGTCGTTGACTATGACTGAGTACAATTTCAAGACATTCCAACATACTTGGAATGTCCAAGTGCATGGATCACTTTTCGGATTTTCAAAAATTCATTAAAAATATTCTTCAAGAGATATGCAAATATATTCAACGGATTCTTGTTCAGGGCATGCTTGACTATGACTGTGTACAATTTCAAGACATTCCAAGATACTTTTGGGGTCTTTTTTGACGAAAAAGTTAAGTCACTGCCTAAGTGCATGGATCGCTTTCCTGATTTTCAGAAATTCTTTAAAAATATTCCTTAAGCGATATGCAAATATTTTCAACGGATTCTTGTTCAGGGCGTCGTTGACTATGACTGAGTACAATTTCAAGACATTCCAACATACTTGGAATGTCCAAGTGCATGGATCGCTTTCCTGATTTTCAAAAGTTCATTAAAAATATTCTTCAAGAGATATGCAAATATATTCAACGGATTCTTGTTCAGGGCATGCTTGACTATGACTGTGTACAATTTCAAGATATTCCAAGATACCTTTGGGGTCTTTTTTGAATAAAAAGTTAAGTCACTGCCTAAGTGCACAGACTTTCATCATTTTCAAAAATTCATTTAAAATATTCCTTAAGAGATATGCAAATATTTTCAATGGATTCTTGTTCAGGGCGTCGTTGACTATGACCGAGTACAATTTCAAGACATTCCAACATACTTGGAATGTCCAAGTGCATGGATCGCTTTCCGGATTTTCAAAAGTTCATTAAAAATATTCTTCAAGAGATATGCAAATATATTCAACGGATTCTTGTTCAGGGCATTCTTGACTATGACTGTGTACAATTTCAAGACATTCCAAGATACTTTTGGGGTCTTTTTTGACGAAAAAGTTAAGTCACTGCCTAAGTGCATGGATCGCTTTCCTGATTTTCAGAAATTCTTTAAAAATATTCCTTAAACGATATGCAAATATTTTCAACGGATTCTTGTTCAGGGCGTCGTTGACTATGACTGAGTACAATTTCAAGACATTCCAACATACTTGGAATGTCCAAGTGCATGGATCGCTTTCCTGATTTTCAAAAGTTCATTAAAAATATTCTTCAAGAGATATGCAAATATATTCAACGGATTCTTGTTCAGGGCATGCTTGACTATGACTGTGTACAATTTCAAGACATTCCAAGATACTTTTGGGGTCTTTTTTGAATAAAAAGTTAAGTCACTGCCGAAGTGCACAGACTTTCCTCATTTTCAAAAATTCATTAAAAATATTCCTTAAGAGATATGCAAATATTTTCAATTGATTCTTGTTCAGGGCGTCGTTGACTATGACTGAGTACAATTTCAAGACATTCCAACATACTTGGAATGTCCAAGTGCATGGATCGCTTTTCGGATTTTCAAAATTTCATTAAAAATATTCTTCAAGAGATATGCAAATATATTCAACGGATTCTTGTTCAGGGCATGCTTGACTATGACTGTGTACAATTTCAAGACATTCCAAGATACTTTTGGGGTCTTTTTAGACAAAAAAGTTAAGTCACTGCCTAAGTGCATGGATCGCTTTCCTCATTTTCAGAAATTCATTAAAAATATTCCTTAAGCGATATGCAAATATTTTCAACGGATTCTTGTTCAGGGCGTCGTTGACTATGACTGAGTACAATTTCAAGACATTCCAACATACTTGGAATGTCCAAGTGCATGGATCGCTTTCCTGATTTTCAAAAGTTCATTAAAAATATTCTTCAAGAGATATGCAAATATATTCAACGGATTCTTGTTCAGGGCATGCTTGACTATGACTGTGTACAATTTCAAGACATTCCAAGATACTTTTGGGGTCTTTTTAGACAAAAAAGTTAAGTCACTGCCTAAGTGCATGGATCGCTTTCCTCATTTTCAGAAATTCATTAAAAATATTCCTTAAGCGATATGCAAATATTTTCAACGGATTCTTGTTCAGGGCGTCGTTGACTATGACTGAGTACAATTTCAAGACATTCCAACATACTTGGAATGTCCAAGTGCATGGATCGCTTTCCTGATTTTCAAAAGTTCATTAAAAATATTCTTCAAGAGATATGCAAATATATTCAACGGATTCTTGTTCAGGGCATGCTTGACTATGACTGTGTACAATTTCAAGACATTCCAAGATACCTTTGGGGTCTTTTTTGAATAAAAAGTTAAGTCACTGCCTAAGTGCACAGACTTTCATCATTTTCAAAAATTCATTAAAAATATTCCTTAAGAGATATGCAAATATTTTCAATGGATTTTTGTTCAGGGCGTCGTTGACTATGACCGAGTACAATTTCAAGACATTCCAACATACTTGGAATGTCCAAGTGCATGGATCGCTTTCCGGATTTTCAAAAATTCATTAAAAATATTCTTCAAGAGATATGCAAATATATTCAACGGATTCTTGTTCAGGGCATTCTTGACTATGACTGTGTACAATTTCAAGACATTCCAAGATACTTTTGGGGTCTTTTTTGACGAAAAAGTTAAGTCACTGCCTAAGTGCATGGATCGCTTTCCTGATTTTCAGAAATTCTTTAAAAATATTCCTTAAACGATATGCAAATATTTTCAACGGATTCTTGTTCAGGGCGTCGTTGACTATGACTGAGTACAATTTCAAGACATTCCAACATACTTGGAATGTCCAAGTGCATGGATCGCTTTCCTGATTTTCAAAAGTTCATTAAAAATATTCTTCAAGAGATATGCAAATATATTCAACGGATTCTTGTTCAGGGCATGCTTGACTATGACTGTGTACAATTTCAAGACATTCCAAGATACTTTTGGGGTCTTTTTTGAATAAAAAGTTAAGTCACTGCCTAAGTGCACAGACTTTCCTCATTTTCAAAAATTCATTAAAAATATTCCTTAAGAGATATGCAAATATTTTCAATTGATTCTTGTTCAGGGCGTCGTTGACTATGACTGAGTACAATTTCAAGACATTCCAACATACTTGGAATGTCCAAGTGCATGGATCGCTTTTCGGATTTTCAAAAATTCATTAAAAATATTCTTCAAGAGATATGCAAATATATTCAACGGATTCTTGTTCAGGGCATGCTTGACTATGACTGTGTACAATTTCAAGACATTCCAAGATACTTTTGGGGTCTTTTTTGACGAAAAAGTTAAGTCACTGCCTAAGTGCATGGATCGCTTTCCTGATTTTCAGAAATTCTTTAAAAATATTCCTTAAACGATATGCAAATATTTTCAACGGATTCTTGTTCAGGGCGTCGTTGACTATGACTGAGTACAATTTCAAGACATTCCAACATACTTGGAATGTCCAAGTGCATGGATCGCTTTCCTGATTTTCAAAAGTTCATTAAAAATATTCTTCAAGAGATATGCAAATATATTCAACGGATTCTTGTTCAGGGCATGCTTGACTATGACTGTGTACAATTTCAAGACATTCCAAGATACTTTTGGGGTCTTTTTTGAATAAAAAGTTAAGTCACTGCCTAAGTGCATGGATCGCTTTCCTGATTTTCAGAAATTCTTTAAAAATATTCCTTAAACGATATGCAAATATTTTCAACGGATTCTTGTTCAGGGCGTCGTTGACTATGACTGAGTACAATTTCAAGACATTCCAACATACTTGGAATGTCCAAGTGCATGGATCGCTTTCCTGATTTTCAAAAGTTCATTAAAAATATTCTTCAAGAGATATGCAAATATATTCAACGGATTCTTGTTCAGGGCATGCTTGACTATGACTGTGTACAATTTCAAGATATTCCAAGATACCTTTGGGGTCTTTTTTGAATAAAAAGTTAAGTCACTGCCTAAGTGCACAGACTTTCATCATTTTCAAAAATTCATTAAAAATATTCCTTAAGAGATATGCAAATATTTTCAATGGATTCTTGTTCAGGGCGTCGTTGACTATGACCGAGTACAATTTCAAGACATTCCAACATACTTGGAATGTCCAAGTGCATGGATCGCTTTCCTGATTTTCAAAAATTCATTAAAAATATTCTTCAAGAGATATGCAAATATATTCAACGGATTCTTGTTCAGGGCATTCTTGACTATGACTGTGTACAATTTCAAGACATTCCAAGATACTTTTGGGGTCTTTTTTGACAAAAAAGTTAAGTCACTGCCTAAGTGCATGGATCGCTTTCCTGATTTTCAGAAATTCTTTAAAAATATTCCTTAAACGATATGCAAATATTTTCAACGGATTCTTGTTCAGGGCGTCGTTGACTATGACTGAGTACAATTTCAAGACATTCCAACATACTTGGAATGTCCAAGTGCATGGATCGCTTTCCTGATTTTCAAAAGTTCATTAAAAATATTCTTCAAGAGATATGCAAATATATTCAACGGATTCTTGTTCAGGGCATGCTTGACTATGACTGTGTACAATTTCAAGACATTCCAAGATACTTTTGGGGTCTTTTTTGAATAAAAAGTTAAGTCACTGCCTAAGTGCACAGACTTTCCTCATTTTCAAAAATTCATTAAAAATATTCCTTAAGGGATATGCAAATATTTTCAATTGATTCTTGTTCAGGGCGTCGTTGACTATGACTGAGTACAATTTCAAGACATTCCAACATACTTGGAATGTCCAAGTGCATGGATCGCTTTTCGGATTTTCAAAATTTCATTAAAAATATTCTTCAAGAGATATGCAAATATATTCAACGGATTCTTGTTCAGGGCATGCTTGACTATGACTGTGTACAATTTCAAGACATTCCAAGATACTTTTGGGGTCTTTTTTGACAAAAAAGTTAAGTCACTGCCTAAGTGCATGGATCGCTTTCCTCATTTTCAGAAATTCATTAAAAATATTCCTTAAGCGATATGCAAATATTTTCAACGGATTCTTGTTCAGGGCGTCGTTGACTATGACTGAGTACAATTTCAAGACATTCCAACATACTTGGAATGTCCAAGTGCATGGATCGCTTTCCTGATTTTCAAAAGTTCATTAAAAATATTCTTCAAGAGATATGCAAATATATTCAACGGATTCTTGTTCAGGGCATGCTTGACTATGACTGTGTACAATTTCAAGACATTCCAAGATACCTTTGGGGTCTTTTTTGAATAAAAAGTTAAGTCACTGCCTAAGTGCACAGACTTTCATCATTTTCAAAAATTCATTAAAAATATTCCTTAAGAGATATGCAAATATTTTCAATGGATTTTTGTTCAGGGCGTCGTTGACTATGACCGAGTACAATTTCAAGACATTCCAACATACTTGGAATGTCCAAGTGCATGGATCGCTTTCCGGATTTTCAAAAATTCATTAAAAATATTCTTCAAGAGATATGCAAATATATTCAACGGATTCTTGTTCAGGGCATTCTTGACTATGACTGTGTACAATTTCAAGACATTCCAAGATACTTTTGGGGTCTTTTTTGACGAAAAAGTTAAGTCACTGCCTAAGTGCATGGATCGCTTTCCTGATTTTCAGAAATTCTTTAAAAATATTCCTTAAACGATATGCAAATATTTTCAACGGATTCTTGTTCAGGGCGTCGTTGACTATGACTGAGTACAATTTCAAGACATTCCAACATACTTTTGGGGTCTTTTTTGAATAAAAAGTTAAGTCACTGCCTAAGTGCACAGACTTTCCTCATTTTCAAAAATTCATTAAAAATATTCCTTAAGAGATATGCAAATATTTTCAATTGATTCTTGTTCAGGGCGTCGTTGACTATGACTGAGTACAATTTCAAGACATTCCAACATACTTGGAATGTCCAAGTGCATGGATCGCTTTTCGGATTTTCAAAAATTCATTAAAAATATTCTTCAAGAGATATGCAAATATATTCAACGGATTCTTGTTCAGGGCATGCTTGACTATGACTGTGTACAATTTCAAGACATTCCAATTTACTTTTGGGTTTTTTTTTGAAAAAAAAGTCAAGTCACTAAGTGCATCAGGGCAAATGGATCGTTTCCTTCGTCTCACCTGATATCCTGCTGTGTGATCCACGGTGTCCAAACGTTTGTTTCCAGCGACTGGACGACATGGATGAACTCCTGCAGCTTTAATTCTTTAAAAACAACCCAAAAACATCAAAAGTTAAGTCACTGCCTAAGTGCATGGATCGCTTTCCTGATTTTCAAAAATTCATTAAAAATATTCCTCAAGAGATATGCAAATATATTCAACGGATTCTTGTTCAGGGCATGCTTGACTATGACTGTGTACAATTTCAAGACATTCCAAGATACTTTTGGGGTCTTTTTTGACGAAAAAGTTAAGTCACTGCCTAAGTGCATGGATCGCTTTCCTGATTTTCAAAAATTCATTAAAAATATTCCTTAAGCGATATGCAAATATTTTCAACGGATTCTTGTTCAGGGCGTCGTTGACTATGACTGAGTACAATTTCAAGACATTCCAACATACTTGGAATGTCCAAGTGCATGGATCGCTTTCCTGATTTTCAAAAGTTCATTAAAAATATTCTTCAAGAGATATGCAAATATATTCAACGGATTCTTGTTCAGGGCATGCTTGACTATGACTGTGTACAATTTCAAGACATTCCAAGATACTTTTGGGGTCTTTTTTGAATAAAAAGTTAAGTCACTGCCTAAGTGCACAGACTTTCATCATTTTCAAAAATTCATTAAAAATATTCCTTAAGAGATATGCAAATATTTTCAATTGATTCTTGTTCAGGGCGTCGTTGACTATGACTGAGTACAATTTCAAGACATTCCAACATACTTGGAATGTCCAAGTGCATGGATCGCTTTTCGGATTTTCAAAAATTCATTAAAAATATTCTTCAAGAGATATGCAAATATATTCAACGGATTCTTGTTCAGGGCATGCTTGACTATGACTGTGTACAATTTCAAGACATTCCAAGAAACTTTTGGGGTCTTTTTTGACAAAAAAGTTAAGTCACTGCCTAAGTGCATGGATCGCTTTCCTGATTTTCAAAAATTCATTAAAAATATTCCTTAAGCGATATGCAAATATTTTCAACGGATTCTTGTTCAGGGCGTCGTTGACTATGACTGAGTACAATTTCAAGACATTCCAACATACTTGGAATGTCCAAGTGCATGGATCGCTTTCCTGATTTTCAAAAGTTCATTAAAAATATTCTTCAAGAGATATGCAAATATATTCAACGGATTCTTGTTCAGGGCATGCTTCACTATGACTGTGTACAATTTCAAGACATTCCAAGATACTTTTGGGGTCTTTTTTGACGAAAAAGTTAAGTCACTGCCTAAGTGCATGGATCGCTTTCCTGATTTTCAAAAATTCATTAAAAATATTCCTTAAGCGATATGCAAATATATTCAATGGATTCTTGTTCAGGGCATGCTTGACTATGACTGTGTACAATTGCAAGACATTCCAAGATACTTTTGGGGTCTTTTTTGACAAAAAAGTTAAGTCACTGCCTAAGTGCATGGATCGCTTTCCTGATTTTCAAAAATTCATTAAAAATATTCCTTAAGCGATATGCATATATTTTCAACGGATTCTTGTTCAGGGCGTCGTTGACTATGACTGAGTACAATTTCAAGACATTCCAACATACTTGGAATGTCCAAGTGCATGGATCGCTTTCCTGATTTTCAAAAGTTCATTAAAAATATTCTTCAAGAGATATGCAAATATATTCAACGGATTCTTGTTCAGGGCATGCTTGACTATGACTGTGTACAATTTCAAGACATTCCAAGATACCTTTGGGGTCTTTTTTCACAAAAAAGTTAAGTCACTGCCTAAGTGCATGGATTGCTTTCCTGATTTTCAAAAATTCATTAAAAATATTCCTTAAGAGATATGCGAATATTTTCAATTGATTCTTGTTCAGGGCGTCGTTGACTATGACTGAGTACAATTTCAAGACATTCCAACATACTTGGAATGTCCAAGTGCATGGATCGCTTTCCGGATTTTCAAAAATTCATTAAAAATATTCTTCAAGAGATATGCAAATATATTCAACGGATTCTTGTTCAGGGCATGCTTGACTATGACTGTGTACAATTTCAAGACATTCCAAGATACTTTTGGGGTCTTTTTTGACGAAAAAGTTAAGTCACTGCCTAAGTGCATGGATCGCTTTCCTGATTTTCAAAAATTCATTAAAAATATTCCTTAAGCGATATGCAAATATTTTCAACGGATTCTTGTTCAGGGCGTCGTTGACTATGACTGAGTACAATTTCAAGACATTCCAAGATACTTTTGGGGTCTTTTTTGAATAAAAAGTTAAGTCACTGCCTAAGTGCACAGAAATTCCTCATTTTCAAAAATTCATTAAAAATATTCCTTAAGAGATATGCAAATATATTCAACGGATTCTTGTTCAGGGCATGCTTGACTATGACTGTGTACAATTTCAAGACATTCCAAGATACTTTTGGGGTCTTTTTTGACGAAAAAGTTAAGTCACTGCCTAAGTGCATGGATCGCTTTCCGGATTTTCAAAAATTCATTAAAAATATTCTTCAAAAGATATGCAAATATATTCAACGGATTCTTGTTCAGGGCATGCTTGACTATGACTGTGTACAATTTCAAGACATTCCAAGATACTTTTGGGGTCTTTTTTGACGAAAAAGTTAAGTCACTGCCTAAGTGCATGGATCGCTTTCCTGATTTTTTAAAAAATTCATTAAAAATATTCCTTAAGCGATATGCAAATATTTTCAACGGATTCTTGTTCAGGGCGTCGTTGACTATGACTGAGTACAATTTCAAGACATTCCAACATACTTGGAATGTCCAAGTGCATGGATCGCTTTCCGGATTTTCAAAAGTTCATTAAAAATATTCTTCAAGAGATATGCAAATATATTCAACGGTTTCTTGTTCAGGGCATGCTTGACTATGACTGTGTACAATTTCAAGACATTCCAAGATACTTTTGGGGTCTTTTTTGACAAAAAAGTTAAGTCACTGCCTAAGTGCATGGATCGCTTTCCTGATTTTCAAAAATTCATTAAAAATATTCCTTAAGAGATATGCAAATATTTTCAACGGATTCTTCTTCAGGGCGTCGTTGACTATGACTGAGTACAATTTCAAGACATTCCAACATACTTGGAATGTCCAAGTGCATGGATCGCTTTCCGGATTTTCAAAAATTCATTAAAAATATTCTTCAAGAGATATGCAAATATATTCAACGGATTCTTGTTCAGGGCATGCTTGACTATGACTGTGTACAATTTCAAGACATTCCAATTTACTTTTGGGTTTTTTTTTGAAAAAAAAGTCAAGTCACTAAGTGCATCAGGGCAAATGGATCGTTTCCTTCGTCTCACCTGATATCCTGCTGTGTGATCCACGGTGTCCAAACGTTTGTTTCCAGCGACTGGACGACATGGATGAACTCCTGCAGCTTTAATTCTTTAAAAACAACCCAAAAACATCAAAAGTTAAGTCACTGCCTCAGTGCATGGATCGCTTTCCTGATTTTCAAAAATTCATTAAAAATATTCCTCAAGAGATATGCAAATATATTCAACGGATTCTTGTTCAGGGCATGCTTGACTATGACTGTGTACAATTTCAAGACATTCCAAGATACTTTTGGGGTCTTTTTTGACAAAAAAGTTAAGTCACTGCCTAAGTGCACAGAAATTCCTCATTTTCAAAAATTCATTAAAAATATTCCTTAAGAGATATGCAAATATATTCAACGGATTCTTGTTCAGGGCATGCTTGACTATGACTGTGTACAATTTCAAGACATTCCAAGATACTTTTGGGGTCTTTTTTGACGAAAAAGTTAAGTCACTGCCTAAGTGCATGGATCGCTTTCCGGATTTTCAAAAATTCATTAAAAATATTCTTCAAAAGATATGCAAATATATTCAACGGATTCTTGTTCAGGGCATGCTTGACTATGACTGTGTACAATTTCAAGACATTCCAAGATACTTTTGGGGTCTTTTTTGACGAAAAAGTTAAGTCACTGCCTAAGTGCATGGATCGCTTTCCTGATTTTTTAAAAAATTCATTAAAAATATTCCTTAAGCGATATGCAAATATTTTCAATTGATTCTTGTTCAGGGCGTCGTTGACTATGACTGAGTACAATTTCAAGACATTCCAACATACTTGGAATGTCCAAGTGCATGGATCGCTTTCCGGATTTTCAAAAGTTCATTAAAAATATTCTTCAAGAGATATGCAAATATATTCAACGGTTTCTTGTTCAGGGCATGCTTGACTATGACTGTGTACAATTTCAAGACATTCCAAGATACTTTTGGGGTCTTTTTTGACAAAAAAGTTAAGTCACTGCCTAAGTGCATGGATCGCTTTCCTGATTTTCAAAAATTCATTAAAAATATTCCTTAAGAGATATGCAAATATTTTCAACGGATTCTTCTTCAGGGCGTCGTTGACTATGACTGAGTACAATTTCAAGACATTCCAACATACTTGGAATGTCCAAGTGCATGGATCGCTTTCCGGATTTTCAAAAATTCATTAAAAATATTCTTCAAGAGATATGCAAATATATTCAACGGATTCTTGTTCAGGGCATGCTTGACTATGACTGTGTACAATTTCAAGACATTCCAATTTACTTTTGGGTTTTTTTTTGAAAAAAAAGTCAAGTCACTAAGTGCATCAGGGCAAATGGATCGTTTCCTTCGTCTCACCTGATATCCTGCTGTGTGATCCACGGTGTCCAAACGTTTGTTTCCAGCGACTGGACGACATGGATGAACTCCTGCAGCTTTAATTCTTTAAAAACAACCCAAAAACATCAAAAGTTAAGTCACTGCCTCAGTGCATGGATCGCTTTCCTAATTTTCAAAAATTCATTAAAAATATTCCTTAAGAGATATGCAAATATTTTCAACGGATTCTTGTTCAGGGTGTCGTTGACTATGACTGTGTACAATTTCAAGACATTCCAAGATACTTTTGGTTTTTTTCTGTTAAATCAATCAATCAATCAATCATTTTTTGTATAGCCCACAGTTTACAAAACATAGTTTGTCTCAGGGACTTCACAGGGTTGGTAACATCCTCTGTCCTTCGACCAGGGTAAGGAAAAACTACCAGCGAAAAAACTCTTCTAACAGGGAAAAGGGTAGAAACCTTAAGGAGAACCACAGTTGAGGGATCCACTCCCTGGACGGACAGACGTGCAGTAGATGTTACCAAAAACATACAATACACAATGACAAAGAATAAAAAGTGAAAAGTCTTTAAATGCCAGGATCATCTGTCACAGCCTGTCGTGAAGGCTGTTGTGGTCAGAGACTTGAAGATGACGGAGTCCTCTTTCCTGTCCTGACCTCATGTCGTTCACTGGTGTCAGCAGAACTGTAAGAGATTAAACATCAGTTAGAGAAGGTCTACATGTGAATTTATGGTCTACATGTGGATTTATGTGCTACATGTGGATTTATGGTCTACATGTGGATTTATGGTGTACATGTGGATTTATGGTGTACATGTGGATGTATGGTGTACATGTGGATTTATGTGCTACATGTGGATTTATGGTCTAAATGTGGATTTATGGTGTACATGTGGATGTATGGTGTACATGTGGATTTATGTGCTACATGTGGATTTATGGTCTAAATGTGGATTTATGGTCTACATGTCATGGGGGACATCGGGTAAGTGGTGAGGGTTGAGAAATTGAGGACGGGGTAGAGAAAGTGCGGCTCGTGCAAAGTCTGTGTGCTCATTCTAAGTGCATGATGGGAAATTCCTCCAGCAGTCTAAGCCTATGGCAGCATAAGATAGACTATTCTAATCAGGACATACCTGATCTAGCTTTGACTATAGTCTATGTTAAAAAGGTAGGTTTTCAGTCTCACCTTAAAGGCAGAGACAGAGTCAGACTGTCTGACTGAAAGCAGAAGTTGGTTCCACAGGAGAGGAGCCTGGTAGATAAATGTTCTACCACCGATTCTACTTCTAGTTATTTTAGGAATAACCAGTAGACCTGAGTTCAGGGTCTATTGGGTTGATATAAAGTGATTAAGTCACAAATATAAGAAGGTGCCTGATTATTCAGGGCCTTGTATGTGAGTAGAAGTATTTTAAAATCTATTCTACTTTTCACTGGGAGCCAGTGAAGAGAAGCCAAGACAGGAGTTGTATAATCACGTCGTCTGGTTCCAGTCAGTATCCGTGCTGCTGCGTTCTGGACAAGTTGAAGGCTTCTCAAGGACTTACTAGGACATCCAGACAGTAAGGAGTTACAGTAATCCAGCCTAGAGGTTATAAAGGCGTGGATAAGTTTCTCAGAGTCTTGTTGTGATATAATATTTCTAATTGTCTTAATGTTGCGAAGGTGGAAGAAGGCTGTTCTACATATATGCTTAATATGTTCATCCAGTGATAAATCCTGGTCAAACAGGACTCCTAGGTTCCTTACTGTAGTGCAAGGGACTGAAGTGTTACTGCCTCGGTTTAGAGCTCCACTTAAAAGTGCTGCTCTTATATCTTTTGGCCCAAGGACCATGACCTCAGTTTTTTCTGTGTTAAGCATCAGAAAGTTCAGAGTCATCCACGTCTGTATGTCTATGAGACAATCCTGGAGTTTTATAGATGGGTTTGGGTCATCCGGTCGTACAGATACATATAGCTGGGTGTCGTCTGCATAACAATGGAAATCTATGTTGTGTTTCCTGATAATGTTGCCTAATGGCAGCATGTACAGGGTAAAAAGAATAGGTCCGAGCACGGAACCCTGAGGAACTCCGTAGTTGACCTTAGTGAATATGGAGTAGTCCTCGTTAACACTAACAAACTGAAATCTGTCCCATAAATAGGACTTGAACCAGACAAGTGCAGATCCTCTAATCACAACATCTTGTTCTAGTCTATGTAGCAGGATCTCATGATCTATCGTATCAAATGCTGCACTGAGATCCAGCAGGACCGATCTGGCGTTGTCTGGTAAACCAGCAGATGGCAGCAACTTTCAAGAGACCAGCTTCTCCATCTCTGAGCCCAGTAATGTTCAGGTAAGGCATTGGATATTTGAGATATTATTCAATAGAATCTTCCTCTTACTTCTAATCTTACTCTACGTATGTAGAAGATGTTTCTCCTGCTTTGATCTATTCTCTCTCATGCTCTGCTTCATCAATGAAGAACGAATTCATCGACAACATCCTTTCAGCTAATGTTCTACCTTAAAAACATCCCTACAGTTTCTTCCTTTCATCACAGTGACTCAATAATGATGGATTGTCATGAGTGAAAGTGGCTTCAGCTGCTTTTCCTTGTGTTTCAGGTCCGTGGAGATTTGAGGCCGAGGAGAAGCGAGCCTGGTGATGAGTCCAGAATCCCTCAAGGCTCCATCACACTTCCCTCCTCTATCACAAAAGTCACTTTACATGTAGAGGGAAAAAAAAGAAAACAAAGTCACACACTCATCCAACAAAGCAGCCTTTCAGCACCACGGACAGCGCCCGAAGCTCCACAGTTACCGTAGCGACCCGCCCTCACCTATTCCATTCTTACTCACACACACAGGGATTGGATTGGAACAGAATGGCTACTTGAACTTTTTAAATGTTAAACTTCAAAAAAACATATATCTATATTATATATTTTATAAAATCTAAAATAAAATGCTTGAGGGGCTTAACTGGGGCTACACAGATGTTTGACGGTGTAGCGTGTTCGGTGTGAGTGAATGGGGCGATGGAGGAGGTCTGAAGGTAAGAAGGATTTGTAGGTGGTGAAGAGGATCTTGAAATGTGTTTACATGTTGAAACTGCCCTCTGGTGGACACGTTTGACATTACATGTAAGGTCACATGAGATTTAGAGCTGCTAAACTGGTGAAATAAATAGTAACTTTTGTGAGGGAAACAGTTTTTTTATGTTTAAGACCCTGCCAGGCCATAAATAATTCATCATAAAACAGAACTGCAAAAACCTGACCTCCAGTGGACAAAGGTGACATTACGTGTAGATGAAAAATGTATTCAAAGCTGCTGAATTCAAGTCACTGCCAGCCCATAAATAACTTGAGAAAACATTCAGGGTTCAGGCCATACAGAGTTTCACCGAGGGCCAGAATGTGGCACACATTTGTTCAGCCAGTTCAGCAGAGTGAGTGTGAGTGAAAGAGCGAGAGACTTCAAATAAGTGACTTATTTATTTATTTAACACAAAAGATTCAAGATGGAAAAAACATCAACACAAAGCAGAAAAGAAACAAAACGGCATCAAAGAAACATATAAAGGTTAAGTAGAAATTAAAGTCAAACAATCACAGGCTCTTTTCTTCAACGCAATAAAACAATACAGAGAAGAAAATACAGTTAGCTTTAAATAACAATAAAAACAAGAACTTATTCTTCATAAACCCTGTTGGCTTTAAACCCCACTTACACTGTGAATTAGAAATGGAAAAGAAAAAAGACTCAGCTTCACCCACTGAGGCTGAAGTGGCTGTGACGCCCCCTGCTGGTTGGACTAAAACCTCATTTAATCAGAAAAAGGAAGGAAGCAATAAAGTCCATTAGAGAAGGAGAGAACACAGGGATGGAGGAAATGGCAAAAAGAAAGGGCTGAAAGACATGAAAAAGAATGGAAGGAAAGAGAAAAGGAAAGCAATAAAAGGACAGCAAGGAAATAAATGAGTTTGTCGACTCACAGGGAAACCACATCAAGTCCAGTCGGTGAAATCCAGTCCATGTTTTGCTGCCGTTTCTGGACACATGAAAACACATGAAGTGAAAATTAACTTGACTATCGTCACAACAATGACAAACATTCAAACACATTCTACACATTAACATTTACTCAAAAAGATCAACTTTTCAAATAAGTCACAAATGTCCGGGTAAACTTATCGTTTGCCGCCGTCGTTAGCGTTACCCAGAGTGCACCACGTGGAGGTGACAGTCGGACTTGCACTCCTTTTTTTTTTTTTTTTTTTTAAAAATCATTCATAATATTAGAGAGAAGAGAAACCCAACAATTCACACAATGAGCAAGCAATCGTGGCAACAGTGGAGAGAAAAAACTCCCTTTTAACAGGAAGAAATCTCTGGCAGAACCAGACTCAAAGTGTGCGGCCGTCTGCCTCGACCGGTTGGGGGGAATGGGAGGGGAACAGAAAGGACAAGAGGTGGTAACTTTTGTTAGTCAGTGGTTTTGGTTGGACGACCACAAGGAGGCCATTTTGTGCAGTTCATGTTGGGTTTTTTTCAGATTCTTGTGTTCCGTTCCTCCAGGTTTTGAATCCACTGATCCCATTTCCTCAAAGATCATCATGCAGATCCATCCATTTTCCAAGAGTAGATTCACTGAGGTGAATGAATTCCTCCATTTGCTCCATCATCGTGTTGACAAAGTTGTCCAGAAAGTTACTTTTGCATTTCCAAGCCATGATTCCAGTTTGTCCATCCTTGTGAGCAGATTTTTGTTTTGCTGTCACGTATGGAGAGTTCCGTCCAATCAGAGTTATCAATCCTCCGACACCTGCACCCGTTTACTGTCAACTAAGTTTTGCTAAGTGTACACATTTGTGTAACAACGACAACACAGGAAGATGAAACGACAGACCAAAGTAGAAGTGCATATTGACACAAACAAAAAAACACTCATCTTGTTTTGACAGCCGGTGTTCAGAGTTCGTCTAAGTTGTCCAGGACGTAAGAAGTCCACCAAGTGTTAGGGTCTCAATTCTGGAACAGATTAGGAAAAACAAAACTGAAAAGCAGTAGCAAAGTGTCATTGATGTCAAAAGGAGTCTAATATACTCACCACTGTAGGTTCTTGTGTAGTGGAAGTGGTTAACGAGCTCTGCAGAACTCTGATAACCTGTGCACCTGAACCAGGTGTTTTGGGGATAACTAACTAAGGTTAGCTAACCCTAACCCCCTCATTTGTTCCTTGTTGCAGAAAACGGCCCCTTGCCAAAAACTGCTGTAAAAATATCTTAATATTTATTTCCACTTTAAATGAGTCAGTCTTTTGAAGCTACTTCATCCTGAAATATGCATATCAAATATTAATATTTTTAAAAGGTGAACCTTTTAAAGGCCATATTGTTTACGCAACTACACTGTTTTTATTGGGAAAAAAAAACTACAATAACTTTTGATTCTGATGCATTCTTATTTTTTGCAATGTCAGATTTTTCTAAAAACTGTCTCCTACAAAAATATTGTTCATATTTTTTTCAACTTTAAATTGTCACTCTTTTAACGCTACTTCAGACTGAGATATACTCATCAAATTATATTTTTAAAATTCTAACCCTTTAAAGGCCATAATGTTTATGCAACTCTTTAAATCAACAGAAAAACTACAATCCTTTCCAATCAATCATAAAATACCTTTCAAGGACTATTTATTATTATCAGGCCCTGAGATGGTCAGTGATTGGAAGAAACATTGATTTTGATGCATTGTTAGTTTCTGTAGTGGCAGATGCAATTTAATAATCTTGTGATATGATGGATTTTGAATCGTCTCCTTATATAAGCAAACTTTTTTTTCCTACTAAATAATTATTACCCTGTTTTGTTTAAAGATAAATAAACAAGAATAGGTTCAACCTGAACAAATATTTATTTCGCAAAGACGACCCTGAATGATGAAGACTGAAATATAAACATTGAATATGAAACATGGGGCAGTTGGGTGTGTTGTTGGAGATGGGGAGAAAGGAAGAGAGATGGTGAGTGAGTGCATCATGTGTGACTGAGTGAGGGAGTGAGGGAGTGAGGGAGCGAGTGAGCGAGCGAGCGAGAGTGAGTGAGTGACTGTGAGTGAGTGAGCGAGCGAGAGTGAGCGAGCGAGCGTGACTGCGAGTGAACGAGCGAGATTTGGAGTCTCTGCTCCACCTGAGCTGAACTCTCACATTCACACATGATGAACTCACTCACCATCTCCATCTTTTCCCTTCTCCCCATCGCCAACAACACACCAAACTGCCCCATGTTTCATATTCAATGTTCATATTTAAGTGTTCATCATTCAGTGTCCTTTGCAAAATAAATGTTTTTCAGGTTCAAACTATTATTGTATGTTTATTCATCTTAAAACAAAACCAGGCTATAATTGGGTTAGTAGGAAAAAAATGTTTTACTTGTAGTCGGAGACCGATTCAAAATCCATCATATATCACAAAACAAGATTACATTGGATCTGCTACTACAAAAAAGTAATAATGCATCAAAATCAATGTTTCTCCTAGTCACTGACCCATCTCAGGGTCTAATAACAACCAAATATTCCTTAAACCACACCAAACATTTCATTTCAAAAATGAAATAAACTTGAACCCTGAGTCTGTTTATATATCAAATAACAACCTGTGTTTGAATCGTATTCAGTGCTTTGTGACTAAAGGGATTTTTGTACACTTCAAAAATAATGGAAAAACTAAATAATGAAAAGGGACGAGAGCAGCAGCAAACAAGTAACAATACTCATCTTCTTCTGACAGTTGGTGTTCAGATGTTCAAAGTTGTGCTGGACGTCAGAAATCCACCAAGCCTTGGGTCTCCATCCTGGAACAGATTAGGAAAAACGAAACTAAAAAGCAGCATCAAACAGTCACTGATGTCCAAAGGAATCTGATGTACTCACCACTGCAGATTCTTCTTGTGCAGTAGGAGTCACCGATGAGATCAGGGAAGACGCGACTGTAGGGTAGAACGTCCACCAAGCACCACCTCGAGGTCGACCATGTTGGGTCACCCTTCTGGAACAGATTAGGAAAAACAAACAAATTAACAGAGACAAAAGCAGCAGCAAACAATTAACAATACTCATCCTCTTCCGACCGCTGGGGTTCAGAGTTCTTCAAAGTTGTCCAGAACGTAGGAAGTCCACCAAGCGTAGGGTCTCCATTCTGAAACAGATTAGGAAAAACGAAACTGAAAAGCAGCATCAAACAGTCACTGATGTCCAAAGGAATCTGATATACTCACCACTGCAGGTTCTTCTTGTGCAGTGGGAGTCACCGACCAGATCAGGGAAGAGGCGACTGTAGTGTAGAACGTCCACCAAGCACCACCTCGAGGTCGATCATGTTGGGTCTCCCTTCTGGAACAGATTAGGAAAAACAAACAGATAAAAGTGACAAAAGCAGCAGCAAAAACAACAATTAACAATACTCATCCTCTTCCGACAGCTGGGGTTCAGAGTTCTTCAAAGTTGTCCAGGACATAGGAAGTCCACCAAGCGTAGGGTCTCCATTCTGAAACAGATTAGGAAAAACAAAACTAAAAAGCAGCATCAAACAGTCACTGATGTCCAAAGGAATCTGATATACTCACCACTGCAGATTCTTCTTGTGCAGTAGGAGTCACCGATGAGATCAGGGAAGACGCGACTGTAGGGTAGAACGTCCACCAAGCACCACCTCGAGGTCGACCATGTTGGGTCACCCTTCTGGAACAGATTAGGAAAAACAAACAAATTAACAGAGACAAAAGCAGCAGCAAACAATTAACAATACTCATCCTCTTCCGACCGCTGGGGTTCAGAGTTCTTCAAAGTTGTCCAGAACGTAGGAAGTCCACCAAGCGTAGGGTCTCCATTCTGAAACAGATTAGGAAAAACAAAACTGAAAAGCAGTATCAAACTGTCACTGATGCCCAAAGGAATCTGATATACTCACAACTGGAGGTTCTTGTGTTGTAGGAGTCACCGATGAGATCAGGGAAGAGGCGACTGTAGACGAAAGTAGAGGTCAACAACGATGAAGCAAACACAAATAAGAAATATCACCATACTCCTCCTCTTCCGACAGTCTGTGTTCAGTCAATATGCATATCAAATATTAATATTTTTTAAAATGTTAACCTTTTAAAGGCCATATTGTTTATGCAACTACAATAACTTTTGATTCTGATGCATTCTTATTTTTTGCAATGTCAGATTTTTCTAAAAACAGTCTCCTACAAAAATATTGTTCATATTTTTTTCAACTTTAAATTGTCACTCTTTTAACGCTACTTCAGACTGAGATATACTCATCAAATTATATTTTTAAAAATTCTAACCCTTTAAAGGCTATAATGTTTATGCAACTCTTTAAATCAACAAAAAAACTACAATCCTTTCCAATCAATCATAAAATACCTTTCAAGGACTATTTATTATTATCAGGCCCTGAGATGGTCAGTGATTGGAAGAAACATTGATTTTGATGCATTGTTAGTTTCTGTAGTGGCAGATGCAATTTAATAATCTTGTGATATGATGGATTTTGAATCGTCTCCTTATATAAGCAAACTTTTTTTTCCTACTAAATAATTATTACCCTGTTTTGTTTTAAGATAAATAAACAAGAATAGGTTCAACCTGAACAAATATTTATTTTGCAAAGACGACCCTGAATGATGAAGACTGAAATATAAACATTGAATATGAAACATGGGGCAGTTGGGTGTGTTGTTGGAGATGGGGAGAAAGGAAGAGAGATGGTGAGTGAGTGCATCATGTGTGACTGAGTGAGGGAGTGAGGGAGTGAGGGAGCGAGTGAGCGAGCGAGCGAGAGTGAGTGAGTGACTGTGAGTGAGTGAGTGAGCGAGCGAGAGTGAGCGAGCGTGACTGCGAGTGAACGAGCGAGATTTGGAGTCTCTGCTCCACCTGAGCTGAACTCTCACATTCACACATGATGAACTCACTCACCATCTCCATCTTTTCCCTTCTCCCCATCGCCAACAACACACCAAACTGCCCCATGTTTCATATTCAATGTTCATATTTAAGTGTTCATCATTCAGTGTCCTTTGCAAAATAAATGTTTTTCAGGTTCAAACTATTATTGTATGTTTATTCATCTTAAAACAAAACCAGGCTATAATTGGGTTAGTAGGAAAAAAATGTTTTACTTGTAGTCGGAGACCGATTCAAAATCCATCATATATCACAAAATAAGATTACATTGGATCTGCTACTACAAACAACTAATGCATCAAAATCAATGTTTCTCCTAGTCACTGACCCATCTCAGGGTCTAATAACAACCAAATATTCCTTAAACCACACCAAACATTTCATTTCAAAAATGAAACAAACTTGAACCCTGAGTCTGTTTATATATCAAAAAACAACCTGTGTTTGAATCGTATTCAGTGCTTTGTGACTATAGTGATTTTTGTACACTTCAAAAATAATGGAAAAAACTAAATAATGAAAAGGGACGAGAGCAGCAGAAAACAACAATACTCATCTTCTTCTGACAGTTGGTGTTCAGATGTTCAAAGTTGTGCTGGACGTCAGAAATCCACCAAGCCTTGGGTCTCCATTCTGAAACAGATTAGGAAAAACGAAACTGAAAAGCAGCATCAAACTTTCATTGATGTTCAAAGGAATCTGATATACTCACCACTGTAGGTTCTTCTTGTGCAGTGGGAGTCACCGATGAGATCAGGGAAGAGGCGACTGTAGACAAAAGTAGAGGTCAGTTTTCCGGCCAGTTTTCTGCTGCCTTTAACCAGCTCTGTGTCCCCTCTGAATTATTACCAAACACGGAGGTGCTCAGTTCTTCGTTTCACTCCTCCTGCCGAACCATATTGGACTCTGTGGCTCCATTTAAAACCGTGCAGCCCAAAGCTAAACCTGAGCCCTGGTTCAATGCGAGAACTCGCGCAGCCAGACAGGATTGCCGCAAAGCTGAACGCAGGTGGAAAAAGGACAAGCTGCAGGTTTCTCGCCAAATCCTAAAAGACAGCTGGCGCTGCTACCAGAGCACTGTCAAAGAGTCCAGAAGAGAGCACCTGTCAAATATTATTGAATCAAACTCTCACAACCCACGTGTGTTATTTAAAACCATAGAGTCTGTTCTTGGCTCACCTCAGCCTGTGTGCACAGAGGAATCCCCTGAAATGTGCAATAGCTTCCTGCAGTTCTTCATTGATAAGGTTGCTACCACAAGGGCTCTAATCACCACACCTGTGTCTGACCCCTCTGACAGTGTGCTTTTCTCAGCTGTGCTTGATTCGTTTGAGCCCGTGTCTCTGATTGCCTTAGAAAAAGTGGTTGCCCAGATGAAGCCATCAGGCTCTCCCTGTGACACTGTCCCGCCTCACTTTTTTAAAGAGGTATTTCCTTGTATAGGGCAGTCAGTCCTGGCCATTATTAACAGCAGTCTGTCTTCTGGTGTTGTCCCCCAATGTTTTAAACATGCTGTTGTACAACCCCTGCTTAAGAAACCTGGCCTTGATCGTGTTATGCTAGCCAATTATAGACCTATCTCCAAGCTGCCTTTTATTTCAAAGATCCTGGAAAAAGTTGTCCACGCCCAGTTGCAGTCGTTCCTGGACGAGCATGATATTCTGGAGATTTTCCAGTCTGGCTTTAAAACAAGGCATAGTACAGAGTCAGCTTTATTAAGAGTGTTCAATGACATCCTCCTGACGGTTGATTCTGGAGACTCTGTGATCCTTGTCCTGCTGGACCTAACTGCAGCGTTTGACACTGTGGACCACAATATTTTAGTGGCACGCTTGCAGCACCTAGTGGGCATTAGTGGTAGCGCCCTTAATTGGTTTAGATCGTATCTTGAGGGAAGATCTATGTGTGTACGCCTCGGTGGCTCTGAGTCCCGCTCTGCTCCACTGTCATATGGGGTTCCACAGGGCTCAATTTTAGGGCCCCTGCTCTTCTCCCTGTATCTGCTTCCCCTGGGCTCCATCTTGAGAAAACATGGCATCTCATTTCATTTTTATGCAGACGACAGTCAGATTTATGTCCCACTGAGTAAGAAAAATGCCTGTCTGCAACCACTTCTATTATGTCTTGATGACATAAAAGCATGGATGTCACTGAACTTTTTAAAATTTAATGAAAAGAAGACGGAAGTCATAATGTTTGGTCCTAGCGGCTCTAGTGAACCCCCCCCTGCTGATTTGGGCCCTTTGGCATCGTATGTGAAGCCTTTAGTGACAAACTTAGGTTTTATTATGGACAGTGATTTTAAATTGGACCGGCAAATTGGGGCAACAGTAAAGTCCAGCTTTTTTCACCTCAGGCAGCTGGCAAAGGTGAGGCCCTTTCTCTCACAAAAGCACTTTGAAACAGTAATCCATGCCTTTGTTACATCTCGGCTGGATTACTGTAACGCTCTTTATCTTGGAGTCAGCCAGTCCTCCCTCTCACGTCTCCAGTTGGTCCAGAACGCTGCTGCTCGCCTCTTAACTGGAGCACGTAAGAGGGAGCACATTACTCCCATTTTGGCCTCCCTTCACTGGCTGCCTGTGCATTTTAGAGTCCATTTTAAGATTCTTTTATTTGTTTTTAAATCTTTAAATGGTCTTGCCCCGCCTTACCTCTCTGAGCTTCTCCATCCTTACACTCCTGCTCGGTGCCTCAGGTCAGCTGACCAGCTGCTCCTGGAGGTACCGAGGTCTAAACGGAAGCTCAGAGGGGAAAGAGCTTTCTCCATTGCCGGTCCCAAACTTTGGAACGCCCTCCCGCTTCATATTAGACAGGCCCCCTCACTGTCCATTTTTAAAACTCATCTTAAAACACATTTTTATTCTTCTGCGTTCAACTCAGCATGAGACTCTGCTCTTGTTTTAGTGTTTTATTGTTTAAACATTTTTATTGTTTTATAGTTTTTTTTATTATTTAAACATTGTTACTGTTTTATAGTTTTATTGTTTTTATTTTGTCTCCTATGTTTTATGTGCCATGTTTTATTTATTGTACTGTTAAGCACTTTGTACCAGCTTTAGCTGCCTAAAGCGCTCTATAAATAAAGTTGAGTTGAGTTGAGTTGAGTCAACAACAATGACGCAAAGAAAAATAAATATCACCATTCTCCTCCTCTTCCGACAATCTGTGTTCAGAGTTCGTCGAAGTTGTCCAGAACGTCCACCAAGCACCGCCTCGAGGTCGACCATGTTGGGTCTCCATTCTGGAACAGATTAGGAACAACAAACAAATTAACAGAGACAAACGCAGCAAACACAACAACTTACAATACTCATCCTCTTCTGACAGCTGGTGTTCAGAGTTCGTCAATGTTGTCCTGGACATACACCAGGCGTGACCGTTCCATCACAAGGTCCATGTCGGGTCTCGATTCTGGAACAGAAAATTTGTGTCCAGCCATGGCAAAAGGGTTCACATGTCTACTTCGGGACATTTGGAGTTATTTACAGATTCCGAAAGTGTGATATCTAAGCTTTCCAACAATGTCAAACCCATGTCCATCTGATCATTTTTGAAGAAGATGTGGTCATTTGAATGTAGACACTCCTCAAACTGCTTTAGGGAGAAATTCAGCCTGAAAGATTTCGACCCTCTTGAGGAGCCAGGCCAATAGCTGCTCATTTGCATGACATTAACATGGTCACAACCCCCCACCCAGTCTAGCTGTCAGTGACATCTGATGTCTGTTAGCCCACAGGACAGTAACAGTGTAGCAGTTTGGAAAAAAAAAGGAATGAATGTAGTTCATGTCAATGTAAGGCAAGGCAAGGCAAGTTTATTTGTATAGCACATTTCAACAACAAGGTAATTCAAAGTGCTTTACATAAAGCATTAAAAAGCATAGAAAAGAGACATTTATAAAATCAGATATAACATCAAAATAAAAACAAGCAGGTAAAATTTAAAGATTAAGATTAAAAAATAAAATAGATACAAATAAAATAAAAAGATAACAAATAAAATCAAGAGTATATATAAGGAATAAAGGTTACAGTGCAGTATTGGAAATGACTGAAATGCAGCGGCAAACAGAAAAGTCTTCACTCTTGATTTAAAAGAGGTGAGAGTTTCAGCAGACCTACAGTTTTCTGGGAGTTTGTTCCAGATATATGGTGCATAGAACTAAAATAAAGAAATAAAATATATCTAAGTGTGTGAAGGAATATTTTCCAGACCATGGACTATATTATCATCTTCAATACCAGTTCCTCCCCCACAATGTGGCTGTACCCACTCTGTCCATCACAGTTGATATGCGGACTAAATGATGACATCACAAACGCACCCTCTTCTGTGCTGTAACCTTTGGTGCTGGGCATGTGAAGAATTTTGCCTCATCAGAACAGAAAGGCCGGATTTTTTCAAAAAGATACGTCTGCCTGTCCATGGTCAGTCCAGGTGGGGCCAGGACGGGGAGACTGTCAACAGGGGGCAGAACTCCTGGGTTGCGCAGTAGCTGAAACTCGATAGGCTCTGCATCACTGTGAGTTTGAGCAAGCACCACACCTGGTCTGTTGGCATCAAAGCTGTGACAGAATAGAAGCACACAACAGGATATTTAAAACATGGCTCACTGTTCACATGGAACACTATTATGTTCATTCGTGATTTTTTTATTCATAAAATGCAGAATTTTGAATATAAATACCTAAAGTTCTGATAACTCTTGATCTGTGGGAGCTTTTGAAAGTAGGGACTCAGATGTGTCTGCCAGTCGATGGTCTTTACTATCACTCTGCCATCTGCCGTTCCAACAAGCTGCGGAATATTGAGGCGACTTTCAGCAGAGCTGTGTTCCACTACCTGTTGACAGCAAGAACCACAATGAAAATAATGATTTTATTTTTCCAAAAAAATCACATTTTACACATTACATATTGCAGTCTATATAAGCATTTGGCTATTGTATAGAAATCAATTTATACACATACCAAGAGCCTTAGCCGACCTCATGTATTGACGCCACACTGAGGCCTTGGACACATGGGTTGGCAGCAACTTCACATGCCAATCCTTATGCCCAGGATTCTGAAAAAAAATTAAAAAATACTTATTTCAGATCATGGTTCATGTTAAAAGGCATTTAATCACTGAATCAGTATAGATTGATCAGTAGTATTGCTTGAATTATGTGTGAATGCCACACCTTTATGTGCATGAATTGCACGTGTAATTAACACGTTCATCACACATTGTGTTAATCATGTGTGATTCATGCATGCAAAGGTGTGGCATTCACACATCATTCAATGCAATGTTAGGTTTCGAACACGGGAGTTTCGTCTCAAAGCATTTGAATTATCAAACTGAACCTGCGGGTGTACAAAATCTCAAAGAGGGCCGTGACATGCTCCTCTTACGGCTTATAATACGCTCATCTGACCGAACAAAAGTTTCGATGTGCGCATCATTCTCATTGTAATAATACAGTACCGAGCTAGCGAGCTAAGCTAGCGAGCTAAGCAAGCATGGCTAATAACAATGTAGCCAAACGGCGTTATGAAACGCACAGTGGATTATTAAAAGACAGCTTCCCTATGTGCGTCTGTATGTGACTTTGAATGAACACTAACATAACATCGATTAACAACGTTAAGGAAAACTCACCCCATAAGAACATGAGTTCCTCTGATCATAAGAGGTCCGTGCTTGCTTCCTTTTCGTTGCAGTTTTACGTCTGTTCGCCTCCAAAAGTCCAATTCGATAGGAGATAGAGCGGTGCTGGCGTCATGTCATCATCTCAGACAACTACCGTGTGTGTCCTGCTCTCTTTCAGCCGCGGAATAATCATCTGTTTGTTGTTTTTGTGACGATGAAGTCTGCTAACACGTTAGCATAAAGATCGCTAGCTTAAAATGCTAACAGTCCACACACAGCAGTCTCTGTACGTTCGCTGTCCTTGTCCGTGAAGAAGCTGCTCAGCCACAGACTTATTGTCCTTTTCTCTTTGTCTTCCTTTGTCAAACAAAGCTTTGATGATGACTGCTTTGATGATATTCACGCTTTAATTTCGCACTGCACACACACACACTGCACACATACGCTGGACATTCGACACACTCTCTCTCCGTATAATTAGCCATGTGTATTCTCTGTGATCGTCAGCTGATTGGCTGAAAAAGCCGATTGGCTGACACTGTTTTCTTCACTTTTAAGTTTTCACAAAGCATTATGGGTAATGGATTGGTTCACATGGTGTAACAGCTTCCTGGTGAACCAATGTGTTTTTACAAGGAGGGTCACATTTGATTTATGGCTGCTGAATTATTCAGACTGCCTTCTGGTGGACAAAGTTGTTATTACATGTAAGGTCAAATCTGATTTGTGGCTGCTGGGTTCTTCAAATAGCCCTCTAGTGGACAAACATGTCATTACATGAAAGCTCAAACTTAATTTATGAATACTAAATTATTTCAACTGCCCTCTAGTGGCTAAATTTGACATTACATTTAAAGTAAAATATAACTTGTGATCTACAAGTATTTAAATTGCCTACGAGTGGACAAGTATTGAAATACATAAAAAATAATTAGTATAACATAAATATAATTATTATTGAACACTGCCCTCCAGTGGGCAAGCCATGAGATGTCACTGAGTTTCATCCAGGGCTGTTACAGTATTTAAACTGTGCTGTGTTGATCTACATTCACTGGAGGATAAGAGAGTATTTAAAGTCCACTAAAGTCTTATCACTTATGGTGCTGGTAAAGAATTAAATGATAAAACTTGAATTATTACAGAAATATGTATCACAAACTTTTTGACACTGTTTTACCATCTTTTGTCAAATGTTTCACAGTCAAAATGTGATTTATTTTAGACAAAAGACACTGTTTTCTTCACTTTTAACTTTTCACAAAGCATTATGGGTAATGGATTGGTTCACATGGTGTAACAGCTTCCTGGTGAACCAATGTGTTTTTACAAGGAGGGTCACATTTGATTTATGGCTGCTGAATTATTCAGACTGCTCTCTGGTGGACAAAGTTGTTATTACATGTAAGGTCAAATCTGATTTATGGCTGCTGGGTTCTTCAAACTGCCCTCTAGTGGATAAAGGTGTCATTACATGTAAGCTCAAATTTGATGTATGGATACTTAATTATTTCAACTGCCCTCTAGTGGACAAGTTTGACATTACAAGTAAGGTCAAATCTGATTCATGGCTGCTGGGTTCTTCAAATTGCCCTCTAGTGGATAAAGGTGTCATTACATGTAAGCTCAAATTTGATGTATGGATACTTAATTATTTCAACTGCCCTCTAGTGGACAAGTTTGACATTACAAGTAAGGTCAAATCTGATTCATGGCTGCTGGGTTCTTCAAACTGCCCTCTAGTGGACAAACATGTCGTTACATGTAAGCTCAAATTTGATGTATGGATACTTAATTATTTCAACTGCCCTCTAGTGGACAAGTTTGACATTACAAGTAAGTTCAAATCTGATTTATGGGTGCTGGATTGGTCAGACTGCCCTCTGGTGGACAAATGTGTTATTACATGTAAGGTCAAATCTGATTTATGGCTGCTAAATTCTTCAGACTGCCCTCTAGTGGAAAAAGATGTCATTACATGTAAGGTCAAATTTGACTTTTGGCTGCTGGATTCTTCAGACTGCCCTCTGGTGGATAAACATGTCATTACATGCACGCTCAAATTTGATTTATAGCTGATAAATTATTTCAACTGCCCTCTAGTGGACAAGTTTGACATTACAAGTAAGGTCAAATCTGATTTATGGCTGCTGGATTGGTCAGACTGCCCTCTGGTGGACAAATGTGTCATTACATGTAAGCTCAAATCTGATTTATGGCTGTTAAATTCTTCAGACTGCCCTCTAGTGGATAAAGGTGTCATTACATGTAAGGTCAAATTTGACTTTTGGCTGCTGGATTCTTCAGACTGCCCTCTGGTGGATAAACATGTCATTACATGCACGCTCAAATTTGATTTATAGCTGCTTAATTATTTCAACTGCCCTCTAGTGGACAAGTTTGACATCACAAGTAAGGTCAAATCTGATTTATGGCTGCTGGATTGGTCAGACTGCCCTCTGGTGGACAAATGTGTCATTACATGTAAGCTCAAATCTGATTTATGGCTGTTAAATTCTTCAGACTGCCCTCTAGTGGATAAAGGTGTCATTACATGTAAGGTCAAATTTGACTTTTGGCTGCTGGATTCTTCAGACTGCCCTCTGGTGGATAAACATGTCATTACATGCACGCTCAAATTTGATTTATGGATACTAAATTATTTCAACTGCCCTCTGGTGGACAAACATGTCATTATATGTTATGTCAAATCTGATTTATAGCTGCTTTATTATTTCAACTGCCATCTAGCGGACAAGTTTGACATTACAAGTAAGGTCAAATCTGATTTATGGCTGCTGGATTGGTCAGACTGCCCTCTGGTGGACAAATGTGTCACTACATGTAAGCTCAAATCTGATTTATGGCATGCTAAATTCTTCAGACTGCTCTCTAGTGGATAAAGGTGTCATTACATGTAAGCTCAAATCTGATTTATGGCATGCTAAATTCTTCAGACTGCTCTCTAGTGGATAAAGGTGTCATTACATGTAAGCTCAAATTTGATGTATGGATACCTAATTATTTCAACTGCCCTCTAGTGGACAAGTTTGACATTGCAAGTAAGGTCAAATCTGATTTATGGCTGCTGGATTGGTCAGACTGCCCTCTGGTGGACAAATGTGTCATTACATGTAAGCTCAAATCTGATTTATGGCATGCTAAATTCTTGGAACTGCCCTTTAGTGGATAAAGGTGTCATTACATGTAAGCTCAAATTTAATGTATGGATACTTAATTATTTCAACTGCCCTCTAGTGGACAAGTTTGACATTACAAGTAAGGTCAAATCTGATTCATGGCTGCTTGGTTCTTCAAACTGCCCTCTAGTGGACAAACATGTCATGTTTGTCATGACATGGGTTAACCCATGCCAAACTATGTCATGTTCAAAAGTTCATTAAAAATATTCTTTAAGAGATATGCAAATATATTCAACGGATTCTTGTTCAGGGCATGCTTGACTATGACTGTGTACAATTTCAAGACATTCCAAGATACTTTTGGGGTCTTTTTTGACAAAAAAGTTAAGTCACTGCGTAAGTGCATGGTTCGCTTTCCTGATTTTCAAAAATTCATTTAAAATATTTGTTAGGCGATATGCAAATATTTTCAACGGATTCTTGTTCAGGGTGTCGTTGACTATGACTGAGTACAATTTCAAGACATTCCAACATACTTGGAATGTCCAAGTGCATGGATCGCTTTCCGGATTTTCAAAAATTCATTAAAAATATTCTTCAAGAGATGTGCAAATATATTCAACGGATTCTTGTTCAGGGCATGCTTGACTATGACTGTGTACAATTTCAAGACATTCCAAGATGCTTTTGGGGTCTTTTTTGACAAAAAAGTTAAGTCACTGCCTAAGTGCATCGATCGCTTTCCTGATTTTCAAAAATTCATTAAAAATATTCCTTAAGCGATATGCAAATATTTACAACGGATTCTTGTTCAGGGCGTCGTTGACTATGACTGAGTACAATTTCAAGACATTCCAACATACTTGGAATGTCCAAGTGCATGGATCGCTTTCCTGATTTTCAAAAGTTCTATAAAAATATTCTTCAAGAGATATGCAAATATATTCAACGGATTCTTGTTCAGGACATGCTTGACTATGACTGTGTACAATTTCAAGACATTCCAAGATACTTTTGGGGTCTTTTTTGAATAAAAAGTTAAGTCACTGCCTAAGTGCACAGACTTTCCTCATTTTCAAAAATTCATTAAAAATATTCCTTAAGAGATATGCAAATATTTTCAATGGATTCTTGTTCAGGGCGTCGTTGACTATGACTGAGTACAATTTCAAGACATTCCAACATATTTGGAATGTCCAAGTGCATGGATCGCGTTCCGGATATTCAAAAATTAATTTAAAATATTCTTCAAGAGATATGCAAATATATTCAACGGATTCTTGTTCAGGGCATGCTTGACTATGACTGTGTACAATTTCAAGACATTCCAAGATACTTTTGGGGTCTTTTTTGACAAAAAAGTTAAGTCACTGCGTAAGTGCATGGTTCGCTTTCCTGATTTTCAAAAATTCATTTAAAATATTTGTTAGGCGATATGCAAATATTTTCAACGGATTCTTGTTCAGGGTGTCGTTGACTATGACTGAGTACAATTTCAAGACATTCCAACATACTTGGAATGTCCAAGTGCATGGATCGCTTTCCTGATTTTCAAAAATTCATTAAAAATATTCCTTAAGCGATATGCAAATATTTACAACGGATTCTTGTTCAGGGCGTCGTTGACTATGACTGAGTACAATTTCAAGACATTCCAACATACTTGGAATGTCCAAATGCATGGATCGCTTTCCTGATTTTCAAAAGTTCTATAAAAATATTCTTCAAGAGATATGCAAATATATTCAACGGATTCTTGTTCAGGACATGCTTGACTATGACTGTGTACAATTTCAAGACATTCCAACATACTTTTGGGGTCTTTTTTGAATAAAAAGTTAAGTCACTGCCTAAGTGCACAGACTTTCCTCCTTTTCAAAAATTCATTAAAAATATTCCTTTAGAGATTTGCAAATATTTTTAATGGATTCTTGTTCAGGGCGTCGTTGACTATGACCGAGTACAATTTCAAGACATTCCAACATACTTGGAATGTCCAAGTGCATGGATCGCTTTCCGGATTTTCAAAAATTCTATAAAAATATTCTTCAAGAGATATGCAAATATATTCAATGGATTCTTGTTCAGGGCATGCTTGACTATGACTGTGTACAATTTCAAGACATTCAAAGATACTTTTGGGGTCTTTTTTGAATAAAAAGTTAAGTCACTGCCTAAGTGCACAGAAATTCCTCATGTTCAAAAATTCATTAAAAATATTCTTCAAGAGATATACAAATATATTCAACGGATTCTTGTTCAGGGCATGCTTGACTATGACTGTGTACAATTTCAAGACATTCAAAGATACTTTTGGGGTCTTTTTTGAATAAAAAGTTAAGTCACTGCCTAAGTGCACAGACTTTCCTCATTTTCAAAAATTCATTAAAAATATTCCTTAAGAGATATGCAAATATTTTCAATGGATTCTTGTTCAGGGCGTCGTTGACTATGACTGAGTACAATTTCAGGACATTCCAACATATTTGGAATGTCCAAGTGCATGGATCGCGTTCCGGATATTCAAAAATTAATTTAAAATATTCTTCAAGAGATATGCATATATATTCAACGGATTCTTGTTCAGGGCATGCTTGACTATGACTGTGTACAATTTCAAGACATTCCAAGATACTTTTGGGGTCTTTTTTGAATAAAAAGTTAAGTCACTGCCTAAGTGCACAGAAATTCCTCATTTTCAAAAATTCATTAAAAATATTCTTCAAGAGATATGCAAATATATTCAACAGGTTCTTGTTCAGGGCATGCTTGACTATGACTGTGTACAATTTCAAGACATTCCAAGATACTTTTGGTGTCTTTTTTGACGAAAAAGTTAAGTCACTGCCTAAGTGCATGGATCGCTTTCCTGATTTTCAAAAATTCATTAAAAATATTCCTTAAGCGATATGCAAATATTTTCAACGGATTCTTGTTCAGGGCGTCGTTGACTATGACTGAGTACAATTTCAAGACATTCCAACATACTTGGAATGTCCAAGTGCATGGATCAATTTCCTGATTTTCAAAAGTTCATTAAAAATATTCTTCAAGAGATATGCAAATATATTCAACGGATTCTTGTTCAGGGCATGCTTGACTATGACTGTGTACAATTTCAAGACATTCCAAGATACTTTTGGGGTCTTTTTTGAATAAAAAGTTAAGTCACTGCCTAAGTGCACAGACTTTCCTCATTTTCAAAAATTCATTAAAAATATTCCTTAAGAGATATGCAAATATTTTCAATGGATTCTTGTTCAGGGCGTTGTTGACTATGACTGAGTACAATTTCAAGACATTCCAACATACTTGGAATGTCCAAGTGCATGGATCGCTTTTTGGATTTTCAAAAATTCATTAAAAATATTCTTCAAGAGATATGCAAATATATTCAACGGATTCTTGTTCAGGGCATGCTTGACTATGACTGTGTACAATTTCAAGACATTCCAAGATACTTTTGGGGTCTTTTTTGACAAAAAAGTTAAGTCACTGCCTAAGTGCATGGACCGCTTTCCTGATTTTCAAAAATTCATTAAAAATATTCCTTAAGCGATATGCAAATATTTTCAACGGATTCTTGTTCAGGGCGTCGTTGACTATGACTGAGTACAATTTCAAGACATTCCAACATACTTGGAATGTCCAAGTGCATGGATCGCTTTCCGGATTTTCAAAAATTCATTAAAAATATTCTTCAAGAGATATGCAAATATATTCAACGGATTCTTGTTCAGGGCATGCTTGACTATGACTGTGTACAATTTCAAGACATTCCAAGATACTTTTGGGGTCTTTTTTGACGAAAAAGTTAAGTCACTGCCTAAGTGCATGGATCGCTTTCCTGATTTTCAAAAGTTCATTAAAAATATTCTTCAAGAGATATGCAAATATATTCAACGGATTCTTGTTCAGGGCATGCTTGACTATGACTGTGTACAATTTCAAGACATTCCAAGATACTTTTGGGGTCTTTTTTGACAAAAAAGTTAAGTCACTGCCTAAGTGCATGGATCGCTTTCCTGATTTTCAAAAATTCAATTAAAATATTCCTTAAGCGATATGCAAATATTTTCAACGGATTCTTGTTCAGGGCGTCGTTGACTATGACTGAGTACAATTTCAAGACATTCCAACATACTTGGAATGTCCAAGTGCATGGATCGCTTTTTGGATTTTCAAAAATTCATTAAAAATATTCTTCAAGAGATATGCAAATATATTCAACGGATTCTTGTTCAGGGAATGCTTGACTATGACTGTGTACAATTTCAAGACATTCCAAGATACTTTTGGGGTCTTTTTTGACAAAAAAGTTAAGTCACTGCCTAAGTGCATGGATCGCTTTCCTGATTTTCAAAAATTCATTAAAAATATTCCTTAAACGATATGCAAATATTTTCAACGGATTCTTGTTCAGGGCGTCGTTGACTATGACTGAGTACAATTTCAAGACATTCCAACATACTTGGAATGTCCAAGTGCATGGATCGCTTTCCTGATTTTCAAAAGTTCATTAAAAATATTCTTCAAGAGATATGCAAATATATTCAACGGATTCTTGTTCAGGGCATGCTTGACTATGACTGTGTACAATTTCAAGACATTCCAAGATACTTTTGGGGTCTTTTTTGAATAAAAAGTTAAGTCACTGCCTAAGTGCACAGACTTTCCTCATTTTCAAAAATTCATTAAAAATATTCCTTTAGAGATATGCAAATATTTTCAATGGATTCTTGTTCAGGGCGTCGTTTACTATGACCGAGTACAATTTCAAGACATTCCAACATACTTGGAATGTCCAAGTGCATGGATCAATTTCCTGATTTTCAAAAGTTCATTAAAAATATTCTTCAAGAGATATGCAAATATATTCAACGGATTCTTGTTCAGGGCATGCTTGACTATGACTGTGTACAATTTCAAGACATTCCAAGATACTTTTGGGGTCTTTTTTGAATAAAAAGTTAAGTCACTGCCTAAGTGCACAGACTTTCCTCATTTTCAAAAATTCATTAAAAATATTCCTTAAGAGATATGCAAATATTTTCAATGGATTCTTGTTCAGGGCGTTGTTGACTATGACTGAGTACAATTTCAAGACATTCCAACATACTTGGAATGTCCAAGTGCATGGATCGCTTTTTGGATTTTCAAAAATTCATTAAAAATATTCTTCAAGAGATATGCAAATATATTCAACGGATTCTTGTTCAGGGCATGCTTGACTATGACTGTGTACAATTTCAAGACATTCCAAGATACTTTTGGGGTCTTTTTTGACAAAAAAGTTAAGTCACTGCCTAAGTGCATGGACCGCTTTCCTGATTTTCAAAAATTCATTAAAAATATTCCTTAAGCGATATGCAAATATTTTCAACGGATTCTTGTTCAGGGCGTCGTTGACTATGACTGAGTACAATTTCAAGACATTCCAACATACTTGGAATGTCCAAGTGCATGGATCGCTTTCCGGATTTTCAAAAATTCATTAAAAATATTCTTCAAGAGATATGCAAATATATTCAACGGATTCTTGTTCAGGGCATGCTTGACTATGACTGTGTACAATTTCAAGACATTCCAAGATACTTTTGGGGTCTTTTTTGACGAAAAAGTTAAGTCACTGCCTAAGTGCATGGATCGCTTTCCTGATTTTCAAAAGTTCATTAAAAATATTCTTCAAGAGATATGCAAATATATTCAACGGATTCTTGTTCAGGGCATGCTTGACTATGACTGTGTACAATTTCAAGACATTCCAAGATACTTTTGGGGTCTTTTTTGACAAAAAAGTTAAGTCACTGCCTAAGTGCATGGATCGCTTTCCTGATTTTCAAAAATTCAATTAAAATATTCCTTAAGCGATATGCAAATATTTTCAACGGATTCTTGTTCAGGGCGTCGTTGACTATGACTGAGTACAATTTCAAGACATTCCAACATACTTGGAATGTCCAAGTGCATGGATCGCTTTTTGGATTTTCAAAAATTCATTAAAAATATTCTTCAAGAGATATGCAAATATATTCAACGGATTCTTGTTCAGGGAATGCTTGACTATGACTGTGTACAATTTCAAGACATTCCAAGATACTTTTGGGGTCTTTTTTGACAAAAAAGTTAAGTCACTGCCTAAGTGCATGGATCGCTTTCCTGATTTTCAAAAATTCATTAAAAATATTCCTTAAACGATATGCAAATATTTTCAACGGATTCTTGTTCAGGGCGTCGTTGACTATGACTGAGTACAATTTCAAGACATTCCAACATACTTGGAATGTCCAAGTGCATGGATCGCTTTCCTGATTTTCAAAAGTTCATTAAAAATATTCTTCAAGAGATATGCAAATATATTCAACGGATTCTTGTTCAGGGCATGCTTGACTATGACTGTGTACAATTTCAAGACATTCCAAGATACTTTTGGGGTCTTTT
This sequence comes from Microchirus variegatus, assembly GCF_963457635.1. NCBI lineage: Eukaryota > Metazoa > Chordata > Actinopteri > Pleuronectiformes > Soleidae > Microchirus > Microchirus variegatus. The sequence continues at coordinate 454,577 of NW_028154717.1, read as the reverse complement.
TTGAATAAAAAGTTAAGTCACTGCCTAAGTGCACAGACTTTCCTCATTTTCAAAAATTCATTAAAAATATTCCTTTAGAGATATGCAAATATTTTCAATGGATTCTTGTTCAGGGCGTCGTTTACTATGACCGAGTACAATTTCAAGACATTCCAACATACTTGGAATGTCCAAGTGCATGGATCGCTTTTCGGATTTTCAAAAATTCATTAAAAATATTCTTCAAGAGATATACAAATATATTCAACGGATTCTTGTTCAGGGCATGCTTGACTATGACTGTGTACAATTTCAAGACATTCCAAGATACTTTTGGGGTCTTTTTTGAATAAAAAGTTAAGTCACTGCCTAAGTGCATGGATCGCTTTCCTCATTTTCAAAAATTCATTAAAAATATTCCTTAAGAGATATGCAAATATTTTCAATGGATTCTTGTTCAGGGCGTCGTTGACTATGACTGAGTACAATTTCAGGACATTCCAACATATTTGGAATGTCCAAGTGCATGGATCGCGTTCCGGATATTCAAAAATTAATTTAAAATATTCTTCAAGAGATATGCATATATATTCAACGGATTCTTGTTCAGGGCATGCTTGACTATGACTGTGTACAATTTCAAGACATTCCAAGATACTTTTGGGGTCTTTTTTGAATAAAAAGTTAAGTCACTGCCTAAGTGCACAGAAATTCCTCATTTTCAAAAATTAATTAAAAATATTCCTTAAGAGATATGCAAATATTTTCAATTGATTCTTGTTCAGATCGTTGTTGACTATGACTGAGTACAATTTCAAGACATTCCAACATACTTGGAATGTCCAAGTGCATGGATCAATTTCCTGATTTTCAAAAGTTCATTAAAAATATTCTTCAAGAGATATGCAAATATATTCAACGGATTCTTGTTCAGGGCATGCTTGACTATGACTGTGTACAATTTCAAGACATTCCAAGATACTTTTGGGGTCTTTTTTGAATAAAAAGTTAAGTCACTGCCTAAGTGCACAGACTTTCCTCATTTTCAAAAATTCATTAAAAATATTCCTTAAGAGATATGCAAATATTTTCAATGGATTCTTGTTCAGGGCGTTGTTGACTATGACTGAGTACAATTTCAAGACATTCAAAGATACTTTTGGGGTCTTTTTTGACGAAAAAGTTAAGTCACTGCCTAAGTGCATGGATCGCTTTCCTCATTTTCAGAAATTCTTTAAAAATATTCCTTAAACGATATGCAAATATTTTCAACAGATTCTTGTTCAGGGCATCGTTGACTATGACTGAGTACAATTTCAAGACATTCCAACATACTTGGAATGTCCAAGTGCATGGATCGCTTTCCTGATTTTCAAAAGTTCATTAAAAATATTCTTCAAGAGATATGCAAATATATTCAACGGATTCTTGTTCAGGGCATGCTTGACTATGACTGTGTACAATTTCAAGACATTCCAAGATACTTTTGGGGTCTTTTTTGACGAAAAAGTTAAGTCACTGCCTAAGTGCACAGACTTTCCTCATTTTCAAAAATTCATTAAAAATATTCCTTAAGAGATATGCAAATATTTTCAATTGATTCTTGTTCAGGGCGTCGTTGACTATGACTGAGTACAATTTCAAGACATTCCAACATACTTGGAATGTCCAAGTGCATGGATCGCTTTTTGGATTTTCAAAAATTCATTAAAAATATTCTTCAAGAGATATGCAAATATATTCAACGGATTCTTGTTCAGGGCATGCTTGACTATGACTGTGTACAATTTCAAGACATTCCAAGATACTTTTGGGGTCTTTTTTGACAAAAAAGTTAAGTCACTGCCTAAGTGCATGGACCGCTTTCCTGATTTTCAAAAATTCATTAAAAATATTCCTTAAGCGATATGCAAATATTTTCAACGGATTCTTGTTCAGGGCGTCGTTGACTATGACTGAGTACAATTTCAAGACATTCCAACATACTTGGAATGTCCAAGTGCATGGATCGCTTTCCGGATTTTCAAAAATTCATTAAAAATATTCTTCAAGAGATATGCAAATATATTCAACGGATTCTTGTTCAGGGCATGCTTGACTATGACTGTGTACAATTTCAAGACATTCCAAGATACTTTTGGGGTCTTTTTTGACGAAAAAGTTAAGTCACTGCCTAAGTGCATGGATCGCTTTCCTGATTTTCAAAAGTTCATTAAAAATATTCTTCAAGAGATATGCAAATATATTCAACGGATTCTTGTTCAGGGCATGCTTGACTATGACTGTGTACAATTTCAAGACATTCCAAGATACTTTTGGGGTCTTTTTTGACAAAAAAGTTAAGTCACTGCCTAAGTGCATGGATCGCTTTCCTGATTTTCAAAAATTCATTAAAAATATTCCTTAAGCGATATGCAAATATTTTCAACGGATTCTTGTTCAGGGCGTCGTTGACTATGACTGAGTACAATTTCAAGACATTCCAACATACTTGGAATGTCCAAGTGCATGGATCGCTTTTTGGATTTTCAAAAATTCATTAAAAATATTCTTCAAGAGATGTGCAAATATATTCAACGGATTCTTGTTCAGGGTATGCTTGACTATGACTGTGTACAATTTCAAGACATTCCAAGATACTTTTGGGGTCTTTTTTGACAAAAAAGTTAAGTCACTGCCTAAGTGCATGGATCGCTTTCCTGATTTTCAAAAATGCATTAAAAATATTCCTTAAACGATATGCAAATATTTTCAACGGATTCTTGTTCAGGGCGTCGTTGACTATGACTGAGTACAATTTCAAGACATTCCAACATACTTGGAATGTCCAAGTGCATGGATCGCTTTCCTGATTTTCAAAAGTTCATTAAAAATATTCTTCAAGAGATATGCAAATATATTCAACGGATTCTTGTTCAGGGCATGCTTGACTATGACTGTGTACAATTTCAAGACATTCCAAGATACTTTTGGGGTCTTTTTTGAATAAAAAGTTAAGTCACTGCCTAAGTGCACAGACTTTCCTCATTTTCAAAAATTCATTAAAAATATTCCTTAAGAGATATGCAAATATTTTCAATGGATTCTTGTTCAGGGCGTCGTTTACTATGACCGAGTACAATTTCAAGACATTCCAACATACTTGGAATGTCCAAGTGCATGGATCGCTTTTCGGATTTTCAAAAATTCATTAAAAATATTCTTCAAGAGATATACAAATATATTCAACGGATTCTTGTTCAGGGCATGCTTGACTATGACTGTGTACAATTTCAAGACATTCCAAGATACTTTTGGGGTCTTTTTTGAATAAAAAGTTAAGTCACTGCCTAAGTGCATGGATCGCTTTCCTCATTTTCAAAAATTCATTAAAAATATTCCTTAAGAGATATGCAAATATTTTCAATGGATTCTTGTTCAGGGCGTCGTTGACTATGACTGAGTACAATTTCAGGACATTCCAACATATTTGGAATGTCCAAGTGCATGGATCGCGTTCCGGATATTCAAAAATTAATTTAAAATATTCTTCAAGAGATATGCATATATATTCAACGGATTCTTGTTCAGGGCATGCTTGACTATGACTGTGTACAATTTCAAGACATTCCAAGATACTTTTGGGGTCTTTTTTGAATAAAAAGTTAAGTCACTGCCTAAGTGCACAGAAATTCCTCATTTTCAAAAATTCATTAAAAATATTCCTTAAGAGATATGCAAATATTTTCAATTGATTCTTGTTCAGATCGTTGTTGACTATGACTGTGTACAATTTCAAGACATTCCAAGATACTTTTGGGGTCTTTTTTGACGAAAAAGTTAAGTCACTGCCTAAGTGCATGGATCGCTTTCCTGATTTTCAAAAATTCATTAAAAATATTCCTTAAGCGATATGCAAATATTTTCAACGGATTCTTGTTCAGGGCGTCGTTGACTATGACTGAGTACAATTTCAAGACATTCCAACATACTTGGAATGTCCAAGTGCATGGATCGCTTTCCTGATTTTCAAAAGTTCATTAAAAATATTCTTCAAGAGATATGCAAATATATTCAACGGATTCTTGTTCAGGGCATGCTTGACTATGACTGTGTACAATTTCAAGACATTCCAAGATACTTTTGGGGTCTTTTTTGAATAAAAAGTTAAGTCACTGCCTAAGTGCACAGACTTTCCTCATTTTCAAAAATTCATTAAAAATATTCCTTAAGAGATATGCAAATATTTTCAATTGATTCTTGTTCAGGGCGTCGTTGACTATGACTGAGTACAATTTCAAGACATTCCAACATACTTGGAATGTCCAAGTGCATGGATCGCTTTTTGGATTTTCAAAAATTCATTAAAAATATTCTTCAAGAGATATGCAAATATATTCAACGGATTCTTGTTCAGGGCATGCTTGACTATGACTGTGTACAATTTCAAGACATTCCAAGATACCTTTGGGGTCTTTTTTGAATAAAAAGTTAAGTCACTGCCTAAGTGCACAGACTTTCATCATTTTCAAAAATTCATTAAAAATATTCCTTAAGAGATATGCAAATATTTTCAATGGATTCTTGTTCAGGGCGTCGTTGACTATGACCGAGTACAATTTCAAGACATTCCAACATACTTGGAATGTCCAAGTGCATGGATCACTTTCCGGATTTTCAAAAATTCATTAAAAATATTCCTTAAACGATATGCAAATATTTTCAACGGATTCTTGTTCAGGGCGTCGTTGACTATGACTGAGTACAATTTCAAGACATTCCAACATACTTGGAATGTCCAAGTGCATGGATCGCTTTCCTGATTTTCAAAAGTTCATTAAAAATATTCTTCAAGAGATATGCAAATATATTCAACGGATTCTTGTTCAGGGCAAGCTTGACTATGACTGTGTACAATTTCAAGACATTCCAAGATACTTTTGGGGTCTTTTTTGAATAAAAAGTTAAGTCACTGCCTAAGTGCACAGACTTTCATCATTTTCAAAAATTCATTAAAAATATTCCTTAAGAGATATGCAAATATTTTCAATGGATTCTTGTTCAGGGCGTCGTTGACTATGACCGAGTACAATTTCAAGACATTCCAACATACTTGGAATGTCCAAGTGCATGGATCAATTTCCTGATTTTCAAAAGTTCATTAAAAATATTCTTCAAGAGATATGCAAATATATTCAACGGATTCTTGTTCAGGGCATGCTTGACTATGACTGTGTACAATTTCAAGACATTCCAAGATACTTTTGGGGTCTTTTTTGAATAAAAAGTTAAGTCACTGCCTAAGTGCATGGATCGCTTTCCTGATTTTCAAAAATTCATTAAAAATATTCCTTAAGCGATATGCAAATATTTTCAACGGATTCTTGTTCAGGGCGTCGTTGACTATGACTGAGTACAATTTCAAGACATTCCAACATACTTGGAATGTCCAAGTGCATGGATCGCTTTCCGGATTTTCAAAAATTCATTAAAAATATTCTTCCAGAGATATGCAAATATATTCAACGGTTTCTTGTTCAGGGCATGCTTGACTATGACTGTGTACAATTTCAAGACATTCCAAGATACTTTTGGGGTCTTTTTTGACGAAAAAGTTAAGTCACTGCCTAAGTGCATGGATCGCTTTCCGGATTTTCAAAAATTCATTAAAAATATTCTTCAAGAGATATGCAAATATATTCAACGGATTATTGTTCAGGGCATGCTTGACTATGACTGTGTACAATTTCAAGACATTCCAAGATACTTTTGGGGTCTTTTTTGACGAAAAAGTTAAGTCACTGCCTAAGTGCATGGATCGCTTTCCTGATTTTCAGAAATTCTTTAAAAATATTCCTTAAACGATATGCAAATATTTTCAACGGATTCTTGTTCAGGGCGTCGTTGAGTATGACTGAGTACAATTTCAAGACATTCCAACATACTTGGAATGTCCAAGTGCATGGATCGCTTTCCTGATTTTCAAAAGTTCATTAAAAATATTCTTCAAGAGATATGCAAATATATTCAACGGATTCTTGTTCAGGGCATGCTTGACTATGACTGTGTACAATTTCAAGACATTCCAAGATACTTTTGGGGTCTTTTTTGAATAAAAAGTTAAGTCACTGCCGAAGTGCACAGACTTTTCTCATTTTCAAAAATTCATTAAAAATATTCCTTAAGAGATATGCAAACATTTTCAATTGATTCTTGTTCAGGGCGTCGTTGACTATGACTGAGTACAATTTCCAGACATTCCAACATACTTGGAATGTCCAAGTGCATGGATCGCTTTTCGGATTTTCAAAAATTCATTAAAAATATTCTTCAAGAGATATGCAAATATATTCAACGGTTTCTTGTTCAGGGCATGCTTGACTATGACTGTGTACAATTTCAAGACATTCCAAGATACTTTTGGGGTCTTTTTTGAATAAAAAGTTAAGTCACTGCCTAAGTGCACAGAAATTCCTCATTTTCAAAAATTCATTAAAAATATTCCTTAAGAGATATGCAAATATTTTCAATAGATTCTTGTTCAGGGCGTCGTTGACTATGACTGAGTACAATTTCAAGACATTCCAACTTACTTGGAATGTCCAAGTGCATGGATAGCTTTCCGGATTTTCAAAAATTCATTAAAAATATTCTTCAAGAGATATGCAAATATATTCAACAGGTTCTTGTTCAGGGCATGCTTGACTATGACTGTGTACAATTTCAAGACATTCCAAGATACTTTTGGGGTCTTTTTTGACGAAAAAGTTAAGTCACTGCCTAAGTGCATGGATCGCTTTCCTGATTTTCAGAAATTCTTTAAAAATATTCCTTAAACGATATGCAAATATTTTCAACGGATTCTTGTTCAGGGCGTCGTTGACTATGACTGAGTACAATTTCAAGACATTCCAACATACTTGGAATGTCCAAGTGCATGGATCAATTTCCTGATTTTCAAAAGTTCATTAAAAATATTCTTCAAGAGATATGCAAATATATTCAACGGATTCTTGTTCAGGGCATGCTTGACTATGACTGTGTACAATTTCAAGACATTCCAAGATACTTTTGGGGTCTTTTTTGAATAAAAAGTTAAGTCACTGCCGAAGTGCACAGACTTTCCTCATTTTCAAAAATTCATTTAAAATATTCCTTAAGAGATATGCAAATATTTTCAATTGATTCTTGTTCAGGGCGTCGTTGACTATGACTGAGTACAATTTCAAGACATTCCAACATACTTGGAATGTCCAAGTGCATGGATCGCTTTTCGGATTTTCAAAAATTCATTAAAAATATTCTTCAAGAGATATGCAAATATATTCAACGGATTCTTGTTCAGGGCATGCTTGACTATGACTGTGTACAATTTCAAGACATTCCAAGATACTTTTGGGGTCTTTTTTGACAAAAAAGTTAAGTCACTGCCTAAGTGCATGGATCGCTTTCCTGATTTTCAAAAATTCATTAAAAATATTCCTTAAGCGATATGCAAATATTTTCAACGGATTCTTGTTCAGGGCGTCGTTGACTATGACTGAGTACAATTTCAAGACATTCCAACATACTTGGAATGTCCAAGTGCATGGATCGCTTTCCGGATTTTCAAAAATTCATTAAAAATATTCTTCAAGAGATATGCAAATATATTCAACGGATTCTTGTTCAGGGCATGCTTGACTATGACTGTGTACAATTTCAAGACATTCCAAGATACTTTTGGGGTCTTTTTTGAATAAAAAGTTAAGTCACTGCCGAAGTGCACAGACTTTTCTCATTTTCAAAAATTCATTAAAAATATTCCTTAAGAGATATGCAAACATTTTCAATTGATTCTTGTTCAAGGCGTCGTTGACTATGACTGAGTACAATTTCAAGACATTCCAACATACTTGGAATGTCCAAGTGCATGGATCGCTTTTCAGATTTTCAAAAATTCATTAAAAATATTCTTCAAGAGATATGCAAATATATTCAACGGTTTCTTGTTCAGGGCATGCTTGACTATGACTGTGTACAATTTCAAGACATTCCAAGATACTTTTGGGGTCTTTTTTGACGAAAAAGTTAAGTCACTGTCTAAGTGCATGGATCGCTTTCCTGATTTTTTAAAAAATTCATTAAAAATATTCCTTAAGCGATATGCAAATATTTTCAACGGATTCTTGTTCAGGGCGTCGTTGACTATGACTGAGTACAATTTCAAGACATTCCAACATACTTGGAATGTCCAAGTGCATGGATCGCTTTCCGGATTTTCAAAAGTTCATTAAAAATATTCTTCAAGAGATATGCAAATATATTCAACGGATTCTTGTTCAGGGCATGCTTGACTATGACTGTGTACAATTTCAAGACATTCCAAGATACTTTTGGGGTCTTTTCTGACGAAAAAGTTAAGTCACTGCCTAAGTGCATGGACCGCTTTCCTGATTTTCAAAAATTCATTAAAAATATTCCTTAAGCGATATGCAAATATTTTCAACGGATTCTTGTTCAGGGCGTCGTTGACTATGACTGAGTACAATTTCAAGACATTCCAACATACTTGGAATGTCCAAGTGCATGGATCGCTTTCTGGATTTTCAAAAATTCATTAAAAATATTCTTCAAGAGATATGCAAATATATTCAACGGATTCTTGTTCAGGGCATGCTTGACTATGACTGTGTACAATTTCAAGACATTCCAAGATACTTTTGGGGTCTTTTTTGACAAAAAAGTTAAGTCACTGCCTTAGTGCATGGATCGCTTTCCTGATTTTCAAAAATTCATTAAAAATATTCCTTAAGCGATATGCAAATATTTTCAACGGATTCTTGTTCAGGGCGTCGTTGACTATGACTGAGTACAATTTCAAGACATTCCAACATACTTGGAATGTCCAAGTGCATGGATCGCTTTCCTGATTTTCAAAAGTTCATTAAAAATATTCTTCAAGAGATATGCAAATATATTCAACGGATTCTTGTTCAGGGCATGCTTGACTATGACTGTGTACAATTTCAAGACATTCCAAGATACTTTTGGGGTCTTTTTTGAATAAAAAGTTAAGTCACTGTCTAAGTGCACAGACTTTCCTCATTTTCAAAAATTCATTAAAAATATTCCTTAAGAGATATGCAAATATTTTCAATTGATTCTTGTTCAGGGCGTCGTTGACTATGACTGAGTACAATTTCAAGACATTCCAACATACTTGGAATGTCCAAGTGCATGGATCGCTTTCTGGATTTTCAAAAATTCATTAAAAATATTCTTCAAGAGATATGCAAATATATTCAACGGATTCTTGTTCAGGGCATGCTTGACTATGACTGTGTACAATTTCAAGACATTCCAAGATACTTTTGGGGTCTTTTTTGACAAAAAAGTTAAGTCACTGCCTTAGTGCATGGATCGCTTTCCTGATTTTCAAAAATTCATTAAAAATATTCCTTAAGCGATATGCAAATATTTTCAACGGATTCTTGTTCAGGGCGTCGTTGACTATGACTGAGTACAATTTCAAGACATTCCAACATACTTGGAATGTCCAAGTGCATGGATCGCTTTCCTGATTTTCAAAAGTTCATTAAAAATATTCTTCAAGAGATATGCAAATATATTCAACGGATTCTTGTTCAGGGCATGCTTGACTATGACTGTGTACAATTTCAAGACATTCCAAGATACTTTTGGGGTCTTTTTTGAATAAAAAGTTAAGTCACTGTCTAAGTGCACAGACTTTCCTCATTTTCAAAAATTCATTAAAAATATTCCTTAAGAGATATGCAAATATTTTCAATTGATTCTTGTTCAGGGCGTCGTTGACTATGACTGAGTACAATTTCAAGACATTCCAACATACTTGGAATGTCCAAGTGCATGGATCGCTTTTTGGATTTTCAAAAATTAATTAAAAATATTCTTCAAGAGATATGCAAATATATTCAACGGATTCTTGTTCAGGGCATGCTTGACTATGACTGTGTACAATTTCAAGACATTCCAAGATACTTTTGGGGTCTTTTTTGAATAAAAAGTTAAGTCACTGCCTAAGTGCACAGACTTTCCTCATTTTCAAAAATTCATTAAAAATATTCTTCAAGAGATATGCAAATATATTCAACGGATTCTTGTTCAGGGCATGCTTGACTATGACTGTGTACAATTTCAAGACATTCCAAGATACTTTTGGGGTCTTTTTTGGGGTCTACGTGCAAGATGGCGCCTCCCGTGTGGTCGCCTGTTGCAGCAGCTCTCGCTATTTTCTAGCCTTTTTCTCTTCAAACTATGTTTTTTCCTACTTTTTTCAACTTCTTTTAAGTGTGTCTTTTTGTTTAAGCACTGTCACCATGGGCACCAAGTACACCATGCTTGTTGTGGCCCTGTTGGTGAGTTTTTTACACTTTTCGACCGTGTCGGGGGATCCCGTGTGGAGTCACGGCTCCATTGTTTACAGTAGGGATCAGCTGTTAGCGCTGCGCTGCACAGCTGTGCTGCCGGAGGAGCGACCCGATATTCCCCGTGGGCTCAGGAGGAGAAAACGGGGGTGTCGCGCTGGAGTCCAACGTCGTGCTGGAAGGAGACGTTATAGACCTGTTCTCCCGTCCATTATTATGGGAAATGTAAGATCTCTCCCTAATAAAATGGACGAGTTAGCGGCGCTGACCCGGCACGAGAGGGATTACCGGCACTGCAGCATCATGCTGTTCACCGAGACGTGGCTCACCGCTGCTGCCCCGGACACGGACACCGCGCTGGACGGATTCCAGCTGATTCGCGCGGACAGGACGAAAGAGAGTGGAAAGAGGAAAGGAGGAGGACTGGCAGTGTTTGTGAATGATAGATGGTGTAACTCTGGGCACATCACTATTAAAGAGCAACACTGCTGTAAGGACTTGGAACTGTTAGCCGTTAGCATGAGACCGAACTATCTGCCGCGGGAATTCTCGCATGTTATCGCGATAGCTGCGTACGTTCCCCCCTCTGCTAACGCTAATGCAGCCTGTGACGTCCTGCACTCAGTGGTGAGCAGGCTGCAGACACAGCATCCACAGGCTCTCCTCCTGATCTCTGGGGATTTTAATCATGCCTCTCCTTCCACCTCTCTGCCCACACTCACTCAGTATGTCACCTGCCACACCAGAGACAATAAAATACTGGACCTTTTCTATGCCAACACCAAGGAGGCATATAAATCAACCCCTCTCCCCCCCCTCGGAAGATCTGATCACAACCTGGTTCATCTCCTCCCTGTGTACAAACCTCTTGTACACAGGCAGCCAGCTGTGACCCGCACAGTGAAAGTATGGTCTGAGGAGACCGATGAGGCTCTGATGGACTGTTTTGAGTCTACTGTGTGGGACGAACTTTGTGAGGGACATGGGGAGGACATCGACAGTCTCACAAACACAATTACGGACTACATAAACTTCTGTGTTGAGAGCACTGTACCCACCAGGACAGTACGATGTTTCTCTAACAACAAACCCTGGATTAACCCTGACATAAAGGCTCTCCTTAAGGAGAAAAAGAGAGTTTTTAGGTCAGGAAACAAGGAGGAGCTGAAGACTGTTCAGAGGGAGTTGAGGAGAAAGATCAGGGAGGGAAAGGACAGCTACAGGAAGAAGATGGAGGAGCAGCTGCAGCAGAGAGATGTCAGCGGAGTCTGGAGAGGCCTGAAAACCATCTCAGGCCAAAACAAGCTGGACTCCCAGACTGTAGGGGACCAGAGGTGGGCTAACGACTTGAATTTATTCTTCAATAGGTTTGATCAGGCCCCCACCTCTCCCCCGACAGCCCTGCTGGAACCTCTTTCATCTGGATCACCAGTAAACTGCCCGACCTCCACCCCCCTCCCTTCATCTCCAAGCTCGTTCAACAACACACAACCCCCCTGCTCCAATCTGTCCTTCACACCTAACCAGGTGAGAAAAGAGCTCAAAAAGATCAAGGCGAAGAAGGCTGCAGGTCCTGATGGCATCAGCTCCAGGCTCCTCAAATCCTGTGCAGTTCAGCTGTGTGGGATAATGGGGACCATCTTCAACATGAGCCTGAAACTGGGGAGAGTACCACACTTATGGAAGACGTCCTGTGTGGTACCAGTGCCAAAAACACCACACCCCAAAGACTTTAACAGTTACAGGCCGGTGGCACTAACATCCCACCTGATGAAGATCCTGGAGCGTCTGGTGCTGTCTCATCTGCGCCCTGTGGTGAGACCAGCGATGGACCCACTGCAGTTCGCCTACCAGCCCAGCATCGGGGTGGATGACGCTGTCATCTACCTGCAGGACAGAGCTCTTTCTCACCTGGAGAAGTCGGGGAGCACTGTGAGGATCATGTTTTTTGATTTCTCCAGTGCTTTCAACACCATCCAGCCAGCATTTCTGAAGGACAAGCTGGAGCATGCAGGAGTTGATCCTCACCTCACATCCTGGATTGTGGATTATTTGACTGATCGACCCCAGTATGTGAGGACTCGGGATTGTGTGTCGGACATGGCTGTCTGCAGTACAGGGGCCCCACAGGGAACAGTTCTGGCTCCGTTCCTCTTCACCCTGTACACTGCAGACTTCTCCTACAGCTCCCCCTCCTGTCACCTGCAGAAGTTCTCTGACGACTCTGCCATTGTCGGCCTCATCACAGACGATGACGACAGAGAGTACAGAGAACTTGTTCAGGATTTTGTGGACTGGTCCCTGCGGAACCGCCTCCAGCTCAACGCGGGGAAAACTAAGGAGCTGGTGGTGGATTTCCGCAGAAGACGACACTCTCCTCCATCGCCGGTGTGCATCCAGGAAAAGGACATAGAGATGGTGACATCTTACAAATACCTGGGTGTTCACCTTAACAATAAACTGGACTGGTCTGATCATGCTGCTGCGCTCTACAGGAAGGGTCAGAGCAGACTCTACCTGTTGAGGAAACTAAGGTCTTTTGGAGTTCAGGGAGAACTCCTGAAGACCTTCTACGACTCAGTAGTGGCATCAGCCATTTTTTACGCAGTGGTCTGCTGGGGCAGTGGCATCACAGCCGCAGACAGGAAGAGGCTGGACAGGCTGATTAAGAAAGCCAGCTCTGTCCTTGGATGTCCCCTGGAACCAGTGGAGGTGGTGGGAGAGAGGAGAATGGCTACCAAGCTATCATCTCTGATGGACAACCTCTCCCACCCCCTGCAGAACACCATCGCAGCACTGGGCAGCTCCTTCAGTCACAGACTAAAACATCCAAAATGTCTGAAGGAGCGTTATCGCAGGTCGTTCCTCCCTGCAGCTGTTAGACTGTACAACAAGTACTGCTCTAAGTAGACCCCACACACACACACACACACACACACACACACTCCTCTCTCCATGTGCAATATACTGTTAATTCTCATTGGTGTAATATACTGTATATATTTTTTCATAATGTAAACTTTTTTTGAAGTGCAATATATTGTCATTTTTCATACTGTCAAATTTTTTATACTGTAGTTTTCTCATCAGTGCAATATCCTTATCCTTATTTATTATCCTTATTTAATAGCTCAGCCTTGTTTCCTTACACTATAAATACCATGTGCATACTGTGTATATTCTGCAGACCGGTTGTAATGTACATTCTATTTTTAAACCTATTTTTATAGTCAGTGTTAATATCTTTATATATTGTACTTTATAGATTCTATTTCTTTTTGGTAATGCATGTTTATTATTTATTATCCTTATCCTTACTGTCTTGCTGCTGTAACACTGTAAATTTCCCCACTGCGGGACGAATAAAGGACTTCTTATCTTCTTATCTTATATTTTCTGACGAAAAAGTTAAGTCACTGCCTAAGTGCATGGACCGCTTTCCTGATTTTCAAAAATTCATTAAAAATATTCCTTAAGCGATATGCAAATATTTTCAACGGATTCTTGTTCAGGGCGTCGTTGACTATGACTGAGTACAATTTCAAGACATTCCAACATACTTGGAATGTCCAAGTGCATGGATCGCTTTCTGGATTTTCAAAAATTCATTAAAAATATTCTTCAAGAGATATGCAAATATATTCAACGGATTCTTGTTCAGGGCATGCTTGACTATGACTGTGTACAATTTCAAGACATTCCAAGATACTTTTGGGGTCTTTTTTGACAAAAAAGTTAAGTCACTGCCTTAGTGCATGGATCGCTTTCCTGATTTTCAAAAATTCATTAAAAATATTCCTTAAGCGTTATGCAAATATTTTCAACGGATTCTTGTTCAGGGCGTCGTTGACTATGACTGAGTACAATTTCAAGACATTCCAACATACTTGGAATGTCCAAGTGCATGGATCGCTTTCCTGATTTTCAAAAGTTCATTAAAAATATTCTTCAAGAGATATGCAAATATATTCAACGGATTCTTGTTCAGGGCATGCTTGACTATGACTGTGTACAATTTCAAGACATTCCAAGATACTTTTGGGGTCTTTTTTGAATAAAAAGTTAAGTCACTGCCTAAGTGCACAGACTTTCCTCATTTTCAAAAATTCATTAAAAATATTCCTTAAGAGATATGCAAATATTTTCAATTGATTCTTGTTCAGGGCGTCGTTGACTATGACTGAGTACAATTTCAAGACATTCCAACATACTTGGAATGTCCAAGTGCATGGATCGCTTTTCGGATTTTCAAAAATTCATTAAAAATATTCTTCAAGAGATATGCAAATATATTCAACGGATTCTTGTTCAGGGCATGCTTGACTATGACTGTGTACAATTTCAAGACATTCCAAGATACTTTTGGGGTCTTTTTTGACAAAAAAGTTAAGTCACTGCCTAAGTGCATGGATCGCTTTCCTGATTTTCAAAAATTCATTAAAAATATTCCTTAAGCGATATGCAAATATTTTCAACGGATTCTTGTTCAGGGCGTCGTTGACTATGACTGAGTACAATTTCAAGACATTCCAACATACTTGGAATGTCCAAGTGCATGGATCGCTTTCCTGATTTTCAAAAATTCATTAAAAATATTCCTTAAGCGATATGCAAATATTTTCAACGGATTCTTGTTCAGGGCGTCGTTGACTATGACTGAGTACAATTTCAAGACATTCCAACATACTTGGAATGTCCAAGTGCATGGATCGCTTTCCTGATTTTCAAAAGTTCATTAAAAATATTCTTCAAGAGATATGCAAATATATTCAACGGATTCTTGTTCAGGGCATGCTTGACTATGACTGTGTACAATTTCAAGACATTCCAAGATACTTTTGGGGTCTTTTTTGAATAAAAAGTTAAGTCACTGCCTAAGTGCACAGACTTTCCTCATTTTCAAAAATTCATTAAAAATATTCCTTAAGAGATATGCAAATATTTTCAATTGATTCTTGTTCAGGGCGTCGTTGACTATGACTGAGTACAATTTCAAGACATTCCAACATACTTGGAATGTCCAAGTGCATGGATCGCTTTTCGGATTTTCAAAAATTCATTAAAAATATTCTTCAAGAGATATGCAAATATATTCAACGGATTCTTGTTCAGGGCATGCTTGACTATGACTGTGTACAATTTCAAGACATTCCAAGATACTTTTGGGGTCTTTTTTGAATAAAAAGTTAAGTCACTGCCTAAGTGCATGGATCGCTTTCCTGATTTTCAAAAATTCATTAAAAATATTCCTTAAGCGATATGCAAATATTTTCAACGGATTCTTGTTCAGGGCGTCGTTGACTATGACTGAGTACAATTTCAAAACATTCCAACATACTTGGAATGTCCAAGTGCATGGATCGCTTTCCTGATTTTCAAAAGTTCATTAAAAATATTCTTCAAGAGATATGCAAATATATTCAACGGATTCTTGTTCAGGGCATGCTTGACTATGACTGTGTACAATTTCAAGACATTCCAAGATACTTTTGGGGTCTTTTTTGAATAAAAAGTTAAGTCACTGCCTAAGTGCACAGACTTTCCTCATTTTCAAAAATTCATTAAAAATATTCCTTAAGAGATATGCAAATATTTTCAACGGATTCTTGTTCAGGGCGTCGTTGACTATGACTGAGTACAATTTCAAGACATTCCAACATACTTGGAATGTCCAAGTGCATGGATCGCTTTCCTGATTTTCAAAAGTTCATTAAAAATATTCTTCAAGAGATATGCAAATATATTCAACGGATTCTTGTTCAGGGCATGCTTGACTATGACTGTGTACAATTTCAAGACATTCCAAGATACTTTTGGGGTCTTTTTTGAATAAAAAGTTAAGTCACTGCCGAAGTGCACAGACTTTCCTCATTTTCAAAAATTCATTAAAAATATTCCTTAAGAGATATGCAAATATTTTCAATTGATTCTTGTTCAGGGCGTCGTTGACTATGACTGAGTACAATTTAAAGACATTCCAACATACTTGGAATGTCCAAGTGCATGGATCGCTTTTGGGATTTTCAAAAATTCATTAAAAATATTCTTCAAGAGATATGCAAATATATTCAACGGATTCTTGTTCAGGGCATGCTTGACTATGACTGTGTACAATTTCAAGACATTCCAAGATACTTTTGGGGTCTTTTTTGACAAAAAAGTTAAGTCACTGCCTAAGTGCATGGATCGCTTTCCTGATTTTCAAAAATTCATTAAAAATATTCCTTAAGCGATATGCAAATATTTTCAACGGATTCTTGTTCAGGGCGTCGTTGACTATGACTGAGCAAAATTTTAAGACATTCCAACATACTTGGAATGTCCAAGTGCATGGATCGCTTTCCTGATTTTCAAAAGTTCATTAAAAATATTCTTCAAGAGATATGCAAATATATTCAACGGATTCTTGTTCAGGGCATGCTTGACTATGACTGTGTACAATTTCAAGACATTCCAAGATACCTTTGGGGTCTTTTTTTGATAAAAAGTTAAGTCACTGCCTAAGTGCACAGACTTTCATCATTTTCAAAAATTCATTAAAAATATTCCTTAAGAGATATGCAAATATTTTCAATGGATTCTTGTTCAGGGCGTCGTTGACTATGACCGAGTACAATTTCAAGACATTCCAACATACTTGGAATGTCCAAGTGCATGGATCGCTTTCCGG
Organism: Microchirus variegatus; assembly: GCF_963457635.1. NCBI lineage: Eukaryota > Metazoa > Chordata > Actinopteri > Pleuronectiformes > Soleidae > Microchirus > Microchirus variegatus. The sequence continues at coordinate 437,561 of NW_028154717.1, read as the reverse complement.
ATTTTCAAAAATTCATTAAAAATATTCTTCAAGAGATATGCAAATATATTCAACGGATTCTTGTTCAGGGCATGCTTGACTATGACTGTGTACAATTTCAAGACATTCCAAGATACTTTTGGGGTCTTTTTTGAATAAAAAGTTAAGTCACTGCCTAAGTGCACAGACTTTCCTCATTTTCAAAAATTCATTAAAAATATTCCTTAAGAGATATGCAAATATTTTCAACGGATTCTTGTTCAGGGCGTCGTTGACTATGACTGAGTACAATTTCAAGACATTCCAACATACTTGGAATGTCCAAGTGCATGGATCGCTTTCCTGATTTTCAAAAGTTCATTAAAAATATTCTTCAAGAGATATGCAAATATATTCAACGGATTCTTGTTCAGGGCATGCTTGACTATGACTGTGTACAATTTCAAGACATTCCAAGATACTTTTGGGGTCTTTTTTGAATAAAAAGTTAAGTCACTGCCGAAGTGCACAGACTTTCCTCATTTTCAAAAATTCATTAAAAATATTCCTTAAGAGATATGCAAATATTTTCAATTGATTCTTGTTCAGGGCGTCGTTGACTATGACTGAGTACAATTTAAAGACATTCCAACATACTTGGAATGTCCAAGTGCATGGATCGCTTTTGGGATTTTCAAAAATTCATTAAAAATATTCTTCAAGAGATATGCAAATATATTCAACGGATTCTTGTTCAGGGCATGCTTGACTATGACTGTGTACAATTTCAAGACATTCCAAGATACTTTTGGGGTCTTTTTTGACAAAAAAGTTAAGTCACTGCCTAAGTGCATGGATCGCTTTCCTGATTTTCAAAAATTCATTAAAAATATTCCTTAAGCGATATGCAAATATTTTCAACGGATTCTTGTTCAGGGCGTCGTTGACTATGACTGAGCAAAATTTTAAGACATTCCAACATACTTGGAATGTCCAAGTGCATGGATCGCTTTCCTGATTTTCAAAAGTTCATTAAAAATATTCTTCAAGAGATATGCAAATATATTCAACGGATTCTTGTTCAGGGCATGCTTGACTATGACTGTGTACAATTTCAAGACATTCCAAGATACCTTTGGGGTCTTTTTTTGATAAAAAGTTAAGTCACTGCCTAAGTGCACAGACTTTCATCATTTTCAAAAATTCATTAAAAATATTCCTTAAGAGATATGCAAATATTTTCAATGGATTCTTGTTCAGGGCGTCGTTGACTATGACCGAGTACAATTTCAAGACATTCCAACATACTTGGAATGTCCAAGTGCATGGATCGCTTTCCGGATTTTCAAAAATTCATTAAAAATATTCTTCAAGAGATATGCAAATATATTCAACGGATTCTTGTTCAGGGCACTCTTGACTATGACTGTGTACAATTTCAAGACATTCCAAGATACTTTTGGGGTCTTTTTTGACGAAAAAGTTAAGTCACTGCCTAAGTGCATGGATCGCTTTCCTGATTTTCAGAAATTCTTTAAAAATATTCCTTAAACGATATGCAAATATTTTCAACGGATTCTTGTTCAGGGCGTCGTTGACTATGACTGAGTACAATTTCAAGACATTCCAACATACTTGGAATGTCCAAGTGCATGGATCGCTTTCCTGATTTTCAAAAGTTCATTAAAAATATTCTTCAAGAGATATGCAAATATATTCAACGGATTCTTGTTCAGGGCATGCTTGACTATGACTGTGTACAATTTCAAGACATTCCAAGATACTTTTGGGGTCTTTTTTGAATAAAAAGTTAAGTCACTGCCTAAGTGCACAGACTTTCCTCATTTTCAAAAATTCATTAAAAATATTCCTTAAGAGATATGCAAATATTTTCAATTGATTCTTGTTCAGGGCGTCGTTGACTATGACTGAGTACAATTTCAAGACATTCCAACATACTTGGAATGTCCAAGTGCATGGATCGCTTTTCGGATTTTCAAAAATTCATTAAAAATATTCTTCAAGAGATATGCAAATATATTCAACGGATTCTTGTTCAGGGCATGCTTGACTATGACTGTGTACAATTTCAAGACATTCCAAGATACTTTTGGGGTCTTTTTTGACAAAAAAGTTAAGTCACTGCCTAAGTGCATGGATCGCTTTCCTGATTTTCAAAAATTCATTAAAAATATTCCTTAAGCGATATGCAAATATTTTCAACGGATTCTTGTTCAGGGCGTCGTTGACTATGACTGAGTACAATTTCAAGACATTCCAACATACTTGGAATGTCCAAGTGCATGGATCGCTTTCCTGATTTTCAAAAGTTCATTAAAAATATTCTTCAAGAGATATGCAAATATATTCAACGGATTCTTGTTCAGGGCATGCTTGACTATGACTGTGTACAATTTCAAGACATTCCAAGATACTTTTGGGGTCTTTTTTGAATAAAAAGTTAAGTCACTGCCTAAGTGCACAGACTTTCCTCATTTTCAAAAATTCATTAAAAATATTCCTTAAGAGATATGCAAATATTTTCAATTGATTCTTGTTCAGGGCGTCGTTGACTATGACTGAGTACAATTTCAAGACATTCCAACATACTTGGAATGTCCAAGTGCATGGATCGCTTTTCGGATTTTCAAAAATTCATTAAAAATATTCTTCAAGAGATATGCAAATATATTCAACGGATTCTTGTTCAGGGCATGCTTGACTATGACTGTGTACAATTTCAAGACATTCCAAGATACTTTTGGGGTCTTTTTTGAATAAAAAGTTAAGTCACTGCCTAAGTGCATGGATCGCTTTCCTGATTTTCAAAAATTCATTAAAAATATTCCTTAAGCGATATGCAAATATTTTCAACGGATTCTTGTTCAGGGCGTCGTTGACTATGACTGAGTACAATTTCAAAACATTCCAACATACTTGGAATGTCCAAGTGCATGGATCGCTTTCCTGATTTTCAAAAGTTCATTAAAAATATTCTTCAAGAGATATGCAATTATATTCAACGGATTCTTGTTCAGGGCATGCTTGACTATGACTGTGTACAATTTCAAGACATTCCAAGATACTTTTGGGGTCTTTTTTGACAAAAAAGTTAAGTCACTGCCTAAGTGCACAGACTTTCCTCATTTTCAAAAATTCATTAAAAATATTCCTTAAGAGATATGCAAATATTTTCAATTGATTCTTGTTCAGGGCGTCGTTGACTATGACTGAGTACAATTTAAAGACATTCCAACATACTTGGAATGTCCAAGTGCATGGATCGCTTTTCGGATTTTCAAAAATTCATTAAAAATATTCTTCAAGAGATATGCAAATATATTCAACGGATTCTTGTTCAGGGCATGCTTGACTATGACTGTGTACAATTTCAAGACATTCCAAGATACTTTTGGGGTCTTTTTTGACAAAAAAGTTAAGTCACTGCCTAAGTGCATGGATCACTTTCCTGATTTTCAAAAATTCATTAAAAATATTCCTTAAGCGATATGCAAATATTTTCAACGGATTCTTGTTCAGGGCGTCGTTGACTATGACTGAGTACAATTTCAAGACATTCCAACATACTTGGAATGTCCAAGTGCATGGATCGCTTTCCTGATTTTCAAAAGTTCATTAAAAATATTCTTCAAGAGATATGCAAATATATTCAACGGATTCTTGTTCAGGGCATGCTTGACTATGACTGTGTACAATTTCAAGACATTCCAAGATACTTTTGGGGTCTTTTTTGAATAAAAAGTTAAGTCACTGCCTAAGTGCACAGACTTTCCTCATTTTCAAAAATTCATTAAAAATATTCCTTAAGAGATATGCAAATATTTTCAATTGATTCTTGTTCAGGGCGTCGTTGACTATGACTGAGTACAATTTCAAGACATTCCAACATACTTGGAATGTCCAAGTGCATGGATCGCTTTTCGGATTTTCAAAAATTCATTAAAAATATTTTTCAAGAGATATGCAAATATATTCAACGGATTCTTGTTCAGGGCATGCTTGACTATGACTGTGTACAATTTCAAGACATTCCAAGATACTTTTGGGGTCTTTTTTGACAAAAAAGTTAAGTCACTGCCTAAGTGCATGGATCGCTTTCCTGATTTTCAAAAATTCATTAAAAATATTCCTTAAGCGATATGCAAATATTTTCAACGGATTCTTGTTCAGGGCGTCGTTGACTATGACTGAGTACAATTTCAAGACATTCCAACATACTTGGAATGTCCAAGTGCATGGATCGCTTTCCTGATTTTCAAAAGTTCATTAAAAATATTCTTCAAGAGATATGCAAATATATTCAACGGATTCTTGTTCAGGGCATGCTTGACTATGACTGTGTACAATTTCAAGACATTCCAAGATACCTTTGGGGTCTTTTTTGAATAAAAAGTTAAGTCACTGCCTAAGTGCACAGACTTTCATCATTTTCAAAAATTCATTTAAAATATTCCTTAAGAGATATGCAAATATTTTCAATGGATTCTTGTTCAGGGCGTCGTTGACTATGACTGAGTACAATTTCAAGACATTCCAACATACTTGGAATGTCCAAGTGCATGGATCGCTTTCCTGATTTTCAAAAATTCATTAAAAATATTCCTTAAACGATATGCAAATATTTTCAACGGATTCTTGTTCAGGGCGTCGTTGACTATGACTGTGTACAATTTCAAGACATTCCAACATACTTGGAATGTCCAAGTGCATGGATCGCTTTCCGGATTTTCAAAAATTCATTAAAAATATTCTTCAAGAGATATGCAAATATATTCAACGGATTCTTGTTCAGGGCATGCTTGACTATGACTGTGTACAATTTCAAGACATTCCAAGATACTTTTGGGGTCTTTTTTGACGAAAAAGTTAAGTCACTGCCTAAGTGCATGGATCGCTTTCCTGATTTTCAAAAATTCATTAAAAATATTCCTTCAGCGATATGCAAATATTTTCAACGGATTCTTGTTCAGGGCGTCGTTGACTATGACTGAGTACAATTTCAAGACATTCCAACATACTTGGAATGTCCAAGTGCATGGATCGCTTTCCTGATTTTCAAAAGTTCATTAAAAATATTCTTCAAGAGATATGCAAATATATTCAACGGATTCTTGTTCAGGGCATGCTTGACTATGACTGTGTACAATTTCAAGACATTCCAAGATACTTTTGGGGTCTTTTTTGACAAAAAAGTTAAGTCACTGCCTAAGTGCATGGATCACTTTCCTGATTTTCAAAAATTCATTAAAAATATTCCTTAAGCGATATGCAAATATTTTCAACGGATTCTTGTTCAGGGCGTCGTTGACTATGACTGAGTACAATTTCAAGACATTCCAACATACTTGGAATGTCCAAGTGCATGGATCGCTTTCCTGATTTTCAAAAGTTCATTAAAAATATTCTTCAAGAGATATGCAAATATATTCAACGGATTCTTGTTCAGGGCATGCTTGACTATGACTGTGTACAATTTCAAGACATTCCAAGATACTTTTGGGGTCTTTTTTGAATAAAAAGTTAAGTCACTGCCTAAGTGCACAGACTTTCCTCATTTTCAAAAATTCATTAAAAATATTCCTTAAGAGATATGCAAATATTTTCAATTGATTCTTGTTCAGGGCGTCGTTGACTATGACTGAGTACAATTTCAAGACATTCCAACATACTTGGAATGTCCAAGTGCATGGATCGCTTTTCGGATTTTCAAAAATTCATTAAAAATATTTTTCAAGAGATATGCAAATATATTCAACGGATTCTTGTTCAGGGCATGCTTGACTATGACTGTGTACAATTTCAAGACATTCCAAGATACTTTTGGGGTCTTTTTTGACAAAAAAGTTAAGTCACTGCCTAAGTGCATGGATCGCTTTCCTGATTTTCAAAAATTCATTAAAAATATTCCTTAAGCGATATGCAAATATTTTCAACGGATTCTTGTTCAGGGCGTCGTTGACTATGACTGAGTACAATTTCAAGACATTCCAACATACTTGGAATGTCCAAGTGCATGGATCGCTTTCCTGATTTTCAAAAGTTCATTAAAAATATTCTTCAAGAGATATGCAAATATATTCAACGGATTCTTGTTCAGGGCATGCTTGACTATGACTGTGTACAATTTCAAGACATTCCAAGATACCTTTGGGGTCTTTTTTGAATAAAAAGTTAAGTCACTGCCTAAGTGCACAGACTTTCATCATTTTCAAAAATTCATTTAAAATATTCCTTAAGAGATATGCAAATATTTTCAATGGATTCTTGTTCAGGGCGTCGTTGACTATGACTGAGTACAATTTCAAGACATTCCAACATACTTGGAATGTCCAAGTGCATGGATCGCTTTCCTGATTTTCAAAAATTCATTAAAAATATTCCTTAAACGATATGCAAATATTTTCAACGGATTCTTGTTCAGGGCGTCGTTGACTATGACTGTGTACAATTTCAAGACATTCCAACATACTTGGAATGTCCAAGTGCATGGATCGCTTTCCGGATTTTCAAAAATTCATTAAAAATATTCTTCAAGAGATATGCAAATATATTCAACGGATTCTTGTTCAGGGCATGCTTGACTATGACTGTGTACAATTTCAAGACATTCCAAGATACTTTTGGGGTCTTTTTTGACGAAAAAGTTAAGTCACTGCCTAAGTGCATGGATCGCTTTCCTGATTTTCAAAAATTCATTAAAAATATTCCTTCAGCGATATGCAAATATTTTCAACGGATTCTTGTTCAGGGCGTCGTTGACTATGACTGAGTACAATTTCAAGACATTCCAACATACTTGGAATGTCCAAGTGCATGGATCGCTTTCCTGATTTTCAAAAGTTCATTAAAAATATTCTTCAAGAGATATGCAAATATATTCAACGGATTCTTGTTCAGGGCATGCTTGACTATGACTGTGTACAATTTCAAGACATTCCAAGATACTTTTGGGGTCTTTTTTGACAAAAAAGTTAAGTCACTGCCTAAGTGCATGGATCGCTTTCCTGATTTTCAAAAATTCATTTAAAATATTCCTTAAGCGATATGCAAATGTTTTCAACGGATTCTTGTTCAGGGCGTCGTTGACTATGACTGAGTACAATTTCAAGACATTCCAACATACTTGTAATGTCCAAGTGTGTGGATCGCTTTCCTGATTTTCAAAAATTCATTAAAAATATTCCTTAAGCGATATGCAAATATTTTCAACGGATTCTTGTTCAGGGCGTCGTTGACTATGACTGTGTACAATTTCAAGACATTCCAACATACTTGGAATGTCCAAGTGCATGGATCACTTTCCGGATTTTCAAAAATTCATTAAAAATATTCTTCAAGAGATATGCAAATATATTCAACGGATTCTTGTTCAGGGCATGCTTGACTATGACTGTGTACAATTTCAAGACATTCCAAGATACTTTTGGGGTCTTTTTTGACAAAAAAGTTAAGTCACTGCCTAAGTGCATGGATCACTTTCCTGATTTTCAAAAATTCATTAAAAATATTCCTTAAGCGATATGCAAATATTTTCAACGGATTCTTGTTCAGGGCGTCGTTGACTATGACTGAGTACAATTTCAAGACATTCCAACATACTTGGAATGTCCAAGTGCATGGATCGCTTTCCTGATTTTCAAAAGTTCATTAAAAATATTCTTCAAGAGATATGCAAATATATTCAACGGATTCTTGTTCAGGGCATGCTTGACTATGACTGTGTACAATTTCAAGACATTCCAAGATACTTTTGGGGTCTTTTTTGACAAAAAAGTTAAGTCACTGCCTAAGTGCATGGATCGCTTTCCTGATTTTCAAAAATTCATTTAAAATATTCCTTAAGCGATATGCAAATGTTTTCAACGGATTCTTGTTCAGGGCGTCGTTGACTATGACTGAGTACAATTTCAAGACATTCCAACATACTTGGAATGTCCAAGTGCATGGATCGCTTTCCTGATTTTCAAAAATTCATTAAAAATATTCCTTAAGCGATATGCAAATATTTTCAACAGATTCTTGTTCAGGGCGTCGTTGACTATGACTGTGTACAATTTCAAGACATTCCAACATACTTGGAATGTCCAAGTGCATGGATCGCTTTCCGGATTTTCAAAAATTCATTAAAAATATTCTTCAAGAGATATGCAAATATATTCAATGGATTCTTGTTCAGGGCATGCTTGACTATGACTGTGTACAATTTCAAGACATTCCAAGATACTTTTGGGGTCTTTTTTGACGAAAAAGTTAAGTCACTGCCTAAGTGCATGGATCGCTTTCCTGATTTTCAAAAATTCATTAAAAATATTCCTTAAGCGATATGCAAATATTTTCAACGGATTCTTGTTCAGGGCGTCGTTGACTATGACTGAGTACAATTTCAAGACATTCCAACATACTTGGAATGTCCAAGTGCATGGATCGCTTTCCTGATTTTCAAAAGTTCATTAAAAATATTCTTCAAGAGATATGCAAATATATTCAACGGATTCTTGTTCAGGGCATGCTTGACTATGACTGTGTACAATTTCAAGACATTCCAAGATACTTTTGGGGTCTTTTTTGAATAAAAAGTTAAGTCACTGCCGAAGTGCACAGACTTTCCTCATTTTCAAAAATTCATTAAAAATATTCCTTAAGAGATATGCAAATATTTTCAATTGATTCTTGTTCAGGGCGTCGTTGACTATAACTGAGTACAATTTCAAGACATTCCAACATACTTGGAATGTCCAAGTGCATGGATCGCTTTTCGGATTTTCAAAAATTCATTAAAAATATTCTTCAAGAGATATGCAAATATATTCAACGGATTCTTGTTCAGGGCATGCTTGACTATGACTGTGTACAATTTCAAGACATTCCAAGATACTTTTGGGGTCTTTTTTGAATAAAAAGTTAAGTCACTGCCTAAGTGCATGGATCGCTTTCCTGATTTTCAAAAATTAATTAAAAATATTCCTTAAGCGATATGCAAATATTTTCAACGGATTCTTGTTCAGGGCGTCGTTGACTATGACTGAGTACAATTTCAAGACATTCCAACATACTTGGAATGTCCAAGTGCATGGATCGCTTTCCTGATTTTCAAAAGTTCATTAAAAATATTCTTCAAGAGATATGCAAATATATTCAACGGATTCTTGTTCAGGGCATGCTTGACTATGACTGTGTACAATTTCAAGACATTCCAAGATACCTTTGGGGTCTTTTTTGAATAAAAAGTTAGGTCACTGCCTAAGTGCACAGACTTTCATCATTTTCAAAAATTCATTAAAAATATTCCTTAAGAGATATGCAAATATATTCAACGGATTCTTGTTCAGGGCATGCTTGACTATGACTGTGTACAATTTCAAGACATTCCAAGATACCTTTGGGGTCTTTTTTGAATAAAAAGTTAAGTCACTGCCTAAGTGCACAGACTTTCATCATTTTCAAAAATTCATTAAAAATATTCCTTAAGAGATATGCAAATATTTTCAATGGATTCTTGTTCAGGGCGTCGTTGACTATGACCGAGTACAATTTCAAGACATTCCAACATACTTGGAATGTCCAAGTGCATGGATCGCTTTCCGGATTTTCAAAAATTCATTAAAAATATTCTTCAAGAGATATGCAAATATATTCAACGGATTCTTGTTCAGGGCATGCTTGACTATGACTGTGTACAATTTCAAGACATTCCAAGATACTTTTGGGGTCTTTTTTGACGAAAAAGTTAAGTCACTGCCTAAGTGCATGGATCGCTTTCCTGATTTTCAAAAATTCATTAAAAATATTCCTTAAGCGATATGCAAATATTTTCAACGGATTCTTGTTCAGGGCGTCGTTGACTATGACTGAGTACAATTTCAAGACATTCCAACATACTTGGAATGTCCAAGTGCATGGATCGCTTTCCTGATTTTCAAAAGTTCATTAAAAATATTCTTCAAGAGATATGCAAATATATTCAACGGATTCTTGTTCAGGGCATGCTTGACTATGACTGTGTACAATTTCAAGACATTCCAAGATACTTTTGGGGTCTTTTTTGAATAAAAAGTTAAGTCACTGCCTAAGTGCACAGACTTTCCTCATTTTCAAAAATTCATTAAAAATATTCCTTAAGAGATATGCAAATATTTTCAATTGATTCTTGTTCAGGGCGTCGTTGACTATGACTGAGTACAATTTCAAGACATTCCAACATACTTGGAATGTCCAAGTGCATGGATCGCTTTTCGGATTTTCAAAAATTCATTAAAAATATTCTTCAAGAGATATGCAAATATATTCAACGGATTCTTGTTCAGGGCATGCTTGACTATGACTGTGTACAATTTCAAGACATTCCAAGATACTTTTGGGGTCTTTTTTGACGAAAAAGTTAAGTCACTGCCTAAGTGCATGGATCGCTTTCCTGATTTTCAAAAATTCATTAAAAATATTCCTTAAGCGATATGCAAATATTTTCAACGGATTCTTGTTCAGGGCGTCGTTGACTATGACTGAGTACAATTTCAAGACATTCCAACATACTTGGAATGTCCAAGTGCATGGATCGCTTTCCTGATTTTCAAAAGTTCATTAAAAATATTCTTCAAGAGATATGCAAATATATTCAACGGATTCTTGTTCAGGGCATGCTTGACTATGACTGTGTACAATTTCGAGACATTCCAAGATACCTTTGGGGTCTTTTTTGAATAAAAAGTTAAGTCACTGCCTAAGTGCACAGACTTTCATCATTTTCAAAAATTCATTAAAAATATTCCTTAAGAGATATGCAAATATTTTCAATGGATTCTTGTTCAGGGCGTCGTTGACTATGACCGAGTACAATTTCAAGACATTCCAACATACTTGGAATGTCCAAGTGCATGGATCGCTTTCCGGATTTTCAAAAATTCATTAAAAATATTCTTCAAGAGATATGCAAATATATTCAACGGATTCTTGTTCAGGGCATGCTTGACTATGACTGTGTACAATTTCAAGACATTCCAAGATACTTTTGGGGTCTTTTTTGACGAAAAAGTTAAGTCACTGCCTAAGTGCATGGATCGCTTTCCTGATTTTCAGAAATTCATTAAAAATATTCCTTAAACGATATGCAAATATTTTCAATTGATTCTTGTTCAGGGCGTCGTTGACTATGACTGAGTACAATTTCAAGACATTCCAACATACTTGGAATGTCCAAGTGCATGGATCGCTTTCCTGATTTTCAAAAGTTCATTAAAAATATTCTTCAAGAGATATGCAAATATATTCAACGGATTCTTGTTCAGGGCATGCTTGACTATGACTGTGTACAATTTCAAGACATTCCAAGATACTTTTGGGGTCTTTTTTGAATAAAAAGTTAAGTCACTGCCTAAGTGCACAGACTTTCCTCATTTTCAAAAATTCATTAAAAATATTCCTTAAGAGATATGCAAATATTTTCAATTGATTCTTGTTCAGGGCGTCGTTGACTATGACTGAGTACAATTTCAAGACATTCCAACATACTTGGAATGTCCAAGTGCATGGATCGCTTTTCGGATTTTCAAAAATTCATTAAAAATATTCTTCAAGAGATATGCAAATATATTCAACGGATTCTTGTTCAGGGCATGCTTGACTATGACTGTGTACAATTTCAAGACATTCCAAGATACTTTTGGGGTCTTTTTTGACAAAAAAGTTAAGTCACTGCCTAAGTGCACAGACTTTCCTCATTTTCAAAAATTCATTAAAAATATTCCTTAAGAGATATGCAAATATTTTCAATGGATTCTTGTTCAGGGCGTCGTTGACTATGACCGAGTACAATTACAAGACATTCCAACATACTTGGAATGTCCAAGTGCATGGATCGCTTTCCGGATTTTCAAAAGTTCATTAAAAATATTCTTCAAGAGATATGCAAATATATTCAACGGATTCTTGTTCAGGGCATGCTTGACTATGACTGTGTACAATTTCAAGACATTCCAAGATACCTTTGGGGTCTTTTTTGAATAAAAAGTTAAGTCACTGCCTAAGTGCACAGACTTTCATCATTTTCAAAAATTCATTAAAAATATTCCTTAAGAGATATGCAAATATTTTCAATGGATTCTTGTTCAGGGCGTCGTTGACTATGACCGAGTACAATTTCAAGACATTCCAACATACTTGGAATGTCCAAGTGCATGGATCGCTTTCCGGATTTTCAAAAATTCATTAAAAATATTCTTCAAGAGATATGCAAATATATTCAACGGATTCTTGTTCAGGGCATTCTTGACTATGACTGTGTACAATTTCAAGACATTCCAAGATACTTTTGGGGTCTTTTTTGACGAAAAAGTTAAGTCACTGCCTAAGTGCATGGATCGCTTTCCTGATTTTCAGAAATTCTTTAAAAATATTCCTTAAACGATACGCAAATATTTTCAACGGATTCTTATTCAGGGCGTCGTTGACTATGACTGAGTACAATTTCAAGACATTCCAACATACTTGGAATGTCCAAGTGCATGGATCGCTTTCCTGATTTTCAAAAGTTCATTAAAAATATTCTTCAAGAGATATGCAAATATATTCAACGGATTCTTGTTCAGGGCATGCTTGACTATGACTGTGTACAATTTCAAGACATTCCAAGATACTTTTGGGGTCTTTTTTGACAAAAAAGTTAAGTCACTGCCTAAGTGCATGGATCGCTTTCCTGATTTTCAAAAATTCATTAGAAATATTCCTTAAGCGATATGCAAATATTTTCAACGGATTCTTGTTCAGGGCGTCGTTGACTATGACTGAGTACAATTTCAAGACATTCCAACATACTTGGAATGTCCAAGTGCATGGATCGCTTTCCTGATTTTCAAAAGTTCATTAAAAATATTCTTCAAGAGATATGCAAATATATTCAACGGATTCTTGTTCAGGGCATGCTTGACTATGACTGTGTACAATTTCAAGACATTCCAAGATACCTTTGGGGTCTTTTTTGAATAAAAAGTTAAGTCACTGCCTAAATGCACAGACTTTCATCATTTTCAAAAATTCATTAAAAATATTCCTTAAGAGATATGCAAATATATTCAACGGATTCTTGTTCAGGGCATTCTTGACTATGACTGTGTACAATTTCAAGACATTCCAAGATACTTTTGGGGTCTTTTTTGACGAAAAAGTTAAGTCACTGCCTAAGTGCATGAATCGCTTTCCTGATTTTCAGAAATTCTTTAAAAATATTCCTTAAACGATATGCAAATATTTTCAACGGATTCTTGTTCAGGGCGTCGTTGACTATGACTGAGTACAATTTCAAGACATTCCAACATACTTGGAATGTCCAAGTGCATGGATCGCTTTCCTGATTTTCAAAAGTTCATTAAAAATATTCTTCAAGAGATATGCAAATATATTCAACGGATTCTTGTTCAGGGCATGCTTGACTATGACTGTGTACAATTTCAAGACATTCCAAGATACTTTTGGGGTCTTTTTTGAATAAAAAGTTAAGTCACTGCCTAAGTGCACAGACTTTCCTCATTTTCAAAAATTCATTAAAAATATTCCTTAAGAGATATGCAAATATTTTCAATTGATTCTTGTTCAGGGCGTCGTTGACTATGACTGAGTACAATTTCAAGACATTCCAACATACTTTGAATGTCCAAGTGCATGGATCGCTTTTCGGATTTTCAAAAATTCATTAAAAATATTCTTCAAGAGATATGCAAATATATTCAACGGATTCTTGTTCAGGGCATGCTTGACTATGACTGTGTACAATTTCAAGACATTCCAAGATACTTTTGGGGTCTTTTTTGACAAAAAAGTTAAGTCACTGCCTAAGTGCATGGATCGCTTTCCTGATTTTCAAAAATTCATAAAAAATATTCCTTAAGCGATATGCAAATATTTTCAACGGATTCTTGTTCAGGGCGTCGTTGACTATGACTGAGTACAATTTCAAGACATTCCAACATACTTGGAATGTCCAAGTGCATGGATCGCTTTCCTGATTTTCAAAAGTTCATTAAAAATATTCTTCAAGAGATATGCAAATATATTCAACGGATTCTTGTTCAGGGCATGCTTGACTATGACTGTGTACAATTTCAAGACATTCCAAGATACCTTTGGGGTCTTTTTTGAATAAAAAGTTAAGTCACTGCCTAAGTGCACAGACTTTCATTATTTTCAAAAATTCATTAAAAATATTCCTTAAGAGATATGCAAATATTTTCAATGGATTCTTGTTCAGGGCGTCGTTGACTATGACCGAGTACAATTTCAAGACATTCCAACATACTTGGAATGTCCAAGTGCATGGATCGCTTTCCGGATTTTCAAAAATTCATTAAAAATATTCTTCAAGAGATATGCAAATATATTCAACGGATTCTTGTTCAGGGCATGCTTGACTATGACTGTGTACAATTTCAAGACATTCCAAGATACTTTTGGGGTCTTTTTTGACGAAGAAGTTAAGTCACTGCCTAAGTGCATGGATCGCTTTCCTGATTTTCAGAAATTCTTTAAAAATATTCCTTAAACGATATGCAAATATTTTCAACGGATTCTTGTTCAGGGCGTCGTTGACTATGACTGAGTACAATTTCAAGACATTCCAACATACTTGGAATGTCCAAGTGCATGGATCGCTTTCCTGATTTTCAAAAGTTCATTAAAAATATTCTTCAAGAGATATGCAAATATATTCAACGGATTCTTGTTCAGGGCATGCTTGACTATGACTGTGTACAATTTCAAGACATTCCAAGATACTTTTGGGGTCTTTTTTGAATAAAAAGTTAAGTCACTGCCTAAGTGCACAGACTTTCCTCATTTTCAAAAATTCATTAAAAATATTCCTTAAGAGATATGCAAATATTTTCAATTGATTCTTGTTCAGGGCGTCGTTGACTATGACTGAGTACAATTTCAAGACATTCCAACATACTTGGAATGTCCAAGTTCATGGATCGCTTTTCGGATTTTCAAAAATTCATTAAAAATATTCTTCAAGAGATATGCAAATATATTCAACGGATTCTTGTTCAGGGCATGCTTGACTATGACTGTGTACAATTTCAAGACATTCCAAGATACTTTTGGGGTCTTTTTTGACAAAAAAGTTAAGTCACTGCCTAAGTGCATGGATCGCTTTCCTGATTTTCAGAAATTCTTTAAAAATATTCCTTAAACGATATGCAAATATTTTCAACGGATTCTTGTTCAGGGCGTCGTTGACTATGACTGAGTACAATTTCAAGACATTCCAACATACTTGGAATGTCCAAGTGCATGGATCGCTTTCCGGATTTTCAAAAATTCATTAAAAATATTCTTCAAGAGATATGCAAATATATTCAACGGATTCTTGTTCAGGGCATGCTTGACTATGACTGTGTACAATTTCAAGACATTCCAAGATACTTTTGGGGTCTTTTTTGAATAAAAAGTTAAGTCACTGCCTAAGTGCACAGACTTTCCTCATTTTCAAAAATTCATTAAAAATATTCCTTAAGAGATATGCAAATATTTTCAATAGATTCTTGTTCAGGGCGTCGTTGACTATGACCGAGTACAATTTCAAGACATTCCAACATACTTGGAATGTCCAAGTGCATGGATCGCTTTCTGGATTTTCAAAAATTCATTAAAAATATTCTTCAAGAGATATGCAAATATATTCAACGGATTCTTGTTCAGGGCATTCTTGACTATGACTGTGTACAATTTCAAGACATTCCAAGATACTTGGGGTCTTTTTTGACGAAAAAGTTAAGTCACTGCCTAAGTGCATGGATCGCTTTCCTGATTTTCAGAAATTCTTTAAAAATATTCCTTAAACGATATGCAAATATTTTCAACGGATTCTTGTTCAGGGCGTCGTTGACTATGACTGAGTACAATTTCAAGACATTCCAACATACTTGGAATGTCCAAGTGCATGGATCGCTTTCCTGATTTTCAAAAGTTCATTAAAAATATTCTTCAAGAGATATGCAAATATATTCAACGGATTCTTGTTCAGGGCATGCTTGACTATGACTGTGTACAATTTCAAGACATTCCAAGATACTTTTGGGGTCTTTTTTGAATAAAAAGTTAAGTCACTGCCTAAGTGCACAGACTTTCCTCATTTTCAAAAATTCATTAAAAATATTCCTTAAGAGATATGCAAATATTTTCAATTGATTCTTGTTCAGGGCGTCGTTGACTATGACTGAGTACAATTTCAAGACATTCCAACATACTTTGAATGTCCAAGTGCATGGATCGCTTTTCGGATTTTCAAAAATTCATTAAAAATATTCTTCAAGAGATATGCAAATATATTCAACGGATTCTTGTTCAGGGCATGCTTGACTATGACTGTGTACAATTTCAAGACATTCCAAGATACTTTTGGGGTCTTTTTTGACAAAAAAGTTAAGTCACTGCCTAAGTGCATGGATCGCTTTCCTGATTTTCAAAAATTCATAAAAAATATTCCTTAAGCGATATGCAAATATTTTCAACGGATTCTTGTTCAGGGCGTCGTTGACTATGACTGAGTACAATTTCAAGACATTCCAACATACTTTGAATGTCCAAGTGCATGGATCGCTTTCCTGATTTTCAAAAGTTCATTAAAAATATTCTTCAAGAGATATGCAAATATATTCAACGGATTCTTGTTCAGGGCATGCTTGACTATGACTGTGTACAATTTCAAGACATATCAAGATACTTTTGGGGTCTTTTTTGAATAAAAAGTTAAGTCACTGCCTAAGTGCACAGACTTTCCTCATTTTCAAAAATTCATTAAAAATAATCCTTAAGAGATATGCAAATATTTTCAATTGATTCTTGTTCAGGGCGTCGTTGACTATGACTGAGTACAATTTCAAGACATTCCAACATACTTGGAATGTCCAAGTGCATGGATCGCTTTTCGGATTTTCAAAAATTCATTAAAAATATTCTTCAAGAGATATGCAAATATATTCAACGGTTTCTTGTTCAGGGCATGCTTGACTATGACTGTGTACAATTTCAAGACATTCCAAGATACTTTTGGGGTCTTTTTTGACAAAAAAGTTAAGTCACTGCCTAAGTGCATGGATTGCTTTCCTGATTTTCAAAAATTCATTAAAAATATTCTTTAAGCGATATGCAAATATTTTCAACGGATTCTTGTTCAGGGCGTCGTTGACTATGACTGAGTACAATTTCAAGACATTCCAACATACTTGGAATGTCCAAGTGCATGGATCGCTTTCCGGATTTTCAAAAATTCATTAAAAATATTCTTCAAGAGATATGCAAATATATTCAACAGATTCTTGTTCAGGGCATGCTTGACTATGACTGTGTACAATTTCAAGACATTCCAAGATACTTTTGGGGTCTTTTTTGAATAAAAAGTTAAGTCACTGCCTAAGTGCACAGACTTTCCTCATTTCCAAAAATTCATTAAAAATATTCCTTAAGAGATATGCAAATATTTTCAATGGATTCTTGTTCAGGGCGTCGTTGACTATGACCGAGTACAATTTCAAGACATTCCAACATACTTGGAATGTCCAAGTGCATGGATCGCTTTCCGGATTTTCAAAAATTCATTAAAAATATTCTCCAAGAGATATGCAAATATATTCAACGGATTCTTGTTCAGGGCATGCTTGACTATGACTGTGTACAATTTCAAGACATTCCAAGATACTTTTGGGGTCTTTTTTGACGAAAAAGTTAAGTCACTGCCTAAGTGCATGGATCGCTTTCCTGATTTTCAAAAATTCATTAAAAATATTCCTTAAGCGATATGCAAATATTTTCAACGGATTCTTGTTCAGGGCGTCGTTGACTATGACTGAGTACAATTTCAAGACATTCCAACATACTTGGAATGTCCAAGTGCATGGATCGCTTTCCGGATTTTCAAAAATTCATTAAAAATATTCTTCAAGAGATATGCAAATATATTCAACGGATTCTTATTCAGGGCATGCTTGACTATGACTGTGTACAATTTCAAGACATTCCAATTTACTTTTGGGGTTTTTTTTGAAAAAAAAGTCAAGTCACTAAGTGCATCAGGGCAAATGGATCGTTTCCTTCGTCTCACCTGATATCCTGCTGTGTGATCCACGGTGTCCAAACGTTTGTTTCCAGCGACTGGACGACATGGATGAACTCCTGCAGCTTTAATTCTTTAAAAACAACCCAAAAACATCAAAAGTTAAGTCACTGCCTAAGTGCATGGATCGCTTTCCTGATTTTCAAAAATTCATTAAAAATATTCCTTAAGAGATATGCAAATATTTTCAATGGATTCTTGTTCAGGGCGTCGTTGACTATGACCGAGTACAATTTCAAGACATTCCAACATACTTGGAATGTCCAAGTGCATGGATCGCTTTCTGGATTTTCAAAAATTCATTAAAAATATTCTTCAAGAGATATGCAAATATATTCAACGGATTCTTGTTCAGGGCATGCTTGACTATGACTGTGTACAATTTCAAGACATTCCAAGATACTTTTGGGGTCTTTTTTGAATAAAAAGTTAAGTCACTGCCTAAGTGCACAGACTTTCCTCATTTTCAAAAATTCATTAAAAATATTCCTTAAGAGATATGCAAATATTTTCAATTGATTCTTGTTCAGGGCGTCGTTGACTATGACTGAGTACAATTTCAAGACATTCCAACATACTTGGAATGTCCAAGTGCATGGATCGCTTTTCGGATTTTCAAAAATTCATTAAAAATATTCTTCAAGAGATATGCAAATATATTCAACGGATTCTTGTTCAGGGCATGCTTGACTATGACTGTGTACAATTTCAAGACATTCCAAGATACTTTTGGGGTCTTTTTTGAATAAAAAGTTAAGTCACTGCCTAAGTGCACAGACTTTCCTCATTTCCAAAAATTCATTAAAAATATTCCTTAAGAGATATGCAAATATTTTCAATGGATTCTTGTTCAGGGCGTCGTTGACTATGACCGAGTACAATTTCAAGACATTCCAACATACTTGGAATGTCCAAGTGCATGGATCGCTTTCCGGATTTTCAAAAATTCATTAAAAATATTCTCCAAGAGATATGCAAATATATTCAACGGATTCTTGTTCAGGGCATGCTTGACTATGACTGTGTACAATTTCAAGACATTCCAAGATACTTTTGGGGTCTTTTTTGACGAAAAAGTTAAGTCACTGCCTAAGTGCATGGATCGCTTTCCTGATTTTCAAAAATTCATTAAAAATATTCCTTAAGCGATATGCAAATATTTTCAACGAATTCTTGTTCAGGGCGTCGTTGACTATGACTGAGTACAATTTCAAGACATTCCAACATACTTGGAATGTCCAAGTGCATGGATCGCTTTCCGGATTTTCAAAAGTTCATTAAAAATATTCTTCAAGAGATATGCAAATATATTCAACGGATTCTTGTTCAGGGCATGCTTGACTATGACTGTGTACAATTTCAAGACATTCCAAGATACTTTTGGGGTCTTTTTTGAATAAAAAGTTAAGTCACTGCCTAAGTGCACAGACTTTCCTCATTTTCAAAAATTCATTAAAAATATTCCTTAAGAGATATGCAAATATTTTCAATTGATTCTTGTTCAGGGTGTCGTTGACTATGACTGAGTACAATTTCAAGACATTCCAACATACTTGGAATGTCCAAGTGCATGGATCGCTTTTCGGATTTTCAAAAATTCATTAAAAATATTCTTCAAGAGATATGCAAATATATTCAACGGATTCTTGTTCAGGGCATGCTTGACTATGACTGTGTACAATTTCAAGACATTCCAATTTACTTTTGGGGGTTTTTTTTGAAAAAAAAGTCAAGTCACTAAGTGCATCAGGGCAAATGGATCGTTTCCTTCGTCTCACCTGATATCCTGCTGTGTGATCCACGGTGTCCAAACGTTTGTTTCCAGCGACTGGACGACATGGATGAACTCCTGCAGCTTTAATTCTTTAAAAACAACCCAAAAACATCAAAAGTTAAGTCACTACCTAAGTGCATGGATCGCTTTCCTGATTTTCAAAAATTCATTAAAAATATTCCTTAAGAGATATGCAAATATTTTCAATGGATTCTTGTTCAGGGCGTCGTTGACTATGACCGAGTACAATTTCAAGACATTCCAACATACTTGGAATGTCCAAGTGCATGGATCGCTTTCTGGATTTTCAAAAATTCATTAAAAATATTCTTCAAGAGATATGCAAATATATTCAACGGATTCTTGTTCAGGGCATGCTTGACTATGACTGTGTACAATTTCAAGACATTCCAAGATACTTTTGGGGTCTTTTTTGAATAAAAAGTTAAGTCACTGCCTAAGTGCACAGACTTTCCTCATTTTCAAAAATTCATTAAAAATATTCCTTAAGAGATATGCAAATATTTTCAATTGATTCTTGTTCAGGGCGTCGTTGACTATGACTGAGTACAATTTCAAGACATTCCAACATACTTGGAATGTCCAAGTGCATGGATCGCTTTTCGGATTTTCAAAAATTCATTAAAAATATTCTTCAAGAGATATGCAAATATATTCAACGGATTCTTGTTCAGGGCATGCTTGACTATGACTGTGTACAATTTCAAGACATTCCAAGATACTTTTGGGGTCTTTTTTGACAAAAAAGTTAAGTCACTGCCTAAGTGCATGGATCGCTTTCCTGATTTTCAGAAATTCTTTAAAAATATTCCTTAAACGATATGCAAATATTTTCAACGGATTCTTGTTCAGGGCGTCGTTGACTATGACTGAGTACAATTTCAAGACATTCCAACATACTTGGAATGTCCAAGTGCATGGATCGCTTTCCTGATTTTCAAAAGTTCATTAAAAATATTCTTCAAGAGATATGCAAATATATTCAACGGATTCTTGTTCAGGGCATGCTTGACTATGACTGTGTACAATTTCAAGACATTCCAAGATACTTTTGGGGTCTTTTTTGAATAAAAAGTTAAGTCACTGCCTAAGTGCACAGACTTTCCTCATTTTCAAAAATTCATTAAAAATATTCCTTAAGAGATATGCAAATATTTTCAATGGATTCTTGTTCAGGGCGTCGTTGACTATGACCGAGTACAATTTCAAGACATTCCAACATACTTGGAATGTCCAAGTGCATGGATCGCTTTCCGGATTTTCAAAAATTCATTAAAAATATTCTTCAAGAGATATGCAAATATATTCAACGGATTCTTGTTCAGGGCATTCTTGACTATGACTGTGTACAATTTCAAGACATTCCAAGATACTTTTGGGGTCTTTTTTGACGAAAAAGTTAAGTCACTGCCTAAGTGCATGGATCGCTTTCCTGATTTTCAGAAATTCTTTAAAAATATTCCATAAACGATATGCAAATATTTTCAACGGATTCTTGTTCAGGGCGTCGTTGACTATGACTGAGTACAATTTCAAGACATTCCAACATACTTGGAATGTCCAAGTGCATGGATCGCTTTCCTGATTTTCAAAAGTTCATTAAAAATATTCTTCAAGAGATATGCAAATATATTCAACGGATTCTTGTTCAGGGCATGCTTGACTATGACTGCGTACAATTTCAAGACATTCCAAGATACTTTTGGGGTCTTTTTTGAATAAAAAGTTAAGTCACTGCCTAAGTGCACAGACTTTCCTCATTTTCAAAAATTCATTAAAAATATTCCTTAAGAGATATGCAAATATTTTCAATTGATTCTTGTTCAGGGCGTCGTTGACTATGACTGAGTACAATTTCAAGACATTCCAACATACTTGGAATGTCCAAGTGCATGGATCGCTTTTCGGATTTTCAAAAATTCATTAAAAATATTCTTCAAGAGATATGCAAATATATTCAACGGATTCTTGTTCAGGGCATGCTTGACTATGACTGTGTACAATTTCAAGACATTCCAAGATACTTTTGGGGTCTTTTTTGACGAAAAAGTTAAGTCACTGCCTAAGTGCATGGATCGCTTTCCTGATTTTCAGAAATTCTTTAAAAATATTCCTTAAACGATATGCAAATATTTTCAACGGATTCTTGTTCAGGGCGTCGTTGACTATGACTGAGTACAATTTCAAGACATTCCAACATACTTGGAATGTCCAAGTGCATGGATCGCTTTCCTGATTTTCAAAAGTTCATTAAAAATATTCTTCAAGAGATATGCAAATATATTCAACGGATTCTTGTTCAGGGCATGCTTGACTATGACTGTGTACAATTTCAAGACATTCCAAGATACTTTTGGGGTCTTTTTTGAATAAAAAGTTAAGTCACTGCCTCAGTGCACAGACTTTCCTCATTTTCAAAAATTCATTAAAAATATTCCTTAAGAGATATGCAAATATTTTCAATTGATTCTTGTTCAGGGCGTCGTTGACTATGACTGAGTACAATTTCAAGACATTCCAACATACTTTGAATGTCCAAGTGCATGGATCGCTTTTCGGATTTTCAAAAATTCATTAAAAATATTCTTCAAGAGATATGCAAATATATTCAACGGATTCTTGTTCAGGGCATGCTTGACTATGACTGTGTACAATTTCAAGACATTCCAAGATACTTTTGGGGTCTTTTTTGACAAAAAAGTTAAGTCACTGCCTAAGTGCATGGATCACTTTCCTGATTTTCAAAAATTCATTAAAAATATTCCTTAAGCGATATGCAAATATTTTCAACGGATTCTTGTTCAGGGCGTCGTTGACTATGACTGAGTACAATTTCAAGACATTCCAACATACTTGGAATGTCCAAGTGCATGGATCGCTTTCCTGATTTTCAAAAGTTCATTAAAAATATTCTTCAAGAGATATGCAAATATATTCAACGGATTCTTGTTCAGGGCATGCTTGACTATGACTGTGTACAATTTCAAGACATTCCAAGATACCTTTGGGGTCTTTTTTGAATAAAAAGTTAAGTCACTGCCTAAGTGCACAGACTTTCATCATTTTCAAAAATTCATTAAAAATATTCCTTAAGAGATATGCAAATATTTTCAATGGATTCTTGTTCAGGGCGTCGTTGACTATGACCGAGTACAATTTCAAGACATTCCAACATACTTGGAATGTCCAAGTGCATGGATCGCTTTCCGGATTTTCAAAAATTCATTAAAAATATTCTTCAAGAGATATGCAAATATATTCAACGGATTCTTGTTCAGGGCATTCTTGACTATGACTGTGTACAATTTCAAGACATTCCAAGATACTTTTGGGGTCTTTTTTGACGAAAAAGTTAAGTCACTGCCTAAGTGCATGGATCGCTTTCCTGATTTTCAGAAATTCTTTAAAAATATTCCTTAAACTATACGCAAATATTTTCAACGGATTCTTGTTCAGGGCGTCGTTGACTATGACTGAGTACAATTTCAAGACATTCCAACATACTTGGAATGTCCAAGTGCATGGATCGCTTTCCTGATTTTCAAAAGTTCATTAAAAATATTCTTCAAGAGATATGCAAATATATTCAACGGATTCTTGTTCAGGGCATGCTTGACTATGACTGTGTACAATTTCAAGACATTCCAAGATACTTTTGGGGTCTTTTTTGACAAAAAAGTTAAGTCACTGCCTAAGTGCATGGATCGCTTTCCTGATTTTCAAAAATTCATTAGAAATATTCCTTAAGCGATATGCAAATATTTTCAACGGATTCTTGTTCAGGGCGTCGTTGACTATGACTGAGTACAATTTCAAGACATTCCAACATACTTGGAATGTCCAAGTGCATGGATCGCTTTCCTGATTTTCAAAAGTTCATTAAAAATATTCTTCAAGAGATATGCAAATATATTCAACGGATTCTTGTTCAGGGCATGCTTGACTATGACTGTGTACAATTTCAAGACATTCCAAGATACCTTTGGGGTCTTTTTTGAATAAAAAGTTATGTCACTGCCTAAGTGCACAGACTTTCATCATTTTCAAAAATTCATTAAAAATATTCCTTAAGAGATATGCAAATATTTTCAATGGATTCTTGTTCAGGGCGTCGTTGACTATGACCGAGTACAATTTCAAGACATTCCAACATACTTGGAATGTCCAAGTGCATGGATCGCTTTCCGGATTTTCAAAAATTCATTAAAAATATTCTTCAAGAGATATGCAAATATATTCAACGGATTCTTGTTCAGGGCATTCTTGACTATGACTGTGTACAATTTCAAGACATTCCAAGATACTTTTGGGGTCTTTTTTGACGAAAAAGTTAAGTCACTGCCTAAGTGCATTGATCGCTTTCCTGATTTTCAGAAATTCTTTAAAAATATTCCTTAAACTATACGCAAATATTTTCAACGGATTCTTGTTCAGGGCGTCGTTGACTATGACTGAGTACAATTTCAAGACATTCCAACATACTTGGAATGTCCAAGTGCATGGATCGCTTTCCTGATTTTCAAAAGTTCATTAAAAATATTCTTCAAGAGATATGCAAATATATTCAACGGATTCTTGTTCAGGGCATGCTTGACTATGACTGTGTACAATTTCAAGACATTCCAAGATACTTTTGGGGTCTTTTTTGACAAAAAAGTTAAGTCACTGCCTAAGTGCATGGATCGCTTTCCTGATTTTCAAAAATTCATTAGAAATATTCCTTAAGCGATATGCAAATATTTTCAACGGATTCTTGTTCAGGGCGTCGTTGACTATGACTGAGTACAATTTCAAGACATTCCAACATACTTGGAATGTCCAAGTGCATGGATCGCTTTCCTGATTTTCAAAAGTTCATTAAAAATATTCTTCAAGAGATATGCAAATATATTCAACGGATTCTTGTTCAGGGCATGCTTGACTATGACTGTGTACAATTTCAAGACATTCCAAGATACCTTTGGGGTCTTTTTTGAATAAAAAGTTAAGTCACTGCCTCAGTGCACAGACTTTCATCATTTTCAAAAATTCATTAAAAATATTCCTTAAGAGATATGCAAATATTTTCAATGGATTCTTGTTCAGGGCGTCGTTGACTATGACTGAGTACAATTTCAAGACATTCCAACATACTTGGAATGTCCAAGTGCATGGATCGCTTTCCTGATTTTCAAAAGTTCATTAAAAATATTCTTCAAGAGATATGCAAATATATTCAACGGATTCTTGTTCAGGGCATGCTTGACTATGACTGTGTACAATTTCAAGACATTCCAAGATACTTTTGGGGTCTTTTTTGAATGAAAAGTTAAGTCACTGGCTTAGTGCACAGACTTTCCTCATTTTCAAAAATTCATTAAAAATATTCCTTAAGAGATATGCAAATATTTTCAATTGATTCTTGTTCAGAGCGTCGTTGACTATGACTGAGTACAATTTCAAGACATTCCAACATACTTGGAATGTCCAAGTGCATGGATCGCTTTTCGGATTTTCAAAAATTCATTAAAAATATTCTTCAAGAGATATGCAAATATATTCAACGGATTCTTGTTCAGGGCATGCTTGACTATGACTGTGTACAATTTCAAGACATTCCAAGATACTTTTGGGGTCTTTTTTGACGAAAAAGTTAAGTCACTGCCTAAGTGCATGGATCGCTTTCCTGATTTTCAAAAATTCATTAAAAATATTCCTTAAGCGATATGCAAATATTTTCAACGGATTCTTGTTCAGGGCGTCGTTGACTATGACTGAGTACAATTTCAAGACATTCCAACATACTTGGAATGTCCAAGTGCATGGATCGCTTTCCTGATTTTCAAAAGTTCATTAAAAATATTCTTCAAGAGATATGCAAATATATTCAACGGATTCTTGTTCAGGGCATGCTTGACTATGACTGTGTACAATTTCAAGACATTCCAAGATACTTTTGGGGTCTTTTTTGACGAAAAAGTTAAGTCACTGCCTAAGTGCATGGATCGCTTTCCTGATTTTCAGAAATTCTTTAAAAATATTCCTTAAACGATATGCAAATATTTTCAACGGATTCTTGTTCAGGGCGTCGTTGACTATGACTGAGTACAATTTCAAGACATTCCAACATACTTGGAATGTCCAAGTGCATGGATCGCTTTCCTGATTTTCAAAAGTTCATTAAAAATATTCTTCAAGAGATATGCAAATATATTCAACGGATTCTTGTTCAGGGCATGCTTGACTATGACTGTGTACAATTTCAAGACATATCAAGATACTTTTGGGGTCTTTTTTGAATAAAAAGTTAAGTCACTGCCTAAGTGCACAGACGTTCCTCATTTTCAAAAATTCATTAAAAATATTCCTTAAGAGATATGCAAATATTTTCAATTGATTCTTGTTCAGGGCGTCGTTGACTATGACTGAGTACAATTTCAAGACATTCCAACATACTTGGAATGTCCAAGTGCATGGATCGCTTTTCGGATTTTCAAAAATTCATTAAAAATATTCTTCAAGAGATATGCAAATATATTCAACGGTTTCTTGTTCAGGGCATGCTTGACTATGACTGTGTACAATTTCAAGACATTCCAAGATACTTTTGGGGTCTTTTTTGACAAAAAAGTTAAGTCACTGCCTAAGTGCATGGATTGCTTTCCTGATTTTCAAAAATTCATTAAAAATATTCCTTAAGCGATATGCAAATATTTTCAACGGATTCTTGTTCAGGGCGTCGTTGACTATGACTGAGTACAATTTCAAGACATTCCAACATACTTGGAATGTCCAAGTGCATGGATCGCTTTCCAGATTTTCAAAAATTCATTAAAAATATTCTTCAAGAGATATGCAAATATATTCAACGGATTCTTGTTCAGGGCATGCTTGACTATGACTGTGTACAATTTCAAGACATTCCAAGATACTTTTGGGGTCTTTTTTGACGAAAAAGTTAAGTCACTGCCTAAGTGCACAGACTTTCCTCATTTCCAAAAATTCATTAAAAATATTCCTTAAGAGATATGCAAATATTTTCAATGGTTTCTGTTCAGGGCGTCGTTGACTATGACCGAGTACAATTTCAAGACATTCCAACATACTTGGAATGTCCAAGTGCATGGATCGCTTTCCGGATTTTCAAAAATTCATTAAAAATATTCTTCAAGAGATATGCAAATATATTCAACGGATTCTTGTTCAGGGCATGCTTGACTATGACTGTGTACAATTTCAAGACATTCCAAGATACTTTTGGGGTTTTTTTTGAAAAAAAAGTTAAGTCACTAAGTGCATCAGGGCAAATGGATCGTTTCCCTCGTCTCACCTGATATCCTGCTGTGTGATCCACGGTGTCCAAACGTTTGTTTCCAGCGACTGGACGACATGGATGAACTCCTGCAGCTTTAATTCTTTAAAAACAACCCAAAAACATCAAAAGTTAAGTCACTGCCTAAGTGCATGGATCGCTTTCCTGATTTTCAAAAATTCATTAAAAATATTCCTCAAGAGATATGCAAATATATTCAACGGATTCTTGTTCAGGGCATGCTTGACTATGACTGTGTACAATTTCAAGACATTCCAAGATACTTTTGGGGTCTTTTTTGACGAAAAAGTTAAGTCACTGCCTAAGTGCATGGATCGCTTTCCTGATTTTCAAAAATTCATTAAAAATATTCCTTAAGCGATATGCAAATATTTTCAACGGATTCTTGTTCAGGGCGTCGTTGACTATGACTGAGTACAATTTCAAGACATTCCAACATACTTGGAATGTCCAAGTGCATGGATCGCTTTCCGGATTTTCAAAAATTCATTAAAAATATTCTTCAAGAGATATGCAAATATATTCAACGGATTCTTATTCAGGGCATGCTTGACTATGACTGTGTACAATTTCAAGACATTCCAATTTACTTTTGGGGTTTTTTTTGAAAAAAAAGTCAAGTCACTAAGTGCATCAGGGCAAATGGATCGTTTCCTTCGTCTCACCTGATATCCTGCTGTGTGATCCACGGTGTCCAAACGTTTGTTTCCAGCGACTGGGCGACATGGATGAACTCCTGCAGCTTTAATGCTTTAAAAACAAACCAAAAACATCAAAAGTTAAGTCACTGCCGAAGTGCATGGATCGCTTTCCTAATTTTCAGAAATTCATTAAAAATATTCCTTAAGCGATATGCAAATATTTTCAACGGATTCTTGTTCAGGGCGTCGTTGACTATGACTGAGTACAATTTCAAGACATTCCAACATACTTGGAATGTCCAAGTGCATGGATCGCTTTCCTGATTTTCAAAAGTTCATTAAAAATATTCTTCAAGAGATATGCAAATATATTCAACGGATTCTTGTTCAGGGCATGCTTGACTATGACTGTGTACAATTTCAAGACATTCCAAGATACCTTTGGGGTCTTTTTTGAATAAAAAGTTAAGTCACTGCCTAAGTGCACAGACTTTCATCATTTTCAAAAATTCATTAAAAATATTCCTTAAGAGATATGCAAATATTTTCAATGGATTCTTGTTCAGGGCGTCGTTGACTATGACCGAGTACAATTTCAAGACATTCCAACATACTTGGAATGTCCAAGTGCATGGATCGCTTTCCGGATTTTCAAAAATTCATTAAAAATATTCTTCAAGAGATATGCAAATATATTCAACGGATTCTTGTTCAGGGCATGCTTGACTATGACTGTGTACAATTTCAAGACATTCCAAGATACTTTTGGGGTCTTTTTTGAATGAAAAGTTAAGTCACTGGCTTAGTGCACAGACTTTCCTCATTTTCAAAAATTCATTAAAAATATTCCTTAAGAGATATGCAAATATTTTC
Organism: Microchirus variegatus; assembly: GCF_963457635.1. NCBI lineage: Eukaryota > Metazoa > Chordata > Actinopteri > Pleuronectiformes > Soleidae > Microchirus > Microchirus variegatus. Next base: position 408,861 of record NW_028154717.1, on the reverse strand, counting down.
AATTGATTCTTGTTCAGAGCGTCGTTGACTATGACTGAGTACAATTTCAAGACATTCCAACATACTTGGAATGTCCAAGTGCATGGATCGCTTTTCGGATTTTCAAAAATTCATTAAAAATATTCTTCAAGAGATATGCAAATATATTCAACGGATTCTTGTTCAGGGCATGCTTGACTATGACTGTGTACAATTTCAAGACATTCCAAGATACTTTTGGGGTCTTTTTTGACGAAAATTTTAAGTCACTGCCTAAGTGCATGGATCGCTTTCCTGATTTTCAAAAATTCATTAAAAATATTCCTTAAGCGATATGCAAATATTTTCAACGGATTCTTGTTCAGGGCGTCGTTGACTATGACTGAGTACAATTTCAAGACATTCCAACATACTTGGAATGTCCAAGTGCATGGATCGCTTTCCCGATTTTCAAAAGTTCATTAAAAATATTCTTCAAGAGATATGCAAATATATTCAACGGATTCTTGTTCAGGGCATGCTTGACTATGACTGTGTACAATTTCAAGACATTCCAAGATACTTTTGGGGTCTTTTTTGAATAAAAAGTTAAGTCACTGCCTAAGTGCACAGACTTTCATCATTTTCAAAAATTCATTAAAAATATTCCTTAAGAGATATGCAAATATTTTCAATTGATTCTTGTTCAGGGCGTCGTTGACTATGACTGAGTACAATTTCAAGACATTCCAACATACTTGGAATGTCCAAGTGCATGGATCGCTTTTCGGATTTTCAAAAATTCATTAAAAATATTCTTCAAGAGATATGCAAATATATTCAACGGATTCTTGTTCAGGGCATGCTTGACTATGACTGTGTACAATTTCAAGACATTCCAAGATACTTTTGGGGTCTTTTTTGACAAAAAAGTTAAGTCACTGCCTAAGTGCATGGATCGCTTTCCTGATTTTCAAAAATTCATTAAAAATATTCCTTAAGAGATATGCAAATATTTTCAACGGATTCTTGTTCAGGGCGTCGTTGACTATGACTGAGTACAATTTCAAGACATTCCAACATACTTGGAATGTCCAAGTGCATGGATCGCTTTTCGGATTTTCAAAAATTCATTAAAAATATTCTTCAAGAGATATGCAAATATATTCAACGGATTCTTGTTCAGGGCATGCTTGACTATGACTGTGTACAATTTCAAGACATTCCAAGATACTTTTGGGGTCTTTTTTGACGAAAAAGTTAAGTCACTGCCTAAGTGCATGGATCGCTTTCCTGATTTTCAAAAATTCATTAAAAATATTCCTTAAGCGATATGCAAATATTTTCAACGGATTCTTGTTCAGGGCGTCGTTGACTATGACTGAGTACAATTTCAAGACATTCCAACATACTTGGAATGTCCAAGTGCATGGATCGCTTTCCTGATTTTCAAAAGTTCATTAAAAATATTCTTCAAGAGATATGCAAATATATTCAACGGATTCTTGTTCAGGGCATGCTTGACTATGACTGTGTACAATTTCAAGACATTCCAAGATACTTTTGGGGTCTTTTTTGAATAAAAAGTTAAGTCACTGCCTAAGTGCACAGACTTTCCTCATTTTCAAAAATTCATTAAAAATATTCCTTAAGAGATATGCAAATATTTTCAATTGATTCTTGTTCAGGGCGTCGTTGACTATGACTGAGTACAATTTCAAGACATTCCAACATACTTGGAATGTCCAAGTGCATGGATCGCTTTTCGGATTTTCAAAAATTCATTAAAAATATTCTTCAAGAGATATGCAAATATATTCAACGGATTCTTGTTCAGGGCATGCTTGACTATGACTGTGTACAATTTCAAGACATTCCAATTTACTTTTGGGGTTTTTTTTGAAAAAAAAGTCAAGTCACTAAGTGCATCAGGGCAAATGGATCGTTTCCTTCATCTCACCTGATATCCTGCTGTGTGATCCACGGTGTCCAAACGTTTGTTTCCAGCGACTGGACGACATGGATGAACTCCTGCAGCTTTAATTCTTTAAAAACAACCCAAAAACATCAAAAGTTAAGTCACTGCCTAAGTGCATGGATCGCTTTCCTGATTTTCAAAAATTCATTAAAAATATTCCTCAAGAGATATGCAAATATATTCAACGGATTCTTGTTCAGGGCATGCTTGACTATGACTGTGTACAATTTCAAGACATTCCAAGATACTTTTGGGGTCTTTTTTGACGAAAAAGTTAAGTCACTGCCTAAGTGCATGGATCGCTTTCCTGATTTTCAAAAATTCATTAAAAATATTCCTTAAGCGATATGCAAATATTTTCAACGGATTCTTGTTCAGGGCGTCGTTGACTATGACTGAGTACAATTTCAAGACATTCCAACATACTTGGAATGTCCAAGTGCATGGATCGCTTTCCGGATTTTCAAAAATTCATTAAAAATATTCTTCAAGAGATATGCAAATATATTCAACGGATTCTTATTCAGGGCATGCTTGACTATGACTGTGTACAATTTCAAGACATTCCAATTTACTTTTGGGGTTTTTTTTGAAAAAAAAGTCAAGTCACTAAGTGCATCAGGGCAAATGGATCGTTTCCTTCGTCTCACCTGATATCCTGCTGTGTGATCCACGGTGTCCAAACGTTTGTTTCCAGCGACTGGGCGACATGGATGAACTCCTGCAGCTTTAATGCTTTAAAAACAAACCAAAAACATCAAAAGTTAAGTCACTGCCTAAGTGCATGGATCGCTTTCCTAATTTTCAAAAATTCATTAAAAATATTCCTTAAGCGATATGCAAATATTTTCAACGGATTCTTGTTCAGGGCGTCGTTGACTATGACTGAGTACAATTTCAAGACATTCCAACATACTTGGAATGTCCAAGTGCATGGATCGCTTTTCGGATTTTCAAAAATTCATTAAAAATATTCTTCAAGAGATATGCAAATATATTCAACGGATTCTTGTTCAGGGCATGCTTGACTATGACTGTGTACAATTTCAAGACATTCCAGGATACTTTTGGGGTCTTTTTTGAATAAAAAGTTAAGTCACTGCCTAAGTGCATGGATCGCTTTCCTGATTTTCAAAAATTCATTAAAAATATTCCTTAAGCGATATGCAAATATTTTCAACGGATTCTTGTTCAGGGCGTCGTTGACTATGACTGAGTACAATTTCAAAACATTCCAACATACTTGGAATGTCCAAGTGCATGGATCGCTTTCCTGATTTTCAAAAGTTCATTAAAAATATTCTTCAAGAGATATGCAAATATATTCAACGGATTCTTGTTCAGGGCATGCTTGACTATGACTGTGTACAATTTCAAGACATTCCAAGATACTTTTGGGGTCTTTTTTGAATAAAAAGTTAAGTCACTGCCTAAGTGCACAGACTTTCCTCATTTTCAAAAATTCATTAAAAATATTCCTTAAGAGATATGCAAATATTTTCAATTGATTCTTGTTCAGGGCGTCGTTGACTATGACTGAGTACAATTTCAAGACATTCCAACATACTTGGAATGTCCAAGTGCATGGATCGCTTTTCGGATTTTCAAAAATTCATTAAAAATATTCTTCAAGAGATATGCAAATATATTCAACGGATTCTTGTTCAGGGCATGCTTGACTATGACTGTGTACAATTTCAAGACATTCCAAGATACTTTTGGGGTCTTTTTTGACAAAAAAGTTAAGTCACTGCCTAAGTGCATGGATCGCTTTCCTGATTTTCAAAAATTCATTAAAAATATTCCTTAAGCGATATGCAAATATTTTCAACGGATTCTTGTTGAGGGCGTCGTTGACTATGACTGAGTACAATTTCAAGACATTCCAACATACTTGGAATGTCCAAGTGCATGGATCGCTTTCCTGATTTTCAAAAGTTCATTAAAAATATTCTTCAAGAGATATGCAAATATATTCAACGGATTCTTGTTCAGGGCATGCTTGACTATGACTGTGTACAATTTCAAGACATTCCAAGATACTTTTGGGGTCTTTTTTGACGAAAAAGTTAAGTCACTGCCTAAGTGCATGGATCGCTTTCCTGATTTTCAGAAATTCTTTAAAAATATTCCTTAAACGATATGCAAATATTTTCAACGGATTCTTGTTCAGGGCGTCGTTGACTATGACTGAGTACAATTTCAAGACATTCCAACATACTTGGAATGTCCAAGTGCATGGATCGCTTTCCTGATTTTCAAAAGTTCATTAAAAATATTCTTCAAGAGATATGCAAATATATTCAACGGATTCTTGTCCAGGGCATGCTTGACTATGACTGTGTACAATTTCAAGACATTCCAGGATACTTTTGGGGTCTTTTTTGAATAAAAAGTTAAGTCACTGCCTAAGTGCACAGACTTTCCTCATTTTCAAAAATTCATTAAAAATATTCCTTAAGAGATATGCAAATATTTTCAATTGATTCTTGTTCAGGGCGTCGTTGACTATGACTGAGTACAATTTCAAGACATTCCAACATACTTGGAATGTCCAAGTGCATGGATCGCTTTTCGGATTTTCAAAAATTCATTAAAAATATTCTTCAAGAGATATGCAAATATATTCAACGGATTCTTGTTCAGGGCATGCTTGACTATGACTGTGTACAATTTCAAGACATTCCAAGATACTTTTGGGGTCTTTTTTGACAAAAAAGTTAAGTCACTGCCTAAGTGCATGGATCGCTTTTCTGATTTTCAAAAATTCATTAAAAATATTCCTTAAGCGATATGCAAATATTTTCAACGGATTCTTGTTCAGGGCGTCGTTGACTATGACTGAGTACAATTTCAAAACATTCCAACATACTTGGAATGTCCAAGTGCATGGATCGCTTTCCTGATTTTCAAAAGTTCATTAAAAATATTCTTCAAGAGATATGCAAATATATTCAACGGATTCTTGTTCAGGGCATGCTTGACTATGACTGTGTACAATTTCAAGACATTCCAAGATACTTTTGGGGTCTTTTTTGAATAAAAAGTTAAGTCACTGCCTAAGTGCACAGACTTTCCTCATTTTCAAAAATTCATTAAAAATATTCCTTAAGAGATATGCAAATATTTTCAATGGATTCTTGTTCAGGGCGTTGTTGACTATGACTGAGTACAATTTCAAGACATTCCAACATACTTGGAATGTCCAAGTGCATGGATCGCTTTCCGGATTTTCAAAAATTCATTAAAAATATTCTTCAAGAGATATGCAAATATATTCAACGGATTCTTGTTCAGGGCATGCTTGACTATGACTGTGTACAATTTCAAGACATTCCAAGATACTTTTGGGGTCTTTTTTGACAAAAAAGTTAAGTCACTGCCTAAGTGCATGGATCGCTTTCCTGATTTTCAAAAATTCATTAAAAATATTCCTTAAGCGATATGCAAATATTTTCAAGGGATTCTTGTTCAGGGCGTCGTTGACTATGACTGAGTACAATTTCAAGACATTCCAACATACTTGGAATGTCCAAGTGCATGGATCGCTTTCCTGATTTTCAAAAGTACATTAAAAATATTCTTCAAGAGATATGCAAATATATTCAACGGATTCTTGTTCAGGGCATGCTTGACTATGACTGTGTACAATTTCAAGACATTCCAAGATACCTTTGAGGTCTTTTTTGGACAAAAAGTTAAGTCACTGCCTAAGTGCACAGACTTTCATCATTTTCAAAAATTCATTAAAAATATTCCTTAAGAGATATGCAAATATTTTCAATGGATTCTTGTTCAGGGCATCGTTGACTATGACTGAGTACAATTTCAAGACATTCCAACATACTTGGAATGTCCAAGTGCATGGATCGCTTTTCGGATTTTCAAAAATTCATTTAAAATATTCTTCAAGAGATATGCAAATATATTCAACGGATTCTTGTTCAGGGCATGCTTGACTATGACTGTGTACAATTTCAAGACATTCCAAGATACTTTTGGGGTCTTTTTTGACGAAAAAGTTAAGTCACTGCCTAAGTGCATGGATCGCTTTCCTGATTTTCAGAAATTCTTTAAAAATATTCCTTAAACGATATGCAAATATTTTCAACGGATTCTTGTTCAGGGCGTCGTTGACTATGACTGAGTACAATTTCAAGACATTCCAACATACTTGGAATTTCCAAGTGCATGGATCGCATTCCTGATTTTCAAAAGTTCATTAAAAATATTCTTCAAGAGATATGCAAATATATTCAACGGATTCTTGTTCAGGGCATGCTTGACTATGACTGTGTACAATTTCAAGACATTCCAGGATACTTTTGGGGTCTTTTTTGAATAAAAAGTTAAGTCACTGCCTAAGTGCACAGACTTTCCTCATTTTCAAAAATTCATTAAAAATATTCCTTAAGAGATATGCAAATATTTTCAATTGATTCTTGTTCAGGGCGTCGTTGACTATGACTGAGTACAATTTCAAGACATTCCAACATACTTGGAATGTCCAAGTGCATGGATCGCTTTTCGGATTTTCAAAAATTCATTAAAAATATTCTTCAAGAGATATGCAAATATATTCAACGGATTCTTGTTCAGGGCATGCTTGACTATGACTGTGTACAATTTCAAGACATTCCAAGATACTTTTGGGGTCTTTTTTGACAAAAAAGTTAAGTCACTGCCTAAGTGCATGGATCGCTTTCCTGATTTTCAAAAATTCATTAAAAATATTCCTTAAGCGATATGCAAATATTTTCAAGGGATTCTTGTTCAGGGCGTCGTTGACTATGACTGAGTACAATTTCAAGACATTCCAACATACTTGGAATGTCCAAGTGCATGGATCGCTTTCCTGATTTTCAAAAGTACATTAAAAATATTCTTCAAGAGATATGCAAATATATTCAACGGATTCTTGTTCAGGGCATGCTTGACTATGACTGTGTACAATTTCAAGACATTCCAAGATACCTTTGAGGTCTTTTTTGGATAAAAAGTTAAGTCACTGCCTAAGTGCACAGACTTTCATCATTTTCAAAAATTCATTAAAAATATTCCTTAAGAGATATGCAAATATTTTCAATGGATTCTTGTTCAGGGCATCGTTGACTATGACTGAGTACAATTTCAAGACATTCCAAGATACTTTTGGGGTCTTTTTTGACGAAAAAGTTAAGTCACTGCCTAAGTGCATGGATCGCTTTCCTGATTTTCAGAAATTCTTTAAAAATATTCCTTAAACGATATGCAAATATTTTCAACGGATTCTTGTTCAGGGCGTCGTTGACTATGACTGAGTACAATTTCAAGACATTCCAACATACTTGGAATTTCCAAGTGCATGGATCGCTTTCCTGATTTTCAAAAGTTCATTGAAAATATTCTTCAAGAGATATGCAAATATATTCAACGGATTCTTGTTCAGGGCATGCTTGACTATGACTGTGTACAATTTCAAGACATTCCAAGATACTTTTGGGGTCTTTTTTGAATAAAAAGTTAAGTCACTGCCTAAGTGCACAGACTTTCATCATTTTCAAAAATTCATTAAAAATATTCCTTAAGAGATATGCAAATATTTTCAATGGATTCTTGTTCAGGGCGTCGTTGACTATGACCGAGTACAATTTCAAGACATTCCAACATACTTGGAATGTCCAAGTGCATGGATCGCTTTCCGGATTTTCAAAAATTCATTAAAAATATTCTTCAAGAGATATGCAAATATATTCAACGGATTCTTGTTCAGGGCATGCTTGACTATGACTGTGTACAATTTCAAGACATTCCAAGATACTTTTGGGGTCTTTTTTGACGAAAAAGTTAAGTCACTGCCTAAGTGCATGGATCGCTTTCCTGAATTTCAGAAATTCTTTTAAAATATTCCTTAAACGATATGCAAATATTTTCAACGGATTCTTGTTCAGGGCGTCGTTGACTATGACTGAGTACAATTTCAAGACATTCCAACATACTTGGAATGTCCAAGTGCATGGATCGCTTTCCTGATTTTCAAAAGTTCATTAAAAATATTCTTCAAGAGATATGCAAATATATTCAACGGATTCTTGTTCAGGGCATGCTTGACTATGACTGTGTACAATTTCAAGACATTCCAAGATACTTTTGGGGTCTTTTTTGAATAAAAAGTTAAGTCACTGCCTAAGTGCACAGACTTTCCTCATTTTCAAAAATTCATTAAAAATATTCCTTAAGAGATATGCAAATATTTTCAATTGATTCTTGTTCAGGGCGTCGTTGACTATGACTGAGTACAATTTCAAGACATTCCAACATACTTGGAATGTCCAAGTGCATGGATCGCTTTTCGGATTTTCAAAAATTCATTAAAAATATTCTTCAAGAGATATGCAAATATATTCAACGGATTCTTGTTCAGGGCATGCTTGACTATGACTGTGTACAATTTCAAGACATTCCAAGATACTTTTGGGGTCTTTTTTGACAAAAAAGTTAAGTCACTGCCTAAGTGCATGGATCGCTTTCCTGATTTTCAAAAATTCATTAAAAATATTCCTTAAGCGATATGCAAATATTTTCAACGGATTCTTGTTCAGGGCGTCGTTGACTATGACTGAGTACAATTTCAAGACATTCCAACATACTTGGAATGTCCAAGTGCATGGATCGCTTTCCGGATTTTCAAAAGTTCATTAAAAATATTCTTCAAGAGATATGCAAATATATTCAACGGATTCTTGTTCAGGGCATGCTTGACTATGACTGTGTACAATTTCAAGACATTCCAAGATACCTTTGGGGTCTTTTTTGAATAAAAAGTTAAGTCACTGCCTAAGTGCACAGACTTTCATCATTTTCAAAAATTCATTAAAAATATTCCTTAAGCGATATGCAAATATTTTCAATGGATTCTTGTTCAGGGCGTGGTTGACTATGACCGAGTACAATTTCAAGACATTCCAACATACTTGGAATGTCCAAGTGCATGGATCGCTTTCCTGATTTTCAAAAGTTCATTAAAAATATTCTTCAAGAGATATGCAAATATATTCAACGGATTCTTGTTCAGGGCATGCTTGACTATGACTGTGTACAATTTCAAGACATTCCAAGATACTTTTGGGGTCTTTTTTGAATAAAAAGTTAAGTCACTGCCTAAGTGCACAGACTTTCCTCATTTTCAAAAATTCATTAAAAATATTCCTTAAGAGATATGCAAATATTTTCAATTGATTCTTGTTCAGGGCGTCGTTGACTATGACTGAGTACAATTTCAAGACATTCCAACATACTTGGAATGTCCAAGTGCATGGATCGCTTTTCGGATTTTCAAAAATTCATTAAAAATATTCTTCAAGAGATATGCAAATATATTCAACGGATTCTTGTTCAGGGCATGCTTGACTATGACTGTGTACAATTTCAAGACATTCCAAGATACTTTTGGGGTCTTTTTTGACAAAAAAGTTAAGTCACTGCCTAAGTGCATGGATCGCTTTCCTGATTTTCAAAAATTCATAAAAAATATTCCTTAAGCGATATGCAAATATTTTCAACGGATTCTTGTTCAGGGCGTCGTTGACTATGACTGAGTACAATTTCAAGACATTCCAACATACTTGGAATGTCCAAGTGCATGGATCGCTTTCCTGATTTTCAAAAGTTCATTAAAAATATTCTTCAAGAGATATGCAAATATATTCAACGGATTCTTGTTCAGGGCATGCTTGACTATGACTGTGTACAATTTCAAGACATTCCAAGATACTTTTGGGGTCCTTTTTGACGAAAAAGTTAAGTCACTGCCTAAGTGCATGGATCGCTTTCCTGATTTTCAAAAATTCATTAAAAATATTCCTTAAGCGATATGCAAATATTTTCAACGGATTCTTGTTCAGGGCGTCGTTGACTATGACTGAGTACAATTTCAAGACATTCCAACATACTTGGAATGTCCAAGTGCATGGATCGCTTTCCTGATTTTCAAAAGTTCATTAAAAATATTCTTCAAGAGATATGCAAATATATTCAACGGATTCTTGTTCAGGGCATGCTTGACTATGACTGTGTACAATTTCAAGACATTCCAAGATACTTTTGGGGTCTTTTTTGAATAAAAAGTTAAGTCACTGCCTAAGTGCACAGACTTTCATCATTTTCAAAAATTCATTAAAAATATTCCTTAAGAGATATGCAAATATTTTCAATGGATTCTTGTTCAGGGCGTCGTTGACTATGACCGAGTACAATTTCAAGACATTCCAACATACTTGGAATGTCCAAGTGCATGGATCGCTTTCCGGATTTTCAAAAATTCATTAAAAATATTCTTCAAGAGATATGCAAATATATTCAACGGATTCTTGTTCAGGGCATGCTTGACTATGACTGTGTACAATTTCAAGACATTCCAAGATACTTTTGGGGTCTTTTTTGACGAAAAAGTTAAGTCACTGCCTAAGTGCATGGATCGCTTTCCTGAATTTCAGAAATTCTTTTAAAATATTCCTTAAACGATATGCAAATATTTTCAACGGATTCTTGTTCAGGGCGTCGTTGACTATGACTGAGTACAATTTCAAGACATTCCAACATACTTGGAATGTCCAAGTGCATGGATCGCTTTCCTGATTTTCAAAAGTTCATTAAAAATATTCTTCAAGAGATATGCAAATATATTCAACGGATTCTTGTTCAGGGCATGCTTGACTATGACTGTGTACAATTTCAAGACATTCCAAGATACTTTTGGGGTCTTTTTTGAATAAAAAGTTAAGTCACTGCCTAAGTGCACAGACTTTCCTCATTTTCAAAAATTCATTAAAAATATTCCTTAAGAGATATGCAAATATTTTCAATTGATTCTTGTTCAGGGCGTCGTTGACTATGACTGAGTACAATTTCAAGACATTCCAACATACTTGGAATGTCCAAGTGCATGGATCGCTTTTCGGATTTTCAAAAATTCATTAAAAATATTCTTCAAGAGATATGCAAATATATTCAACGGATTCTTGTTCAGGGCATGCTTGACTATGACTGTGTACAATTTCAAGACATTCCAAGATACTTTTGGGGTCTTTTTTGAATAAAAAGTTAAGTCACTGCCTAAGTGCACAGACTTTCATCATTTTCAAAAATTCATTAAAAATATTCCTTAAGAGATATGCAAATATTTTCAATGGATTCTTGTTCAGGGCGTCGTTGACTATGACCGAGTACAATTTCAAGACATTCCAACATACTTGGAATGTCCAAGTGCATGGATCGCTTTCCGGATTTTCAAAAATTCATTAAAAATATTCTTCAAGAGATATGCAAATATATTCAACGGATTCTTGTTCAGGGCATGCTTGACTATGACTGTGTACAATTTCAAGACATTCCAAGATACTTTTGGGGTCTTTTTTGACGAAAAAGTTAAGTCACTGCCTAAGTGCATGGATCGCTTTCCTGAATTTCAGAAATTCTTTTAAAATATTCCTTAAACGATATGCAAATATTTTCAACGGATTCTTGTTCAGGGCGTCGTTGACTATGACTGAGTACAATTTCAAGACATTCCAACATACTTGGAATGTCCAAGTGCATGGATCGCTTTCCTGATTTTCAAAAGTTCATTAAAAATATTCTTCAAGAGATATGCAAATATATTCAACGGATTCTTGTTCAGGGCATGCTTGACTATGACTGTGTACAATTTCAAGACATTCCAAGATACTTTTGGGGTCTTTTTTGAATAAAAAGTTAAGTCACTGCCTAAGTGCACAGACTTTCCTCATTTTCAAAAATTCATTAAAAATATTCCTTAAGAGATATGCAAATATTTTCAATTGATTCTTGTTCAGGGCGTCGTTGACTATGACTGAGTACAATTTCAAGACATTCCAACATACTTGGAATGTCCAAGTGCATGGATCGCTTTTCGGATTTTCAAAAATTCATTAAAAATATTCTTCAAGAGATATGCAAATATATTCAACGGATTCTTGTTCAGGGCATGCTTGACTATGACTGTGTACAATTTCAAGACATTCCAAGATACTTTTGGGGTCTTTTTTGACGAAAAAGTTAAGTCACTGCCTAAGTGCATGGATCGCTTTCCTGATTTTCAAAAATTCATTAAAAATATTCCTTAAGCGATATGCAAATATTTTCAATGGATTCTTGTTCAGGGCGTCGTTGACTATGACTGAGTACAATTTCAAGACATTCCAACATACTTGGAATGTCCAAGTGCATGGATCGCTTTCCTGATTTTCAAAAGTTCATTAAAAATATTCTTCAAGAGATATGCAAATATATTCAACGGATTCTTGTTCAGGGCATGCTTGACTATGACTGTGTACAATTTCAAGACATTCCAAGATACTTTTGGGGTCTTTTTTGAATAAAAAGTTAAGTCACTGCCTAAGTGCACAGACTTTCATCATTTTCAAAAATTCATTAAAAATATTCCTTAAGAGATATGCAAATATTTTCAATTGATTCTTGTTCAGGGCGTCGTTGACTATGACTGAGTACAATTTCAAGACATTCCAACATACTTGGAATGTCCAAGTGCATGGATCGCTTTTCGGATTTTCAAAAATTCATTAAAAATATTCTTCAAGAGATATGCAAATATATTCAACGGATTCTTGTTCAGGGCATGCTTGACTATGACTGTGTACAATTTCAAGACATTCCAAGATACTTTTGGGGTATTTTTTGACAAAAAAGTTAAGTCACTGCCTAAGTGCATGGATCGCTTTCCTGATTTTCAAAAATTCATTAAAAATATTCCTTAAGCGATATGCAAATATTTTCAACGGATTCTTGTTCAGGGCGTCGTTGACTATGACTGAGTACAATTTCAAGACATTCCAACATACTTGGAATGTCCAAGTGCATGGATCGCTTTCCTGATTTTCAAAAGTTCATTAAAAATATTCTTCAAGAGATATGCAAATATATTCAACGGATTCTTGTTCAGGGCATGCCTGACTATGACTGTGTACAATTTCAAGACATTCCAAGATACTTTTGGGGTCTTTTTTGAATAAAAAGTTAAGTCACTGCCTAAGTGCACAGACTTTCCTCATTTTCAAAAATTCATTAAAAATATTCCTTAAGAGATATGCAAATATTTTCAATTGATTCTTGTTCAGGGCGTCGTTGACTATGACTGAGTACAATTTCAAGACATTCCAACATACTTGGAATGTCCAAGTGCATGGATCGCTTTTCGGATTTTCAAAAATTCATTAAAAATATTCTTCAAGAGATATGCAAATATATTCAACGGATTCTTGTTCAGGGCATGCTTGACTATGACTGTGTACAATTTCAAGACATTCCAATTTACTTTTGGGGTTTTTTTTGAAAAAAAAGTCAAGTCACTAAGTGCATCAGGGCAAATGGATCGTTTCCTTCGTCTCACCTGATATCCTGCTGTGTGATCCACGGTGTCCAAACGTTTGTTTCCAGCGACTGGACGACATGGATGAACTCCTGCAGCTTTAATTCTTTAAAAACAACCCAAAAACATCAAAAGTTAAGTCACTGCCTAAGTGCATGGATCGCTTTCCTGATTTTCAAAAATTCATTAAAAATATTCCTCAAGAGATATGCAAATATATTCAACGGATTCTTGTTCAGGGCATGCTTGACTATGACTGTGTACAATTTCAAGACATTCCAAGATACTTTTGGGGTCTTTTTTGACGAAAAAGTTAAGTCACTGCCTAAGTGCATGGATCGCTTTCCTGATTTTCAAAAATTCATTAAAAATATTCCTTAAGCGATATGCAAATATTTTCAACGGATTCTTGTTCAGGGCGTCGTTGACTATGACTGAGTACAATTTCAAGACATTCCAACATACTTGGAATGTCCAAGTGCATGGATCGCTTTCCGGATTTTCAAAAATTCATTAAAAATATTCTTCAAGAGATATGCAAATATATTCAACGGATTCTTATTCAGGGCATGCTTGACTATGACTGTGTACAATTTCAAGACAATCCAATTTACTTTTGGGGTTTTTTTTTGAAAAAAAAGTCAAGTCACTAAGTGCATCAGGGCAAATGGATCGTTTCCTTCGTCTCACCTGATATCCTGCTGTGTGATCCACGGTGTCCAAACGTTTGTTTCCAGCGACTGGGCGACATGGATGAACTCCTGCAGCTTTAATGCTTTGAAAACAAACCAAAAACATCAAAAGTTAAGTCACTGCCTAAGTGCATGGATCGCCTCCTAATTTTCAAAAATTCATTAAAAATATTCCTTAAGAGATATGCAAATATTTTCAATTGATTCTTGTTCAGGGCGTCGTTGACTATGACTGAGTACAATTTCAAGACATTCCAACATACTTGGAATGTCCAAGTGCATGGATCGCTTTTCGGATTTTCAAAAATTCATTTAAAATATTCTTCAAGAGATATGCAAATATATTCAACGGATTCTTGTTCAGGGCATGCTTGACTATGACTGTGTACAATTTCAAGACATTCCAAGATACTTTTGGGGTCTTTTTTGAATAAAAAGTTAAGTCACTGCCTAAGTGCATGGATCGCTTTCCTGATTTTCAAAAATTCATTAAAAATATTCCTTAAGCGATATGCAAATATTTTCAACGGATTCTTGTTCAGGGCGTCGTTGACTATGACTGAGTACAATTTCAAAACATTCCAACATACTTGGAATGTCCAAGTGCATGGATCGCTTTCCTGATTTTCAAAAGTTCATTAAAAATATTCTTCAAGAGATATGCAAATATATTCAACGGATTCTTGTTCAGGGCATGCTTGACTATGACTGTTTACAATTTCAAGACATTCCAAGATACTTTTGGGGTCTTTTTTGAATAAAAAGTTAAGTCACTGCCTAAGTGCACAGACTTTCCTCATTTTCAAAAATTCATTCAAAATATTCCTTAAGAGATATGCAAATATTTTCAATTGATTCTTGTTCAGGGCGTCGTTGACTATGACTGAGTACAATTTCAAGACATTCCAACATACTTGGAATGTCCAAGTGCATGGATCGCTTTTCGGATTTTCAAAAATTCATTAAAAATATTCTTCAAGAGATATGCAAATATATTCAACGGATTCTTGTTCAGGGCATGCTTGACTATGACTGTGTACAATTTCAAGACATTCCAAGATACTTTTGGGGTCTTTTTTGACAAAAAAGTTAAGTCACTGCCTAAGTGCATGGATCGCTTTCCTGATTTTCAAAAATTCATTAAAAATATTCCTTAAGCGATATGCAAATATTTTCAACGGATTCTTGTTCAGGGCGTCGTTGACTATGACTGAGTACAATTTCAAGACATTCCAACATACTTGGAATGTCCAAGTGCATGGATCGCTTTCCTGATTTTCAAAAGTTCATTAAAAATATTCTTCAAGAGATATGCAAATATATTCAACGGATTCTTGTTCAGGGCATGCTTGACTATGACTGTGTACAATTTCAAGACATTCCAAGATACCTTTGGGGTCTTTTTTGGATAAAAAGTTAAGTCACTGCCTAAGTGCACAGACTTTCATCATTTTCAAAAATTCATTAAAAATATTCCTTAAGAGATATGCAAATATTTTCAATGGATTCTTGTTCAGGGCGTCGTTGACTATGACCGAGTACAATTTCAAGACATTCCAACATACTTGGAATGTCCAAGTGCATGGATCGCTTTCCGGATTTTCAAAAATTCATTAAAAATATTCTTCAAGAGATATGCAAATATATTCAACGGATTCTTGTTCAGGGCATGCTTGACTATGACTGTGTACAATTTCAAGACATTCCAAGATACTTTTGGGGTCTTTTTTGACGAAAAAGTTAAGTCACTGCCTAAGTGCATGGATCGCTTTCCTGATTTTCAGAAATTCTTTAAAAATATTCCTTAAACGATATGCAAATATTTTCAACGGATTCTTGTTCAGGGCGTCGTTGACTATGACTGAGTACAATTTCAAGACATTCCAACATACTTGGAATGTCCAAGTGCATGGATCGCTTTCCTGATTTTCAAAAGTTCATTAAAAATATTCTTCAAGAGATATGCAAATATATTCAACGGATTCTTGTTCAGGGCATGCTTGACTATGACTGTGTACAATTTCAAGACATTCCAGGATACTTTTGGGGTCTTTTTTGAATAAAAAGTTAAGTCACTGCCTAAGTGCACAGACTTTCCTCATTTTCAAAAGTTCATTAAAAATATTCCTAAAGAGATATGCAAATATTTTCAATTGATTCTTGTTCAGGGCGTCGTTGACTATGACTGAGTACAATTTCAAGACATTCCAACATACTTGGAATGTCCAAGTGCATGGATCGCTTTTCGGATTTTCAAAAATTCATTAAAAATATTCTTCAAGAGATATGCAAATATATTCAACGGATTCTTGTTCAGGGCATGCTTGACTATGACTGTGTACAATTTCAAGACATTCCAAGATACTTTTGGGGTCTTTTTTGACAAAAAAGTTAAGTCACTGCCTAAGTACATGGATCGCTTTTCTGATTTTCAAAAATTCATTAAAAATATTCCTTAAGCGATATGCAAATATTTTCAACGGATTCTTGTTCAGGGCGTCGTTGACTATGACTGAGTACAATTTCAAAACATTCCAACATACTTGGAATGTCCAAGTGCATGGATCGCTTTCCTGATTTTCAAAAGTTCATTAAAAATATTCTTCAAGAGATATGCAAATATATTCAACGGATTCTTGTTCAGGGCATGCTTGACTATGACTGTGTACAATTTCAAGACATTCCAAGATACTTTTGGGGTCTTTTTTGAATAAAAAGTTAAGTCACTGCCTAAGTGCAAAGACTTTCCTCATTTTCAAAAATTCATTAAAAATATTCCTTAAGAGATATGCAAATATTTTCAATGGATTTTTGTTCAGGGCGTTGTTGACTATGACTGAGTACAATTTCAAGACATTCCACCATACTTGGAATGTCCAAGTGCATGGATCGCTTTCCGGATTTTCAAAAATTCATTAAAAATATTCTTCAAGAGATATGCAAATATATTCAACGGATTCTTGTTCAGGGCATGCTTGACTATGACTGTGTACAATTTCAAGACATTCCAAGATACTTTTGGGGTCTTTTTTGACGAAAAAGTTAAGTCACTGCCTAAGTGCATGGATCGCTTTCCTGATTTTCAGAAATTCTTTAAAAATATTCCTTAAACGATATGCAAATATTTTCAACGGATTCTTGTTCAGGGCGTCGTTGACTATGACTGAGTACAATTTCAAAACATTCCAACATACTTGGAATGTCCAAGTGCATGGATCGCTTTCCTGATTTTCAAAAGTTCATTAAAAATATTCTTCAAGAGATATGCAAATATATTCAACGGATTCTTGTTCAGGGCATGCTTGACTATGACTGTGTACAATTTCAAGACATTCCAAGATACTTTTGGGGTCTTTTTTGAATAAAAAGTTAAGTCACTGCCTAAGTGCACAGACTTTCCTCATTTTCAAAAATTCATTAAAAATATTCCTTAAGAGATATGCAAATATTTTCAATTGATTCTTGTTCAGGGCGTCGTTGACTATGACTGAGTACAATTTCAAGACATTCCAACATACTTGGAATGTCCAAGTGCATGGATCGCTTTTCGGATTTTCAAAAATTCATTAAAAATATTCTTCAAGAGATATGCAAATATATTCAACGGATTCTTGTTCAGGGCATGCTTGACTATGACTGTGTACAATTTCAAGACATTCCAAGATACTTTTGGGGTCTTTTTTGACAAAAAAGTTAAGTCACTGCCTAAGTGCATGGATCGCTTTCCTGATTTTCAAAAATTCATTAAAAATATTCCTTAAGCGATATGCAAATATTTTCAACGGATTCTTGTTCAGGGCGTCGTTGACTATGACTGAGTACAATTTCAAGACATTCCAACATACTTGGAATGTCCAAGTGCATGGATCGCTTTCCTGATTTTCAAAAGTTCATTAAAAATATTCTTCAAGAGATATGCAAATATATTCAACGGATTCTTGTTCAGGGCATGCTTGACTATGACTGTGTACAATTTCAAGACATTCCAAGATACCTTTGGGGTCTTTTTTGAATAAAAAGTTAAGTCACTGCCTAAGTGCACAGACTTTCATCATTTTCAAAAATTCATTAAAAATATTCCTTAAGAGATATGCAAATATTTTCAATGGATTCTTGTTCAGGGCGTCGTTGACTATGACCGAGTACAATTTCAAGACATTCCAACATACTTGGAATGTCCAAGTGCATGGATCGCTTTCCGGATTTTCAAAAATTCATTAAAAATATTCTTCAAGAGATATGCAAATATATTCAACGGATTCTTGTTCAGGGCATTCTTGACTATGACTGTGTACAATTTCAAGACATTCCAAGATACTTTTGGGGTCTTTTTTGACGAAAAAGTTAAGTCACTGCCTAAGTGCATGGATCGCTTTCCTGATTTTCAGAAATTCTTTAAAAATATTCCTTAAACGATACGCAAATATTTTCAACGGATTCTTGTTCAGGGCGTCGTTGACTATGACTGAGTACAATTTCAAGACATTCCAACATACTTGGAATGTCCAAGTGCATGGATCGCTTTCCTGATTTTCAAAAGTTCATTAAAAGTATTCTTCAAGAGATATGCAAATATATTCAACGGATTCTTGTTCAGGGCATGCTTGACTATGACTGTGTACAATTTCAAGACATTCCAAGATACCTTTGGGGTCTTTTTTGAATAAAAAGTTAAGTCACTGCCTAAGTGCACAGACTTTCATCATTTTCAAAAATTCATTAAAAATATTCCTTAAGAGATATGCAAATATTTTCAATGGATTCTTGTTCAGGGCGTCGTTGACTATGACCGAGTACAATTTCAAGACATTCCAACATACTTGGAATGTCCAAGTGCATGGATCGCTTTCCGGATTTTCAAAAATTCATTAAAAATATTCTTCAAGAGATATGCAAATATATTCAACGGATTCTTGTTCAGGGCATTCTTGACTATGACTGTGTACAATTTCAAGACATTCCAAGATACTTTTGGGGTCCTTTTTGACGAAAAAGTTAAGTCACTGCCTAAGTGCATGGATCGCTTTCCTGATTTTCAGAAATTCTTTAAAAATATTCCTTAAACGATACGCAAATATTTTCAACGGATTCTTGTTCAGGGCGTCGTTGACTATGACTGAGTACAATTTCAAGACATTCCAACATACTTGGAATGTCCAAGTGCATGGATCGCTTTCCTGATTTTCAAAAGTTCATTAAAAATATTCTTCAAGAGATATGCAAATATATTCAACGGATTCTTGTTCAGGGCATGCTTGACTATGACTGTGTACAATTTCAAGACATTCCAAGATACTTTTGGGGTCTTTTTTGACAAAAAAGTTAAGTCACTGCCTAAGTGCATGGATCGCTTTCCTGATTTTCAAAAATTCATTAGAAATATTCCTTGAGCGATATGCAAATATTTTCAACGGATTCTTGTTCAGGGCGTCGTTGACTATGACTGAGTACAATTTCAAGACATTCCAACATACTTGGAATGTCCAAGTGCATGGATCGCTTTCCTGATTTTCAAAAGTTCATTAAAAATATTCTTCAAGAGATATGCAAATATATTCAATGGATTCTTGTTCAGGGCATGCTTGACTATGACTGTGTACAATTTCAAGACATTCCAAGATACCTTTGGGGTCTTTTTTGAATAAAAAGTTAAGTCACTGCCTAAGTGCACAGACTTTCATCATTTTCAAAAATTCATTAAAAATATTCCTTAAGAGATATGCAAATATTTTCAATGGATTCTTGTTCAGGGCGTCGTTGACTATGACTGAGTACAATTTCAAGACATTCCAACATACTTGGAATGTCCAAGTGCATGGATCGCTTTCCGGATTTTCAAAAATTCATTAAAAATATTCTTCAAGAGATATGCAAATATATTCAACGGATTCTTGTTCAGGGCATGCTTGACTATGACTGTGTACAATTTCAAGACATTCCAAGATACTTTTGGGGTCTTTTTTGACGAAAAAGTTAAGTCACTGCCTAAGTGCATGGATCGCTTTCCTGATTTTCAAAAATTCATTAAAAATATTCCTTAAGCGATATGCAAATATTCTCAACGGATTCTTGTTCAGGGCGTCGTTGACTATGACCGAGTACAATTTCAAGACATTCCAACATACTTTGAATGTCCAAGTACATGGATCGCTTTCCTGATTTTCAAAAGTTCATTAAAAATATTCTTCAAGAGATATGCAAATATATTCAACGGATTCTTGTTCAGGGCATGCTTGACTATGACTGTGTACAATTTCAAGACATTCCAAGATACTTTTGGGGTCTTTTTTGACGAAAAAGTTAAGTCACTGCCTAAGTGCATGGATCGCTTTCCTGATTTTCAAAAATTCATTAAAAATATTCCTTAAGCGATATGCAAATATTTTCAACGGATTCTTGTTCAGGGCGTCGTTGACTATGACTGAGTACAATTTCAAGACATTCCAACATACTTGGAATGTCCAAGTGCATGGATCGCTTTCCGGATTTTCAAAAATTCATTAAAAATATTCTTCAAGAGATATGCAAATATATTCAACGGATTCTTGTTCAGGGCATTCTTGACTATGACTGTGTACAATTTCAAGACATTCCAAGATACTTTTGGGGTCCTTTTTGACGAAAAAGTTAAGTCACTGCCTAAGTGCATGGATCGCTTTCCTGATTTTCAGAAATTCTTTAAAAATATTCCTTAAACGATACGCAAATATTTTCAACGGATTCTTGTTCAGGGCGTCGTTGACTATGACTGAGTACAATTTCAAGACATTCCAACATACTTGGAATGTCCAAGTGCATGGATCGCTTTCCTGATTTTCAAAAGTTCATTAAAAATATTCTTCAAGAGATATGCAAATATATTCAACGGATTCTTGTTCAGGGCATGCTTGACTATGACTGTGTACAATTTCAAGACATTCCAAGATACTTTTGGGGTCTTTTTTGACAAAAAAGTTAAGTCACTGCCTAAGTGCATGGATCGCTTTCCTGATTTTCAAAAATTCATTAGAAATATTCCTTGAGCGATATGCAAATATTTTCAACGGATTCTTGTTCAGGGCGTCGTTGACTATGACTGAGTACAATTTCAAGACATTCCAACATACTTGGAATGTCCAAGTGCATGGATCGCTTTCCTGATTTTCAAAAGTTCATTAAAAATATTCTTCAAGAGATATGCAAATATATTCAATGGATTCTTGTTCAGGGCATGCTTGACTATGACTGTGTACAATTTCAAGACATTCCAAGATACCTTTGGGGTCTTTTTTGAATAAAAAGTTAAGTCACTGCCTAAGTGCACAGACTTTCATCATTTTCAAAAATTCATTAAAAATATTCCTTAAGAGATATGCAAATATTTTCAATGGATTCTTGTTCAGGGCGTCGTTAACTATGACCGAGTACAATTTCAAGACATTCCAACATACTTGGAATGTCCAAGTGCATGGATCGCTTTCCGGATTTTCAAAAATTCATTAAAAATATTCTTCAAGAGATATGCAAATATATTCAACGGATTCTTGTTCAGGGCATGCTTGACTATGACTGTGTACAATTTCAAGACATTCCAAGATACTTTTGGGGTCTTTTTTGACGAAAAAGTTAAGTCACTGCCTAAGTGCATGGATCGCTTTCCTGATTTTCAAAAATTCATTAAAAATATTCCTTAAGCGATATGCAAATATTTTCAACGGATTCTTGTTCAGGGCGTCGTTGACTATGACTGAGTACAATTTCAAGACATTCCAACATACTTGGAATGTCCAAGTGCATGGATCGCTTTCCTGATTTTCAAAAGTTCATTAAAAATATTCTTCAAGAGATATGCAAATATATTCAACGGATTCTTGTTCAGGGCATGCTTGACTATGACTGTGTACAATTTCAAGACATTCCAGGATACTTTTGGGGTCTTTTTTGAATAAAAAGTTAAGTCACTGCCTAAGTGCACAGACTTTCCTCATTTTCAAAAATTCATTAAAAATATTCCTTAAGAGATATGCAAATATTTTCAATGGATTCTTGTTCAGGGCGTCGTTGACTATGACTGAGTACAATTTCAAGACATTCCAACATACTTGGAATGTCCAAGTGCATGGATCGCTTTTCGGATTTTCAAAAATTCATTAAAAATATTCTTCAAGAGATATGCAAATATATTCAACGGATTCTTGTTCAGGGCATGCTTGACTATGACTGTGTACAATTTCAAGACATTCCAAGATACTTTTGGGGTCTTTTTTGACAAAAAAGTTAAGTCACTGCCTAAGTGCATGGATCGCTTTCCTGATTTTCAAAAATTCATTAAAAATATTCCTTAAGCGATATGCAAATATTTTCAACGGATTCTTGTTCAGGGCGTCGTTGACTATGACTGAGTACAATTTCAAGACATTCCAACATACTTGGAATGTCCAAGTGCATGGATCACTTTCCTGATTTTCAAAAGTTCATTAAAAATATTCTTCAAGAGATATGCAAATATATTCAACGGATTCTTGTTCAGGGCATGCTTGACTATGACTGTGTACAATTTCAAGACATTCCAAG
The DNA here is from genome assembly GCF_963457635.1 of Microchirus variegatus. Taxonomy (NCBI): domain Eukaryota; kingdom Metazoa; phylum Chordata; class Actinopteri; order Pleuronectiformes; family Soleidae; genus Microchirus; species Microchirus variegatus. Next base: position 386,294 of record NW_028154717.1, on the reverse strand, counting down.
ATACCTTTGGGGTCTTTTTTGAATAAAAAGTTAAGTCACTGCCTAAGTGCACAGACTTTCATCATTTTCAAAAATTCATTAAAAATATTCCTTAAGAGATATGCAAATATTTTCAATGGATTCTTGTTCAGGGCGTCGTTGACTATGACCGAGTACAATTTCAAGACATTCCAGCATACTTGGAATGTCCAAGTGCATGGATCGCTTTCCGGATTTTCAAAAATTCATTAAAAATATTCTTCAAGAGATATGCAAATATATTCAACGGATTCTTGTTCAGGGCATGCTTGACTATGACTGTGTACAATTTCAAGACATTCCAAGATACTTTTGGGGTCTTTTTTGACGAAAAAGTTAAGTCACTGCCTAAGTGCATGGATCGCTTTCCTGATTTTCAGAAATTCTTTAAAAATATTCCTTAAACGATATGCAAATATTTTCAATGGATTCTTGTTCAGGGCGTCGTTGACTATGACTGAGTACAATTTCAAGACATTCCAACATACTTGGAATGTCCAAGTGCATGGATCGCTTTCCTGATTTTCAAAAGTTCATTAAAAATATTCTTCAAGAGATATGCAAATATATTCAACGGATTCTTGTTCAGGGCATGCTTGACTATGACTGTGTACAATTTCAAGACATTCCAAGATACTTTTGGGGTCTTTTTTGAATAAAAAGTTAAGTCACTGCCTAAGTGCACAGACTTTCCTCATTTTCAAAAATTCATTAAAAATATTCCTTAAGAGATATGCAAATATTTTCAATTGATTCTTGTTCAGGGCGTCGTTGACTATGACTGAGTACAATTTCAAGACATTCCAACATACTTGGAATGTCCAAGTGCATCGATCGCTTTTCGGATTTTCAAAAATTCATTAAAAATATTCTTCAAGAGATATGCAAATATATTCAACGGATTCTTGTTCAGGGCATGCTTGACTATGACTGTGTACAATTTCAAGACATTCCAAGATACTTTTGGGGTCTTTTTTGACGAAAAAGTTAAGTCACTGCCTAAGTGCATGGATCGCTTTCCTGATTTTCAGAAATTCTTTAAAAATATTCCTTAAACGATATGCAAATATTTTCAACGGATTCTTGTTCAGGGCGTCGTTGACTATGACTGAGTACAATTTCAAGACATTCCAACATACTTGGAATGTCCAAGTGCATGGATCGCTTTCCTGATTTTCAAAAGTTCATTAAAAATATTCTTCAAGAGATATGCAAATATATTCAACGGATTCTTGTTCAGGGCATGCTTGACTATGACTGTGTACAATTTCAAGACATTCCAAGATACTTTTGGGGTCTTTTTTGAATAAAAAGTTAAGTCACTGCCTAAGTGCACAGACTTTCCTCATTTTCAAAAATTCATTAAAAATATTCCTTAAGAGATATGCAAATATTTTCAATTGATTCTTGTTCAGGGCGTCGTTGACTATGACTGAGTACAATTTCAAGACATTCCAACATACTTGGAATGTCCAAGTGCATGGATCGCTTTTCGGATTTTCAAAAATTCATTAAAAATATTCTTCAAGAGATATGCAAATATATTCAACGGATTCTTGTTCAGGGCATGCTTGACTATGACTGTGTACAATTTCAAGACATTCCAAGATACTTTTGGGGTCTTTTTTGACAAAAAAGTTAAGTCACTGCCTAAGTGCATGGATCGCTTTCCTGATTTTCAAAAATTCATTAAAAATATTCCTTAAGCGATATGCAAATATTTTCAACGGATTCTTGTTCAGGGCGTCGTTGACTATGACTGAGTACAATTTCAAGACATTCCAACATACTTGGAATGTCCAAGTGCATGGATCGCTTTCCTGATTTTCAAAAGTTCATTAAAAATATTCTTCAAGAGATATGCAAATATATTCAACGGATTCTTGTTCAGGGCATGCTTGACTATGACTGTGTACAATTTCAAGACATTCCAAGATACCTTTGGGGTCTTTTTTGAATAAAAAGTTAAGTCACTGCCTAAGTGCACAGACTTTCATCATTTTCAAAAATTCATTAAAAATATTCCTTAAGAGATATGCAAATATTTTCAATGGATTCTTGATCAGGGCGTCGTTGACTATGACCGAGTACAATTTCAAGACATTCCAACATACTTGGAATGTCCAAGTGCATGGATCGCTTTCCGGATTTTCAAAAATTCATTAAAAATATTCTTCAAGAGATATGCAAATATATTCAACGGATTCTTGTTCAGGGCATTCTTGACTATGACTGTGTACAATTTCAAGACATTCCAAGATACTTTTGGGGTCTTTTTTGACGAAAAAGTTAAGTCACTGCCTAAGTGCATGGATCGCTTTCCTGATTTTCAGAAATTCTTTAAAAATATTCCTTAAACGATACGCAAATATTTTCAACGGATTCTTGTTCAGGGCGTCGTTGACTATGACTGAGTACAATTTCAAGACATTCCAACATACTTGGAATGTCCAAGTGCATGGATCGCTTTCCTGATTTTCAAAAGTTCATTAAAAATATTCTTCAAGAGATATGCAAATATATTCAACGGATTCTTGTTCAGGGCATGCTTGACTATGACTGTGTACAATTTCAAGACATTCCAAGATACCTTTGGGGTCTTTTTTGAATAAAAAGTTAAGTCACTGCCTAAGTGCACAGACTTTCATCATTTTCAAAAATTCATTAAAAATATTCCTTAAGAGATATGCAAATATTTTCAATGGATTCTTGTTCAGGGCGTCGTTGACTATGACCGAGTACAATTTCAAGACATTCCAACATACTTGGAATGTCCAAGTGCATGGATCGCTTTCCGGATTTTCAAAAATTCATTAAAAATATTCTTCAAGAGATATGCAAATATATTCAACGGATTCTTGTTCAGGGCATTCTTGACTATGACTGTGTACAATTTCAAGACATTCCAAGATACTTTTGGGGTCCTTTTTGACGAAAAAGTTAAGTCACTGCCTAAGTGCATGGATCGCTTTCCTGATTTTCAGAAATTCTTTAAAAATATTCCTTAAACGATACGCAAATATTTTCAACGGATTCTTGTTCAGGGCGTCGTTGACTATGACTGAGTACAATTTCAAGACATTCCAACATACTTGGAATGTCCAAGTGCATGGATCGCTTTCCTGATTTTCAAAAGTTCATTAAAAATATTCTTCAAGAGATATGCAAATATATTCAACGGATTCTTGTTCAAGGCATGCTTGACTATGACTGTGTACAATTTCAAGACATTCCAAGATACTTTTGGGGTCTTTTTTGACAAAAAAGTTAAGTCACTGCCTAAGTGCATGGATCGCTTTCCTGATTTTCAAAAATTCATTAGAAATATTCCTTGAGCGATATGCAAATATTTTCAACGGATTCTTGTTCAGGGCGTCGTTGACTATGACTGAGTACAATTTCAAGACATTCCAACATACTTGGAATGTCCAAGTGCATGGATCGCTTTCCTGATTTTCAAAAGTTCATTAAAAATATTCTTCAAGAGATATGCAAATATATTCAATGGATTCTTGTTCAGGGCATGCTTGACTATGACTGTGTACAATTTCAAGACATTCCAAGATACCTTTGGGGTCTTTTTTGAATAAAAAGTTAAGTCACTGCCTAAGTGCACAGACTTTCATCATTTTCAAAAATTCATTAAAAATATTCCTTAAGAGATATGCAAATATTTTCAATGGATTCTTGTTCAGGGCGTCGTTGACTATGACTGAGTACAATTTCAAGACATTCCAACATACTTGGAATGTCCAAGTGCATGGATCGCTTTCCGGATTTTCAAAAATTCATTAAAAATATTCTTCAAGAGATATGCAAATATATTCAACGGATTCTTGTTCAGGGCATGCTTGACTATGACTGTGTACAATTTCAAGACATTCCAAGATACTTTTGGGGTCTTTTTTGACGAAAAAGTTAAGTCACTGCCTAAGTGCATGGATCGCTTTCCTGATTTTCAAAAATTCATTAAAAATATTCCTTAAGCGATATGCAAATATTCTCAACGGATTCTTGTTCAGGGCGTCGTTGACTATGACCGAGTACAATTTCAAGACATTCCAACATACTTTGAATGTCCAAGTACATGGATCGCTTTCCTGATTTTCAAAAGTTCATTAAAAATATTCTTCAAGAGATATGCAAATATATTCAACGGATTCTTGTTCAGGGCATGCTTGACTATGACTGTGTACAATTTCAAGACATTCCAAGATACTTTTGGGGTCTTTTTTGACGAAAAAGTTAAGTCACTGCCTAAGTGCATGGATCGCTTTCCTGATTTTCAAAAATTCATTAAAAATATTCCTTAAGCGATATGCAAATATTTTCAACGGATTCTTGTTCAGGGCGTCGTTGACTATGACTGAGTACAATTTCAAGACATTCCAACATACTTGGAATGTCCAAGTGCATGGATCGCTTTCCGGATTTTCAAAAATTCATTAAAAATATTCTTCAAGAGATATGCAAATATATTCAACGGATTCTTGTTCAGGGCATTCTTGACTATGACTGTGTACAATTTCAAGACATTCCAAGATACTTTTGGGGTCCTTTTTGACGAAAAAGTTAAGTCACTGCCTAAGTGCATGGATCGCTTTCCTGATTTTCAGAAATTCTTTAAAAATATTCCTTAAACGATACGCAAATATTTTCAACGGATTCTTGTTCAGGGCGTCGTTGACTATGACTGAGTACAATTTCAAGACATTCCAACATACTTGGAATGTCCAAGTGCATGGATCGCTTTCCTGATTTTCAAAAGTTCATTAAAAATATTCTTCAAGAGATATGCAAATATATTCAACGGATTCTTGTTCAGGGCATGCTTGACTATGACTGTGTACAATTTCAAGACATTCCAAGATACTTTTGGGGTCTTTTTTGACAAAAAAGTTAAGTCACTGCCTAAGTGCATGGATCGCTTTCCTGATTTTCAAAAATTCATTAGAAATATTCCTTGAGCGATATGCAAATATTTTCAACGGATTCTTGTTCAGGGCGTCGTTGACTATGACTGAGTACAATTTCAAGACATTCCAACATACTTGGAATGTCCAAGTGCATGGATCGCTTTCCTGATTTTCAAAAGTTCATTAAAAATATTCTTCAAGAGATATGCAAATATATTCAATGGATTCTTGTTCAGGGCATGCTTGACTATGACTGTGTACAATTTCAAGTCATTCCAAGATACCTTTGGGGTCTTTTTTGAATAAAAAGTTAAGTCACTGCCTAAGTGCACAGACTTTCATCATTTTCAAAAATTCATTAAAAATATTCCTTAAGAGATATGCAAATATTTTCAATGGATTCTTGTTCAGGGCGTCGTTAACTATGACTGAGTACAATTTCAAGACATTCCAACATACTTGGAATGTCCAAGTGCATGGATCGCTTTCCGGATTTTCAAAAATTCATTAAAAATATTCTTCAAGAGATATGCAAATATATTCAACGGATTCTTGTTCAGGGCATGCTTGACTATGACTGTGTACAATTTCAAGACATTCCAAGATACTTTTGGGGTCTTTTTTGACGAAAAAGTTAAGTCACTGCCTAAGTGCATGGATCGCTTTCCTGATTTTCAAAAATTCATTAAAAATATTCCTTAAGCGATATGCAAATATTTTCAACGGATTCTTGTTCAGGGCGTCGTTGACTATGACTGAGTACAATTTCAAGACATTCCAACATACTTGGAATGTCCAAGTGCATGGATCGCTTTCCTGATTTTCAAAAGTTCATTAAAAATATTCTTCAAGAGATATGCAAATATATTCAACGGATTCTTGTTCAGGGCATGCTTGACTATGACTGTGTACAATTTCAAGACATTCCAGGATACTTTTGGGGTCTTTTTTGAATAAAAAGTTAAGTCACTGCCTAAGTGCACAGACTTTCCTCATTTTCAAAAATTCATTAAAAATATTCCTTAAGAGATATGCAAATATTTTCAATGGATTCTTGTTCAGGGCGTCGTTGACTATGACTGAGTACAATTTCAAGACATTCCAACATACTTGGAATGTCCAAGTGCATGGATCGCTTTTCGGATTTTCAAAAATTCATTAAAAATATTCTTCAAGAGATATGCAAATATATTCAACGGATTCTTGTTCAGGGCATGCTTGACTATGACTGTGTACAATTTCAAGACATTCCAAGATACTTTTGGGGTCTTTTTTGACAAAAAAGTTAAGTCACTGCCTAAGTGCATGGATCGCTTTCCTGATTTTCAAAAATTCATTAAAAATATTCCTTAAGCGATATGCAAATATTTTCAACGGATTCTTGTTCAGGGCGTCGTTGACTATGACTGAGTACAATTTCAAGACATTCCAACATACTTGGAATGTCCAAGTGCATGGATCACTTTCCTGATTTTCAAAAGTTCATTAAAAATATTCTTCAAGAGATATGCAAATATATTCAACGGATTCTTGTTCAGGGCATGCTTGACTATGACTGTGTACAATTTCAAGACATTCCAAGATACCTTTGGGGTCTTTTTTGAATAAAAAGTTAAGTCACTGCCTAAGTGCACAGACTTTCATCATTTTCAAAAATTCATTAAAAATATTCCTTAAGAGATATGCAAATATTTTCAATGGATTCTTGTTCAGGGCGTCGTTGACTATGACCGAGTACAATTTCAAGACATTCCAGCATACTTGGAATGTCCAAGTGCATGGATCGCTTTCCGGATTTTCAAAAATTCATTAAAAATATTCTTCAAGAGATATGCAAATATATTCAACGGATTCTTGTTCAGGGCATGCTTGACTATGACTGTGTACAATTTCAAGACATTCCAAGATACTTTTGGGGTCTTTTTTGACGAAAAAGTTAAGTCACTGCCTAAGTGCATGGATCGCTTTCCTGATTTTCAGAAATTCTTTAAAAATATTCCTTAAACGATATGCAAATATTTTCAATGGATTCTTGTTCAGGGCGTCGTTGACTATGACTGAGTACAATTTCAAGACATTCCAACATACTTGGAATGTCCAAGTGCATGGATCGCTTTCCTGATTTTCAAAAGTTCATTAAAAATATTCTTCAAGAGATATGCAAATATATTCAACGGATTCTTGTTCAGGGCATGCTTGACTATGACTGTGTACAATTTCAAGACATTCCAAGATACTTTTGGGGTCTTTTTTGAATAAAAAGTTAAGTCACTGCCTAAGTGCACAGACTTTCCTCATTTTCAAAAATTCATTAAAAATATTCCTTAAGAGATATGCAAATATTTTCAATTGATTCTTGTTCAGGGCGTCGTTGACTATGACTGAGTACAATTTCAAGACATTCCAACATACTTGGAATGTCCAAGTGCATCGATCGCTTTTCGGATTTTCAAAAATTCATTAAAAATATTCTTCAAGAGATATGCAAATATATTCAACGGATTCTTGTTCAGGGCATGCTTGACTATGACTGTGTACAATTTCAAGACATTCCAAGATACTTTTGGGGTCTTTTTTGACGAAAAAGTTAAGTCACTGCCTAAGTGCATGGATCGCTTTCCTGATTTTCAGAAATTCTTTAAAAATATTCCTTAAACGATATGCAAATATTTTCAACGGATTCTTGTTCAGGGCGTCGTTGACTATGACTGAGTACAATTTCAAGACATTCCAACATACTTGGAATGTCCAAGTGCATGGATCGCTTTCCTGATTTTCAAAAGTTCATTAAAAATATTCTTCAAGAGATATGCAAATATATTCAACGGATTCTTGTTCAGGGCATGCTTGACTATGACTGTGTACAATTTCAAGACATTCCAAGATACTTTTGGGGTCTTTTTTGAATAAAAAGTTAAGTCACTGCCTAAGTGCACAGACTTTCCTCATTTTCAAAAATTCATTAAAAATATTCCTTAAGAGATATGCAAATATTTTCAATTGATTCTTGTTCAGGGCGTCGTTGACTATGACTGAGTACAATTTCAAGACATTCCAACATACTTGGAATGTCCAAGTGCATGGATCGCTTTTCGGATTTTCAAAAATTCATTAAAAATATTCTTCAAGAGATATGCAAATATATTCAACGGATTCTTGTTCAGGGCATGCTTGACTATGACTGTGTACAATTTCAAGACATTCCAAGATACTTTTGGGGTCTTTTTTGACAAAAAAGTTAAGTCACTGCCTAAGTGCATGGATCGCTTTCCTGATTTTCAAAAATTCATTAAAAATATTCCTTAAGCGATATGCAAATATTTTCAACGGATTCTTGTTCAGGGCGTCGTTGACTATGACTGAGTACAATTTCAAGACATTCCAACATACTTGGAATGTCCAAGTGCATGGATCGCTTTCCTGATTTTCAAAAGTTCATTAAAAATATTCTTCAAGAGATATGCAAATATATTCAACGGATTCTTGTTCAGGGCATGCTTGACTAAGACTGTGTACAATTTCAAGACATTCCAAGATACTTTTGGGGTCTTTTTTGAATAAAAAGTTAAGTCACTGCCTAAGTGCACAGACTTTCCTCATTTTCAAAAATTCATTAAAAATATTCCTTAAGAGATATGCAAATATTTTCAACGGATTCTTGTTCAGGGCATCGTTGACTATGACTGAGTACAATTTCAAGACATTCCAACATACTTGGAATGTCCAAGTGCATGGATCGCTTTCCTGATTTTCAAAAGTTCATTAAAAATATTCTTCAAGAGATATGCAAATATATTCAACGGATTCTTGTTCAGGGCATGCTTGACTATGACTGTGTACAATTTCAAGACATTCCAAGATACCTTTGGGGTCTTTTTTGAATAAAAAGTTAAGTCACTGCCTAAGTGCACAGACTTTCATCATTTTCAAAAATTCATTAAAAATATTCCTTAAGAGATATGCAAATATTTTCAATGGATTCTTGTTCAGGGCGTCGTTGACTATGACCGAGTACAATTTCAAGACATTCCAACATACTTGGAATGTCCAAGTGCATGGATCGCTTTCCGGATTTTCAAAAATTCATTAAAAATATTCTTCAAGAGATATGCAAATATATTCAACGGATTCTTGTTCAGGGCATGCTTGACTATGACTGTGTACAATTTCAAGACATTCCAAGATACTTTTGGGGTCTTTTTTGACGAAAAAGTTAAGTCACTGCCTAAGTGCATGGATCGCTTTCCTGATTTTCAGAAATTCTTTAAAAATATTCCTTAAACGATATGCAAATATTTTCAACGGATTCTTGTTCAGGGCGTCGTTGACTATGACTGAGTACAATTTCAAGACATTCCAACATACTTGGAATGTCCAAGTGCATGGATCGCTTTCCTGATTTTCAAAAGTTCATTAAAAATATTCTTCAAGAGATATGCAAATATATTCAACGGATTCTTGTTCAGGGCATGCTTGACTATGACTGTGTACAATTTCAAGACATTCCAAGATACTTTTGGGGTCTTTTTTGAATAAAAAGTTAAGTCACTGCCTAAGTGCACAGACTTTCCTCATTTTCAAAAATTCATTAAAAATATTCCTTAAGAGATATGCAAATATTTTCAATTGATTCTTGTTCAGGGCGTCGTTGACTATGACTGAGTACAATTTCAAGACATTCCAACATACTTGGAATGTCCAAGTGCATGGATCGCTTTTCGGATTTTCAAAAATTCATTAAAAATATTCTTCAAGAGATATGCAAATATATTCAACGGATTCTTGTTCAGGGCATGCTTGACTATGACTGTGTACAATTTCAAGACATTCCAAGATACCTTTGGGGTCTTTTTTGAATAAAAAGTTAAGTCACTGCCTAAGTGCACAGACTTTCATCATTTTCAAAAATTCATTAAAAATATTCCTTAAGAGATATGCAAATATTTTCAATGGATTCTTGTTCAGGGCGTCGTTGACTATGACCGAGTACAATTTCAAGACATTCCAACATACTTGGAATGTCCAAGTGCATGGATCGCTTTCCGGATTTTCAAAAATTCATTAAAAATATTCTTCAAGAGATATGCAAATATATTCAACGGATTCTTGTTCAGGGCATTCTTGACTATGACTGTGTACAATTTCAAGACATTCCAAGATACTTTTGGGGTCTTTTTTGACAAAAAAGTTAAGTCACTGCCTAAGTGCATGGATCGCTTTCCTCATTTTCAGAAATTCATTAAAAATATTCCTTAAACGATATGCAAATATTTTCAACGGATTCTTGTTCAGGGCGTCGTTGACTATGACTGAGTACAATTTCAAGACATTCCAACATACTTGGAATGTCCAAGTGCATGGATCGCTTTCCTGATTTTCAAAAGTTCATTAAAAATATTCTTCAAGAGATATGCAAATATATTCAACGGATTCTTGTTCAGGGCATGCTTGACTATGACTGTGTACAATTTCAAGACATTCCAAGATACCTTTGGGGTCTTTTTTGAATAAAAAGTTAAGTCACTGCCTAAGTGCACAGACTTTCATCATTTTCAAAAATTCATTAAAAATATTCCTTAAGAGATATGCAAATATTTTCAATTGATTCTTGTTCAGGGCGTCGTTGACTATGACTGAGTACAATTTCAAGACATTCCAACATACTTGGAATGTCCAAGTGCATGGATCGCTTTTCGGATTTTCAAAAATTCATTAAAAATATTCTTCAAGAGATATGCAAATATATTCAACGGATTCTTGTTCAGGGCATGCTTGACTATGACTGTGTACAATTTCAAGACATTCCAAGATACTTTTGGAGTCTTTTTTGACAAAAAAGTTAAGTCACTGCCTAAGTGCATGGATCGCTTTCCTGATTTTCAAAAATTCATTAAAAATATTCCTTAAGCGATATGCAAATATTTTCAACGGATTCTTGTTCAGGGCGTCGTTGACTATGACTGAGTACAATTTCAAGACATTCCAACATACTTGGAATGTCCAAGTGCATGGATCGCTTTCCTGATTTTCAAAAGTTCATTAAAAATATTCTTCAAGAGATATGCAAATATATTCAACGGATTCTTGTTCAGGGCATGCTTGACTATGACTGTGTACAATTTCAAGACATTCCAAGATACCTTTGGGGTCTTTTTTGAATAAAAAGTTAAGTCACTGCCTAAGTGCACAGACTTTCATCATTTTCAAAAATTCATTAAAAATATTCCTTAAGAGATATGCAAATATTTTCAATGGATTCTTGTTCAGGGCGTCGTTGACTATGACCGAGTACAATTTCAAGACATTCCGACATACTTGGAATGTCCAAGTGCATGGATCGCTTTCCGGATTTTCAAAAATTCATTAAAAATATTCTTCAAGAGATATGCAAATATATTCAACGGATTCTTGTTCAGGGCATGCTTGACTATGACTGTGTACAATTTCAAGACATTCCAAGATACTTTTGGGGTCTTTTTTGACGAAAAAGTTAAGTCAATGCCTAAGTGCATGGATCGCTTTCCTGATTTTCAGAAATTCTTTAAAAATATTCCTTAAACGATATGCAAATATTTTCAACGGATTCTTGTTCAGGGCGTCGTTGACTATGACTGAGTACAATTTCAAGACATTCCAACATACTTGGAATGTCCAAGTGCATGGATCGCTTTCCTGATTTTCAAAAGTTCATTAAAAATATTCTTCAAGAGATATGCAAATATATTCAACGGATTCTTGTTCAGGGCATGCTTGACTATGACTGTGTACAATTTCAAGACATTCCAAGATACTTTTGGGGTCTTTTTTGAATAAAAAGTTAAGTCACTGCCTAAGTGCACAGACTTTCCTCATTTTCAAAAATTCATTAAAAATATTCCTTAAGAGATATGCAAATATTTTCAATGGATTCTTGTTCAGGGCGTCGTTGACTATGACCGAGTACAATTTCAAGACATTCCAACATACTTGGAATGTCCAAGTGCATGGATCGCTTTCCGGATTTTCAAAAATTCATTAAAAATATTCTTCAAGAGATATGCAAATATATTCAACGGATTCTTGTTCAGGGCATTCTTGACTATGACTGTGTACAATTTCAAGACATTCCAAGATACTTTTGGGGTCTTTTTTGACAAAAAAGTTAAGTCACTGCCTAAGTGCATGGATCGCTTTCCTCATTTTCAGAAATTCATTAAAAATATTCCTTAAGCGATATGCAAATATTTTCAACGGATTCTTGTTCAGGGCGTCGTTGACTATGACTGAGTACAATTTCAAGACATTCCAACATACTTGGAATGTCCAAGTGCATGGATCGCTTTCCTGATTTTCAAAAGTTCATTAAAAATATTCTTCAAGAGATATGCAAATATATTCAACGGATTCTTGTTCAGGGCATGCTTGACTATGACTGTGTACAATTTCAAGACATTCCAAGATACCTTTGGGGTCTTTTTTGAATAAAAAGTTAAGTCACTGCCTAAGTGCACAGACTTTCATCATTTTCAAAAATTCATTAAAAATATTCCTTAAGAGATATGCAAATATTTTCAATTGATTCTTGTTCAGGGCGTCGTTGACTATGACTGAGTACAATTTCAAGACATTCCAACATACTTGGAATGTCCAAGTGCATGGATCGCTTTTCGGATTTTCAAAAATTCATTAAAAATATTCTTCAAGAGATATGCAAATATATTCAACGGATTCTTGTTCAGGGCATGCTTGACTATGACTGTGTACAATTTCAAGACATTCCAAGATACTTTTGGGGTCTTTTTTGACAAAAAAGTTAAGTCACTGCCTAAGTGCATGGATCGCTTTCCTGATTTTCAAAAATTCATTAAAAATATTCCTTAAGCGATATGCAAATATTTTCAACGGATTCTTGTTCAGGGCGTCGTTGACTATGACTGAGTACAATTTCAAGACATTCCAACATACTTGGAATGTCCAAGTGCATGGATCGCTTTCCTGATTTTCAAAAGTTCATTAAAAATATTCTTCAAGAGATATGCAAATATATTCAACGGATTCTTGTTCAGGGCATGCTTGACTATGACTGTGTACAATTTCAAGACATTCCAAGATACCTTTGGGGTCTTTTTTGAATAAAAAGTTAAGTCACTGCCTAAGTGCACAGACTTTCATCATTTTCAAAAATTCATTAAAAATATTCCTTAAGAGATATGCAAATATTTTCAATGGATTCTTGTTCAGGGCGTCGTTGACTATGACCGAGTACAATTTCAAGACATTCCGACATACTTGGAATGTCCAAGTGCATGGATCGCTTTCCGGATTTTCAAAAATTCATTAAAAATATTCTTCAAGAGATATGCAAATATATTCAACGGATTCTTGTTCAGGGCATGCTTGACTATGACTGTGTACAATTTCAAGACATTCCAAGATACTTTTGGGGTCTTTTTTGACGAAAAAGTTAAGTCAATGCCTAAGTGCATGGATCGCTTTCCTGATTTTCAGAAATTCTTTAAAAATATTCCTTAAACGATATGCAAATATTTTCAACGGATTCTTGTTCAGGGCGTCGTTGACTATGACTGAGTACAATTTCAAGACATTCCAACATACTTGGAATGTCCAAGTGCATGGATCGCTTTCCTGATTTTCAAAAGTTCATTAAAAATATTCTTCAAGAGATATGCAAATATATTCAACGGATTCTTGTTCAGGGCATGCTTGACTATGACTGTGTACAATTTCAAGACATTCCAAGATACTTTTGGGGTCTTTTTTGAATAAAAAGTTAAGTCACTGCCTAAGTGCACAGACTTTCCTCATTTTCAAAAATTCATTAAAAATATTCCTTAAGAGATATGCAAATATTTTCAATTGATTCTTGTTCAGGGCGTCGTTGACTATGACTGAGTACAATTTCAAGACATTCCAACATACTTGGAATGTCCAAGTGCATGGATCGCTTTTCGGATTTTCAAAAATTCATTAAAAATATTCTTCAAGAGATATGCAAATATATTCAACGGATTCTTGTTCAGGGCATGCTTGATTATGACTGTGTACAATTTCAAGACATTCCAAGATACTTTTGGGGTCTTTTTTGAATAAAAAGTTAAGTCACTGCCTAAGTGCACAGACTTTCCTCATTTTCAAAAATTCATTAAAAATATTCCTTAAGAGATATGCAAATATTTTCAATTGATTCTTGTTCAGGGCGTCGTTGACTATGACTGAGTACAATTTCAAGACATTCCAACATACTTGGAATGTCCAAGTGCATGGATCGCTTTTCGGATTTTCAAAAATTCATTAAAAATATTCTTCAAGAGATATGCAAATATATTCAACGGATTCTTGTTCAGGGCATGCTTGACTATGACTGTGTACAATTTCAAGACTTTCCAAGATACTTTTGGGGTCTTTTTTGACGAAAAAGTTAAGTCACTGCCTAAGTGCATGGATCGCTTTCCTGATTTTCAAAAATTCATTAAAAATATTCCTTAAGCGATATGCAAATATTTTCAATGGATTCTTGTTCAGGGCGTCGTTGACTATGACTGAGTACAATTTCAAGACATTCCAACATACTTGGAATGTCCAAGTGCATGGATCGCTTTCCTGATTTTCAAAAGTTCATTAAAAATATTCTTCAAGAGATATGCAAATATATTCAACGGATTCTTGTTCAGGGCATGCTTGACTATGACTGTGTACAATTTCAAGACATTCCAAGATACTTTTGGGGTCTTTTTTGAATAAAAAGTTAAGTCACTGCCTAAGTGCACAGACTTTCATCATTTTCAAAAATTCATTAAAAATATTCCTTAAGAGATATGCAAATATTTTCAATTGATTCTTGTTCAGGGCGTCATTGACTATGACTGAGTACAATTTCAAGACATTCCAACATACTTGGAATGTCCAAGTGCATGGATCGCTTTTCGGATTTTCAAAAATTCATTAAAAATATTCTTCAAGAGATATGCAAATATATTCAACGGATTCTTGTTCAGGGCATGCTTGACTATGACTGTGTACAATTTCAAGACATTCCAAGATACTTTTGGGGTCTTTTTTGACAAAAAAGTTAAGTCACTGCCTAAGTGCATGGATCGCTTTCCTGATTTTCAAAAATTCATTAAAAATATTCCTTAAGCGATATGCAAATATTTTCAACGGATTCTTGTTCAGGGCGTCGTTGACTATGACTGAGTACAATTTCAAGACATTCCAACATACTTGGAATGTCCAAGTGCATGGATCGCTTTTCGGATTTTCAAAAATTCATTAAAAATATTCTTCAAGAGATATGCAAATATATTCAACGGATTCTTGTTCAGGACATGCTTGACTATGACTGTGTACAATTTCAAGACATTCCAAGATACTTTTGGGGTCTTTTTTGACGAAAAAGTTAAGTCACTGCCTAAGTGCATGGATCGCTTTCCTGATTTTCAAAAATTCATTAAAAATATTCCTTAAGCGATATGCAAATATTTTCAACGGATTCTTGTTCAGGGCGTCGTTGACTATGACTGAGTACAATTTCAAGACATTCCAACATACTTGGAATGTCCAAGTGCATGGATCGCTTTCCTGATTTTCAAAAGTTCATTAAAAATATTCTTCAAGAGATATGCAAATATATTCAACGGATTCTTGTTCAGGGCATGCTTGACTATGACTGTGTACAATTTCAAGACATTCCAAGATACTTTTGGGGTCTTTTTTGAATAAAAAGTTAAGTCACTGCCTAAGTGCACAGACTTTCATCATTTTCAAAAACTCATTTAAAACATTCCTTAAGAGATATGCAAATATTTTCAATTGATTCTTGTTCAGGGCGTCGTTGACTATGACTGAGTACAATTTCAAGACATTCCAACATACTTGGAATGTCCAAGTGCATGGATCGCTTTTCGGATTTTCAAAAATTCATTAAAAATATTCTTCAAGAGATATGCAAATATATTCAACGGATTCTTGTTCAGGGCATGCTTGACTATGACTGTGTACAATTTCAAGACATTCCAAGATACTTTTGGGGTCTTTTTTGAATAAAAAGTTAAGTCACTGCCTAAGTGCACAGAATTTCATCATTTTCAAAAATTCATTAAAAATATTCCTTAAGCGATATGCAAATATTTTCAACGGATTCTTGTTCAGGGCGTCGTTGACTATGACTGTGTACAATTTCAAGACTTTCCAAGATACTTTTGGGGTCTTTTTTGACGAAAAAGTTAAGTCACTGCCTAAGTGCATGGATCGCTTTCCTGATTTTCAAAAATTCATTAAAAATATTCCTTAAGCGATATGCAAATATTTTCAATGGATTCTTGTTCAGGGCGTCGTTGACTATGACTGAGTACAATTTCAAGACATTCCAACATACTTGGAATGTCCAAGTGCATGGATCGCTTTCCTGATTTTCAAAAGTTCATTAAAAATATTCTTCAAGAGATATGCAAATATATTCAACGGATTCTTGTTCAGGGCATGCTTGACTATGACTGTGTACAATTTCAAGACATTCCAAGATACCTTTGGGGTCTTTTTTGAATAAAAAGTTAAGTCACTGCCGAAGTGCACAGACTTTCATCATTTTCAAAAATTCATTAAAAATATTCCTTAAGAGATATGCAAATATTTTCAATGGATTCTTGTTCAGGGCGTCGTTGACTATGACCGAGTACAATTTCAAGACATTCCAACATACTTGGAATGTCCAAGTGCATGGATCGCTTTCCGGATTTTCAAAAATTCATTAAAAATATTCTTCAAGAGATATGCAAATATATTCAACGGATTCTTGTTCAGGGCATTCTTGACTATGACTGTGTACAATTTCAAGACATTCCAAGATACTTTTGGGGTCTTTTTTGACGAAAAAGTTAAGTCACTGCCTAAGTGCATGGATCGCTTTCCTGATTTTCAGAAATTCTTTAAAAATATTCCTTAAACGATACGCAAATATTTTCAACGGATTCTTGTTCAGGGCGTCGTTGACTATGACTGAGTACAATTTCAAGACATTCCAACATACTTGGAATGTCCAAGTGCATGGATCGCTTTCCTGATTTTCAAAAGTTCATTAAAAATATTCTTCAAGAGATATGCAAATATATTCAACGGATTCTTGTTCAGGGCATGCTTGACTATGACTGTGTACAATTTCAAGACATTCCAAGATACCTTTGGGGTCTTTTTTGAATAAAAAGTTAAGTCATTGCCTAAGTGCACAGACTTTCATCATTTTCAAAAATTCATTAAAAATATTCCTTAAGAGATATGCAAATATTTTCAATGGATTCTTGTTCAGGGCGTCGTTGACTATGACCGAGTACAATTTCAAGACATTCCAACATACTTGGAATGTCCAAGTGCATGGATCGCTTTCCGGATTTTCAAAAATTCATTAAAAATATTCTTCAAGAGATATGCAAATATATTCAACGGATTCTTGTTCAGGGCATTCTTGACTATGACTGTGTACAATTTCAAGACATTCCAAGATACTTTTGGGGTCCTTTTTGACGAAAAAGTTAAGTCACTGCCTAAGTGCATGGATCGCTTTCCTGATTTTCAGAAATTCTTTAAAAATATTCCTTAAACGATACGCAAATATTTTCAACGGATTCTTGTTCAGGGCGTCGTTGACTATGACTGAGTACAATTTCAAGACATTCCAACATACTTGGAATGTCCAAGTGCATGGATCGCTTTCCTGATTTTCAAAAGTTCATTAAAAATATTCTTCAAGAGATATGCAAATATATTCAACGGATTCTTGTTCAGGGCATGCTTGACTATGACTGTGTACAATTTCAAGACATTCCAAGATACTTTTGGGGTCTTTTTTGACAAAAAAGTTAAGTCACTGCCTAAGTGCATGGATCGCTTTCCTGATTTTCAAAAATTCATTAGAAATATTCCTTGAGCGATATGCAAATATTTTCAACGGATTCTTGTTCAGGGCGTCGTTGACTATGACTGAGTACAATTTCAAGACATTCCAACATACTTGGAATGTCCAAGTGCATGGATCGCTTTCCTGATTTTCAAAAGTTCATTAAAAATATTCTTCAAGAGATATGCAAATATATTCAATGGATTCTTGTTCAGGGCATGCTTGACTATGACTGTGTACAATTTCAAGACATTCCAAGATACCTTTGGGGTCTTTTTTGAATAAAAAGTTAAGTCACTGCCTAAGTGCACAGACTTTCATCATTTTCAAAAATTCATTAAAAATATTCCTTAAGAGATATGCAAATATTTTCAATGGATTCTTGTTCAGGGCGTCGTTGACTATGACTGAGTACAATTTCAAGACATTCCAACATACTTGGAATGTCCAAGTGCATGGATCGCTTTCCGGATTTTCAAAAATTCATTAAAAATATTCTTCAAGAGATATGCAAATATATTCAACGGATTCTTGTTCAGGGCATGCTTGACTATGACTGTGTACAATTTCAAGACATTCCAAGATACTTTTGGGGTCTTTTTTGACGAAAAAGTTAAGTCACTGCCTAAGTGCATGGATCGCTTTCCTGATTTTCAAAAATTCATTAAAAATATTCCTTAAGCGATATGCAAATATTCTCAACGGATTCTTGTTCAGGGCGTCGTTGACTATGACCGAGTACAATTTCAAGACATTCCAACATACTTTGAATGTCCAAGTACATGGATCGCTTTCCTGATTTTCAAAAGTTCATTAAAAATATTCTTCAAGAGATATGCAAATATATTCAACGGATTCTTGTTCAGGGCATGCTTGACTATGACTGTGTACAATTTCAAGACATTCCAAGATACTTTTGGGGTCTTTTTTGATGAAAAAGTTAAGTCACTGCCTAAGTGCATGGATCGCTTTCCTGATTTTCAAAAATTCATTAAAAATATTCCTTAAGCGATATGCAAATATTTTCAACGGATTCTTGTTCAGGGCGTCGTTGACTATGACTGAGTACAATTTCAAGACATTCCAACATACTTGGAATGTCCAAGTGCATGGATCGCTTTCCGGATTTTCAAAAATTCATTAAAAATATTCTTCAAGAGATATGCAAATATATTCAACGGATTCTTGTTCAGGGCATTCTTGACTATGACTGTGTACAATTTCAAGACATTCCAAGATACTTTTGGGGTCCTTTTTGACGAAAAAGTTAAGTCACTGCCTAAGTGCATGGATCGCTTTCCTGATTTTCAGAAATTCTTTAAAAATATTCCTTAAACGATACGCAAATATTTTCAACGGATTCTTGTTCAGGGCGTCGTTGACTATGACTGAGTACAATTTCAAGACATTCCAACATACTTGGAATGTCCAAGTGCATGGATCGCTTTCCTGATTTTCAAAAGTTCATTAAAAATATTCTTCAAGAGATATGCAAATATATTCAACGGATTCTTGTTCAGGGCATGCTTGACTATGACTGTGTACAATTTCAAGACATTCCAAGATACTTTTGGGGTCTTTTTTGACAAAAAAGTTAAGTCACTGCCTAAGTGCATGGATCGCTTTCCTGATTTTCAAAAATTCATTAGAAATATTCCTTGAGCGATATGCAAATATTTTCAACGGATTCTTGTTCAGGGCGTCGTTGACTATGACTGAGTACAATTTCAAGACATTCCAACATACTTGGAATGTCCAAGTGCATGGATCGCTTTCCTGATTTTCAAAAGTTCATTAAAAATATTCTTCAAGAGATATGCAAATATATTCAATGGATTCTTGTTCAGGGCATGCTTGACTATGACTGTGTACAATTTCAAGACATTCCAAGATACCTTTGGGGTCTTTTTTGAATAAAAAGTTAAGTCACTGCCTAAGTGCACAGACTTTCATCATTTTCAAAAATTCATTAAAAATATTCCTTAAGAGATATGCAAATATTTTCAATGGATTCTTGTTCAGGGCGTCGTTAACTATGACTGAGTACAATTTCAAGACATTCCAACATACTTGGAATGTCCAAGTGCATGGATCGCTTTCCGGATTTTCAAAAATTCATTAAAAATATTCTTCAAGAGATATGCAAATATATTCAACGGATTCTTGTTCAGGGCATGCTTGACTATGACTGTGTACAATTTCAAGACATTCCAAGATACTTTTGGGGTCTTTTTTGACGAAAAAGTTAAGTCACTGCCTAAGTGCATGGATCGCTTTCCTGATTTTCAAAAATTCATTAAAAATATTCCTTAAGCGATATGCAAATATTCTCAACGGATTCTTGTTCAGGGCGTCGTTGACTATGACCGAGTACAATTTCAAGACATTCCAACATACTTTGAATGTCCAAGTACATGGATCGCTTTCCTGATTTTCAAAAGTTCATTAAAAATATTCTTCAAGAGATATGCAAATATATTCAACGGATTCTTGTTCAGGGCATGCTTGACTATGACTGTGTACAATTTCAAGACATTCCAAGATACTTTTGGGGTCTTTTTTGACGAAAAAGTTAAGTCACTGCCTAAGTGCATGGATCGCTTTCCTGATTTTCAAAAATTCATTAAAAATATTCCTTAAGCGATATGCAAATATTTTCAACGGATTCTTGTTCAGGGCGTCGTTGACTATGACTGAGTACAATTTCAAGACATTCCAACATACTTGGAATGTCCAAGTGCATGGATCGCTTTCCTGATTTTCAAAAGTTCATTAAAAATATTCTTCAAGAGATATGCAAATATATTCAACGGATTCTTGTTCAGGGCATGCTTGACTATGACTGTGTACAATTTCAAGACATTCCAAGATACTTTTGGGGTCTTTTTTGACGAAAAAGTTAAGTCACTGCCTAAGTGCATGGATCGCTTTCCTGATTTTCAGAAATTCTTTAAAAATATTCCTTAAACGATATGCAAATATTTTCAACGGATTCTTGTTCAGGGCGTCGTTGACTATGACTGAGTACAATTTCAAGACATTCCAACATACTTGGAATGTCCAAGTGCATGGATCGCTTTCCTGATTTTCAAAAGTTCATTAAAAATATTCTTCAAGAGATATGCAAATATATTCAACGGATTCTTGTTCAGGGCATGCTTGACTATGACTGTGTACAATTTCAAGACATTCCAGGATACTTTTGGGGTCTTTTTTGAATAAAAAGTTAAGTCACTGCCTAAGTGCACAGACTTTCCTCATTTTCAAAAATTCATTAAAAATATTCCTTAAGAGATATGCAAATATTTTCAATTGATTCTTGTTCAGGGCGTCGTTGACTATGACTGAGTACAATTTCAAGACATTTCAACATACTTGGAATGTCCAAGTGCATGGATCGCTTTCCTGATTTTCAAAAGTTCATTAAAAATATTCTTCAAGAGATATGCAAATATATTCAACGGATTCTTGTTCAGGGCATGCTTGACTATGACTGTGTACAATTTCAAGACATTCCAAGATACTTTTGGGGTCTTTTTTGAATAAAAAGTTAAGTCACTGCCTAAGTGCACAGACTTTCATCATTTTCAAAAATTCATTAAAAATATTCCTTAAGAGATATGCAAATATTTTCAATGGATTCTTGTTCAGGGCGTCGTTGACTATGACCGAGTACAATTTCAAGACATTCCAACATACTTGGAATGTCCAAGTGCATGGATCGCTTTCCGGATTTTCAAAAATTCATTAAAAATATTGTTCAAGAGATATGCAAATATATTCAACGGATTCTTGTTCAGGGCATGCTTGACTATGACTGTGTACAATTTCAAGACATTCCAAGATACTTTTGGGGTCTTTTTTGACGAAAAAGTTAAGTCACTGCCTAAGTGCATGGATCGCTTTCCTGAATTTCAGAAATTCTTTAAAAATATTCCTTAAACGATATGCAAATATTTTCAACGGATTCTTGTTCAGGGCGTCGTTGACTATGACTGAGTACAATTTCAAGACATTCCAACATACTTGGAATGTCCAAGTGCATGGATCGCTTTCCTGATTTTCAAAAGTTCATTAAAAATATTCTTCAAGAGATATGCAAATATATTCAACGGATTCTTGTTCAGGGCATGCTTGACTATGACTGTGTACAATTTCAAGACATTCCAAGATACTTTTGGGGTCTTTTTTGAATAAAAAGTTAAGTCACTGCCTAAGTGCACAGACTTTCCTCATTTTCAAAAATTCATTAAAAATATTCCTTAAGAGATATGCAAATATTTTCAATTGATTCTTGTTCAGGGCGTCGTTGACTATGACTGAGTACAATTTCAAGACATTCCAACATACTTGGAATGTCCAAGTGCATGGATCGCTTTTCGGATTTTCAAAAATTCATTAAAAATATTCTTCAAGAGATATGCAAATATATTCAACGGATTCTTGTTCAGGGCATGCTTGACTATGACTGTGTACAATTTCAAGACATTCCAAGATACTTTTGGGGTCTTTTTTGACGAAAAAGTTAAGTCACTGCCTAAGTGCATGGATCGCTTTCCTGATTTTCAAAAATTCATTAAAAATATTCCTTAAGCGATATGCAAATATTTTCAACGGATTCTTGTTCAGGGCGTCGTTGACTATGACTGAGTACAATTTCAAGACATTCCAACATACTTGGAATGTCCAAGTGCATGGATCGCTTTCCTGATTTTCAAAAGTTCATTAAAAATATTCTTCAAGAGATATGCAAATATATTCAACGGATTCTTGTTCAGGGCATGCTTGACTATGACTGTGTACAATTTCAAGACATTCCAAGATACCTTTGGGGTCTTTTTTGAATAAAAAGTTAAGTCACTGCCGAAGTGCACAGACTTTCATCATTTTCAAAAATTCATTAAAAATATTCCTTAAGAGATATGCAAATATTTTCAATTGATTCTTGTTCAGGGCGTCGTTGACTATGACTGAGTACAATTTCAAGACATTCCAACATACTTGGAATGTCCAAGTGCATGGATCGCTTTTCGGATTTTCAAAAATTCATTAAAAATATTCTTCAAGAGATATGCAAATATATTCAACGGATTCTTGTTCAGGGCATGCTTGACTATGACTGTGTACAATTTCAAGACATTCCAAGATACTTTTGGGGTCTTTTTTGACAAAAAAGTTAAGTCACTGCCTAAGTGCATGGATCGCTTTCCTGATTTTCAAAAATTCATTAAAAATATTCCTTAAGCGATATGCAAATATTTTCAACGGATTCTTGTTCAGGGCGTCGTTGACTATGACTGAGTACAATTTCAAGACATTCCAACATACTTGGAATGTCCAAGTGCATGGATCGCTTTCCTGATTTTCAAAAGTTCATTAAAAATATTCTTCAAGAGATATGCAAATATATTCAACGGATTCTTGTTCAGGGCATGCTTGACTAAGACTGTGTACAATTTCAAGACATTCCAAGATACTTTTGGGGTCTTTTTTGAATAAAAAGTTAAGTCACTGCCTAAGTGCACAGACTTTCCTCATTTTCAAAAATTCATTAAAAATATTCCTTAAGAGATATGCAAATATTTTCAATGGATTCTTGTTCAGGGCGTCGTTGACTATGACCGAGTACAATTTCAAGACATTCCAACATACTTGGAATGTCCAAGTGCATGGATCGCTTTCCGGATTTTCAAAAATTCATTAAAAATATTCTTCAAGAGATATGCAAATATATTCAACGGATTCTTGTTCAGGGCATTCTTGACTATGACTGTGTACAATTTCAAGACATTCCAAGATACTTTTGGGGTCTTTTTTGACGAAAAAGTTAAGTCACTGCCTAAGTGCATGGATCGCTTTCCTGATTTTCAGAAATTCTTTAAAAATATTCCTTAAACGATATGCAAATATTTTCAACGGATTCTTGTTCAGGGCATCGTTGACTATGACTGAGTACAATTTCAAGACATTCCAACATACTTGGAATGTCCAAGTGCATGGATCGCTTTCCTGATTTTCAAAAGTTCATTAAAAATATTCTTCAAGAGATATGCAAATATATTCAACGGATTCTTGTTCAGGGCATGCTTGACTATGACTGTGTACAATTTCAAGACATTCCAAGATACCTTTGGGGTCTTTTTTGAATAAAAAGTTAAGTCACTGCCTAAGTGCACAGACTTTCATCATTTTCAAAAATTCATTAAAAATATTCCTTAAGAGATATGCAAATATTTTCAATGGATTCTTGTTCAGGGCGTCGTTGACTATGACCGAGTACAATTTCAAGACATTCCAACATACTTGGAATGTCCAAGTGCATGGATCGCTTTCCGGATTTTCAAAAATTCATTAAAAATATTCTTCAAGAGATATGCAAATATATTCAACGGATTCTTGTTCAGGGCATGCTTGACTATGACTGTGTACAATTTCAAGACATTCCAAGATACTTTTGGGGTCTTTTTTGACGAAAAAGTTAAGTCACTGCCTAAGTGCATGGATCGCTTTCCTGATTTTCAGAAATTCTTTAAAAATATTCCTTAAACGATATGCAAATATTTTCAACGGATTCTTGTTCAGGGCGTCGTTGACTATGACTGAGTACAATTTCAAGACATTCCAACATACTTGGAATGTCCAAGTGCATGGATCGCTTTCCTGATTTTCAAAAGTTCATTAAAAATATTCTTCAAGAGATATGCAAATATATTCAACGGATTCTTGTTCAGGGCATGCTTGACTATGACTGTGTACAATTTCAAGACATTCCAAGATACTTTTGGGGTCTTTTTTGAATAAAAAGTTAAGTCACTGCCTAAGTGCACAGACTTTCCTCATTTTCAAAAATTCATTAAAAATATTCCTTAAGAGATATGCAAATATTTTCAATTGATTCTTGTTCAGGGCGTCGTTGACTATGACTGAGTACAATTTCAAGACATTCCAACATACTTGGAATGTCCAAGTGCATGGATCGCTTTTCGGATTTTCAAAAATTCATTAAAAATATTCTTCAAGAGATATGCAAATATATTCAACGGATTCTTGTTCAGGGCATGCTTGACTATGACTGTGTACAATTTCAAGACATTCCAAGATACTTTTGGGGTCTTTTTTGACAAAAAAGTTAAGTCACTGCCTAAGTGCATGGATCGCTTTCCTGATTTTCAAAAATTCATTAAAAATATTCCTTAAGCGATATGCAAATATTTTCAACGGATTCTTGTTCAGGGCGTCGTTGACTATGACTGAGTACAATTTCAAGACATTCCAACATACTTGGAATGTCCAAGTGCATGGATCGCTTTCCTGATTTTCAAAAGTTCATTAAAAATATTCTTCAAGAGATATGCAAATATATTCAACGGATTCTTGTTCAGGGCATGCTTGACTAAGACTGTGTACAATTTCAAGACATTCCAAGATACTTTTGGGGTCTTTTTTGAATAAAAAGTTAAGTCACTGCCTAAGTGCACAGACTTTCCTCATTTTCAAAAATTCATTAAAAATATTCCTTAAGAGATATGCAAATATTTTCAATGGATTCTTGTTCAGGGCGTCGTTGACTATGACCGAGTACAATTTCAAGACATTCCAACATACTTGGAATGTCCAAGTGCATGGATCGCTTTCCGGATTTTCAAAAATTCATTAAAAATATTCTTCAAGAGATATGCAAATATATTCAACGGATTCTTGTTCAGGGCATTCTTGACTATGACTGTGTACAATTTCAAGACATTCCAAGATACTTTTGGGGTCTTTTTTGACGAAAAAGTTAAGTCACTGCCTAAGTGCATGGATCGCTTTCCTGATTTTCAGAAATTCTTTAAAAATATTCCTTAAACGATATGCAAATATTTTCAACGGATTCTTGTTCAGGGCATCGTTGACTATGACTGAGTACAATTTCAAGACATTCCAACATACTTGGAATGTCCAAGTGCATGGATCGCTTTCCTGATTTTCAAAAGTTCATTAAAAATATTCTTCAAGAGATATGCAAATATATTCAACGGATTCTTGTTCAGGGCATGCTTGACTATGACTGTGTACAATTTCAAGACATTCCAAGATACCTTTGGGGTCTTTTTTGAATAAAAAGTTAAGTCACTGCCTAAGTGCACAGACTTTCATCATTTTCAAAAATTCATTAAAAATATTCCTTAAGAGATATGCAAATATTTTCAATGGATTCTTGTTCAGGGCGTCGTTGACTATGACCGAGTACAATTTCAAGACATTCCAACATACTTGGAATGTCCAAGTGCATGGATCGCTTTCCGGATTTTCAAAAATTCATTAAAAATATTCTTCAAGAGATATGCAAATATATTCAACGGATTCTTGTTCAGGGCATGCTTGACTATGACTGTGTACAATTTCAAGACATTCCAAGATACTTTTGGGGTCTTTTTTGACGAAAAAGTTAAGTCACTGCCTAAGTGCATGGATCGCTTTCCTGATTTTCAGAAATTCTTTAAAAATATTCCTTAAACGATATGCAAATATTTTCAACGGATTCTTGTTCAGGGCGTCGTTGACTATGACTGAGTACAATTTCAAGACATTCCAACATACTTGGAATGTCCAAGTGCATGGATCGCTTTCCTGATTTTCAAAAGTTCATTAAAAATATTCTTCAAGAGATATGCAAATATATTCAACGGATTCTTGTTCAGGGCATGCTTGACTATGACTGTGTACAATTTCAAGACATTCCAAGATACTTTTGGGGTCTTTTTTGAATAAAAAGTTAAGTCACTGCCTAAGTGCACAGACTTTCCTCATTTTCAAAAATTCATTAAAAATATTCCTTAAGAGATATGCAAATATTTTCAATTGATTCTTGTTCAGGGCGTCGTTGACTATGACTGAGTACAATTTCAAGACATTCCAACATACTTGGAATGTCCAAGTGCATGGATCGCTTTTCGGATTTTCAAAAATTCATTAAAAATATTCTTCAAGAGATATGCAAATATATTCAACGGATTCTTGTTCAGGGCATGCTTGACTATGACTGTGTACAATTTCAAGACATTCCAAGATACTTTTGGGGTCTTTTTTGACAAAAAAGTTAAGTCACTGCCTAAGTGCATGGATCGCTTTCCTGATTTTCAAAAATTCATTAAAAATATTCCTTAAGCGATATGCAAATATTTTCAACGGATTCTTGTTCAGGGCGTCGTTGACTATGACTGAGTACAATTTCAAGACATTCCAACATACTTGGAATGTCCAAGTGCATGGATCGCTTTCCTGATTTTCAAAAGTTCATTAAAAATATTCTTCAAGAGATATGCAAATATATTCAACGGATTCTTGTTCAGGGCATGCTTGACTAAGACTGTGTACAATTTCAAGACATTCCAAGATACTTTTGGGGTCTTTTTTGAATAAAAAGTTAAGTCACTGCCTAAGTGCACAGACTTTCCTCATTTTCAAAAATTCATTAAAAATATTCCTTAAGAGATATGCAAATATTTTCAATGGATTCTTGTTCAGGGCGTCGTTGACTATGACCGAGTACAATTTCAAGACATTCCAACATACTTGGAATGTCCAAGTGCATGGATCGCTTTCCGGATTTTCAAAAATTCATTAAAAATATTCTTCAAGAGATATGCAAATATATTCAACGGATTCTTGTTCAGGGCATTCTTGACTATGACTGTGTACAATTTCAAGACATTCCAAGATACTTTTGGGGTCTTTTTTGACGAAAAAGTTAAGTCACTGCCTAAGTGCATGGATCGCTTTCCTGATTTTCAGAAATTCTTTAAAAATATTCCTTAAACGATATGCAAATATTTTCAACGGATTCTTGTTCAGGGCATCGTTGACTATGACTGAGTACAATTTCAAGACATTCCAACATACTTGGAATGTCCAAGTGCATGGATCGCTTTCCTGATTTTCAAAAGTTCATTAAAAATATTCTTCAAGAGATATGCAAATATATTCAACGGATTCTTGTTCAGGGCATGCTTGACTATGACTGTGTACAATTTCAAGACATTCCAAGATACCTTTGGGGTCTTTTTTGAATAAAAAGTTAAGTCACTGCCTAAGTGCACAGACTTTCATCATTTTCAAAAATTCATTAAAAATATTCCTTAAGAGATATGCAAATATTTTCAATGGATTCTTGTTCAGGGCGTCGTTGACTATGACCGAGTACAATTTCAAGACATTCCAACATACTTGGAATGTCCAAGTGCATGGATCGCTTTCCGGATTTTCAAAAATTCATTAAAAATATTCTTCAAGAGATATGCAAATATATTCAACGGATTCTTGTTCAGGGCATGCTTGACTATGACTGTGTACAATTTCAAGACATTCCAAGATACTTTTGGGGTCTTTTTTGACGAAAAAGTTAAGTCACTGCCTAAGTGCATGGATCGCTTTCCTGATTTTCAGAAATTCTTTAAAAATATTCCTTAAACGATATGCAAATATTTTCAACGGATTCTTGTTCAGGGCGTCGTTGACTATGACTGAGTACAATTTCAAGACATTCCAACATACTTGGAATGTCCAAGTGCATGG
The DNA here is from genome assembly GCF_963457635.1 of Microchirus variegatus. Taxonomy (NCBI): domain Eukaryota; kingdom Metazoa; phylum Chordata; class Actinopteri; order Pleuronectiformes; family Soleidae; genus Microchirus; species Microchirus variegatus. Next base: position 357,914 of record NW_028154717.1, on the reverse strand, counting down.
ATCGCTTTCCTGATTTTCAAAAGTTCATTAAAAATATTCTTCAAGAGATATGCAAATATATTCAACGGATTCTTGTTCAGGGCATGCTTGACTATGACTGTGTACAATTTCAAGACATTCCAAGATACTTTTGGGGTCTTTTTTGAATAAAAAGTTAAGTCACTGCCTAAGTGCACAGACTTTCCTCATTTTCAAAAATTCATTAAAAATATTCCTTAAGAGATATGCAAATATTTTCAATTGATTCTTGTTCAGGGCGTCGTTGACTATGACTGAGTACAATTTCAAGACATTCCAACATACTTGGAATGTCCAAGTGCATGGATCGCTTTTCGGATTTTCAAAAATTCATTAAAAATATTCTTCAAGAGATATGCAAATATATTCAACGGATTCTTGTTCAGGGCATGCTTGACTATGACTGTGTACAATTTCAAGACATTCCAAGATACTTTTGGGGTCTTTTTTGAATAAAAAGTTAAGTCACTGCCTAAGTGCACAGACTTTCCTCATTTTCAAAAATTCATTAAAAATATTCCTTAAGAGATATGCAAATATTTTCAATGGATTCTTGTTCAGGGCGTCGTTGACTATGACCGAGTACAATTTCAAGACATTCCAACATACTTGGAATGTCCAAGTGCATGGATCGCTTTCCGGATTTTCAAAAATTCATTAAAAATATTCTTCAAGAGATATGCAAATATATTCAACGGATTCTTGTTCAGGGCATGCTTGACTATGACTGTGTACAATTTCAAGACATTCCAAGATACTTTTGGGGTCTTTTTTGACAAAAAAGTTAAGTCACTGCCTAAGTGCATGGATCGCTTTCCTGATTTTCAGAAATTCTTTAAAAATATTCCTTAAACGATATGCAAATATTTTCAACGGATTCTTGTTCAGGGCATCGTTGACTATGACTGAGTACAATTTCAAGACATTCCAACATACTTGGAATGTCCAAGTGCATGGATCGCTTTCCTGATTTTCAAAAGTTCATTAAAAATATTCTTCAAGAGATATGCAAATATATTCAACGGATTCTTGTTCAGGGCATGCTTGACTATGACTGTGTACAATTTCAAGACATTCCAAGATACCTTTGGGGTCTTTTTTGAATAAAAAGTTAAGTCACTGCCTAAGTGCACAGACTTTCATCATTTTCAAAAATTCATTAAAAATATTCCTTAAGAGATATGCAAATATTTTCAATGGATTCTTGTTCAGGGCGTCGTTGACTATGACCGAGTACAATTTCAAGACATTCCAACATACTTGGAATGTCCAAGTGCATGGATCGCTTTCCGGATTTTCAAAAATTCATTAAAAATATTCTTCAAGAGATATGCAAATATATTCAACGGATTCTTGTTCAGGGCATGCTTGACTATGACTGTGTACAATTTCAAGACATTCCAAGATACTTTTGGGGTCTTTTTTGACGAAAAAGTTAAGTCACTGCCTAAGTGCATGGATCGCTTTCCTGATTTTCAGAAATTCTTTAAAAATATTCCTTAAACGATATGCAAATATTTTCAACGGATTCTTGTTCAGGGCGTCGTTGACTATGACTGAGTACAATTTCAAGACATTCCAACATACTTGGAATGTCCAAGTGCATGGATCGCTTTCCTGATTTTCAAAAGTTCATTAAAAATATTCTTCAAGAGATATGCAAATATATTCAACGGATTCTTGTTCAGGGCATGCTTGACTATGACTGTGTACAATTTCAAGACATTCCAAGATACTTTTGGGGTCTTTTTTGAATAAAAAGTTAAGTCACTGCCTAAGTGCACAGACTTTCCTCATTTTCAAAAATTCATTAAAAATATTCCTTAAGAGATATGCAAATATTTTCAATTGATTCTTGTTCAGGGCGTCGTTGACTATGACTGAGTACAATTTCAAGACATTCCAACATACTTGGAATGTCCAAGTGCATGGATCGCTTTTCGGATTTTCAAAAATTCATTAAAAATATTCTTCAAGAGATATGCAAATATATTCAACGGATTCTTGTTCAGGGCATGCTTGACTATGACTGTGTACAATTTCAAGACATTCCAAGATACTTTTGGGGTCTTTTTTGAATAAAAAGTTAAGTCACTGCCTAAGTGCACAGACTTTCCTCATTTTCAAAAATTCATTAAAAATATTCCTTAAGAGATATGCAAATATTTTCAATGGATTCTTGTTCAGGGCGTCGTTGACTATGACCGAGTACAATTTCAAGACATTCCAACATACTTGGAATGTCCAAGTGCATGGATCGCTTTCCGGATTTTCAAAAATTCATTAAAAATATTCTTCAAGAGATATGCAAATATATTCAACGGATTCTTGTTCAGGGCATGCTTGACTATGACTGTGTACAATTTCAAGACATTCCAAGATACTTTTGGGGTCTTTTTTGACAAAAAAGTTAAGTCACTGCCTAAGTGCATGGATCGCTTTCCTGATTTTCAAAAATTCATTAAAAATATTCCTTAAGCGATATGCAAATATTTTCAACGGATTCTTGTTCAGGGCGTCGTTGACTATGACTGAGTACAATTTCAAGACATTCCAACATACTTGGAATGTCCAAGTGCATGGATCGCTTTCCTGATTTTCAAAAGTTCATTAAAAATATTCTTCAAGAGATATGCAAATATATTCAACGGATTCTTGTTCAGGGCATGCTTGACTATGACTGTGTACAATTTCAAGACATTCCAAGATACCTTTGGGGTCTTTTTTGAATAAAAAGTTAAGTCACTGCCTAAGTGCACAGACTTTCATCATTTTCAAAAATTCATTAAAAATATTCCTTAAGAGATATGCAAATATTTTCAATGGATTCTTGTTCAGGGCGTCGTTGACTATGACCGAGTACAATTTCAAGACATTCCAACATACTTGGAATGTCCAAGTGCATGGATCGCTTTCCGGATTTTCAAAAATTCATTAAAAATATTCTTCAAGAGATATGCAAATATATTCAACGGATTCTTGTTCAGGGCATGCTTGACTATGACTGTGTACAATTTCAAGACATTCCAAGATACTTTTGGGGTCTTTTTTGACAAAAAAGTTAAGTCACTGCCTAAGTGCATGGATCGCTTTCCTCATTTTCAGAAATTCATTAAAAATATTCCTTAAGCGATATGCAAATATTTTCAACGGATTCTTGTTCAGGGCGTCGTTGACTATGACTGAGTACAATTTCAAGACATTCCAACATACTTGGAATGTCCAAGTGCATGGATCGCTTTCCTGATTTTCAAAAGTTCATTAAAAATATTCTTCAAGAGATATGCAAATATATTCAACGGATTCTTGTTCAGGGCATGCTTGACTATGACTGTGTACAATTTCAAGACATTCCAAGATACCTTTGGGGTCTTTTTTGAATAAAAAGTTAAGTCACTGCCTAAGTGCACAGACTTTCATCATTTTCAAAAATTCATTAAAAATATTCCTTAAGAGATATGCAAATATTTTCAATGGATTCTTGTTCAGGGCGTCGTTGACTATGACCGAGTACAATTTCAAGACATTCCAACATACTTGGAATGTCCAAGTGCATGGATCGCTTTCCGGATTTTCAAAAATTCATTAAAAATATTCTTCAAGAGATATGCAAATATATTCAACGGATTCTTGTTCAGGGCATGCTTGACTATGACTGTGTACAATTTCAAGACATTCCAAGATACTTTTGGGGTCTTTTTTGACGAAAAAGTTAAGTCACTGCCTAAGTGCATGGATCGCTTTCCTGATTTTCAGAAATTCTTTAAAAATATTCCTTAAACGATATGCAAATATTTTCAACGGATTCTTGTTCAGGGCGTCGTTGACTATGACTGAGTACAATTTCAAGACATTCCAACATACTTGGAATGTCCAAGTGCATGGATCGCTTTCCTGATTTTCAAAAGTTCATTAAAAATATTCTTCAAGAGATATGCAAATATATTCAACGGATTCTTGTTCAGGGCATGCTTGACTATGACTGTGTACAATTTCAAGACATTCCAAGATACTTTTGGGGTCTTTTTTGAATAAAAAGTTAAGTCACTGCCTAAGTGCACAGACTTTCCTCATTTTCAAAAATTCATTAAAAATATTCCTTAAGAGATATGCAAATATTTTCAATTGATTCTTGTTCAGGGCGTCGTTGACTATGACTGAGTACAATTTCAAGACATTCCAACATACTTGGAATGTCCAAGTGCATGGATCGCTTTTCGGATTTTCAAAAATTCATTAAAAATATTCTTCAAGAGATATGCAAATATATTCAACGGATTCTTGTTCAGGGCATGCTTGACTATGACTGTGTACAATTTCAAGACATTCCAAGATACTTTTGGGGTCTTTTTTGACAAAAAAGTTAAGTCACTGCCTAAGTGCATGGATCGCTTTCCTGATTTTCAAAAATTCATTAAAAATATTCCTTAAGCGATATGCAAATATTTTCAACGGATTCTTGTTCAGGGCGTCGTTGACTATGACTGAGTACAATTTCAAGACATTCCAACATACTTGGAATGTCCAAGTGCATGGATCGCTTTCCTGATTTTCAAAAGTTCATTAAAAATATTCTTCAAGAGATATGCAAATATATTCAACGGATTCTTGTTCAGGGCATGCTTGACTAAGACTGTGTACAATTTCAAGACATTCCAAGATACTTTTGGGGTCTTTTTTGAATAAAAAGTTAAGTCACTGCCTAAGTGCACAGACTTTCCTCATTTTCAAAAATTCATTAAAAATATTCCTTAAGAGATATGCAAATATTTTCAATGGATTCTTGTTCAGGGCGTCGTTGACTATGACTGAGTACAATTTCAAGACATTTCAACATACTTGGAATGTCCAAGTGCATGGATCGCTTTCCTGATTTTCAAAAGTTCATTAAAAATATTCTTCAAGAGATATGCAAATATATTCAACGGATTCTTGTTCAGGGCATGCTTGACTATGACTGTGTACAATTTCAAGACATTCCAAGATACTTTTGGGGTCTTTTTTGAATAAAAAGTTAAGTCACTGCCTAAGTGCACAGACTTTCATCATTTTCAAAAATTCATTAAAAATATTCCTTAAGAGATATGCAAATATTTTCAATGGATTCTTGTTCAGGGCGTCGTTGACTATGACCGAGTACAATTTCAAGACATTCCAACATACTTGGAATGTCCAAGTGCATGGATCGCTTTCCGGATTTTCAAAAATTCATTAAAAATATTGTTCAAGAGATATGCAAATATATTCAACGGATTCTTGTTCAGGGCATGCTTGACTATGACTGTGTACAATTTCAAGACATTCCAAGATACTTTTGGGGTCTTTTTTGACGAAAAAGTTAAGTCACTGCCTAAGTGCATGGATCGCTTTCCTGAATTTCAGAAATTCTTTAAAAATATTCCTTAAACGATATGCAAATATTTTCAACGGATTCTTGTTCAGGGCGTCGTTGACTATGACTGAGTACAATTTCAAGACATTCCAACATACTTGGAATGTCCAAGTGCATGGATCGCTTTCCTGATTTTCAAAAGTTCATTAAAAATATTCTTCAAGAGATATGCAAATATATTCAACGGATTCTTGTTCAGGGCATGCTTGACTATGACTGTGTACAATTTCAAGACATTCCAAGATACTTTTGGGGTCTTTTTTGAATAAAAAGTTAAGTCACTGCCTAAGTGCACAGACTTTCCTCATTTTCAAAAATTCATTAAAAATATTCCTTAAGAGATATGCAAATATTTTCAATTGATTCTTGTTCAGGGCGTCGTTGACTATGACTGAGTACAATTTCAAGACATTCCAACATACTTGGAATGTCCAAGTGCATGGATCGCTTTTCGGATTTTCAAAAATTCATTAAAAATATTCTTCAAGAGATATGCAAATATATTCAACGGATTCTTGTTCAGGGCATGCTTGACTATGACTGTGTACAATTTCAAGACATTCCAAGATACTTTTGGGGTCTTTTTTGACAAAAAAGTTAAGTCACTGCCTAAGTGCATGGATCGCTTTCCTGATTTTCAAAAATTCATTAAAAATATTCCTTAAGCGATATGCAAATATTTTCAACGGATTCTTGTTCAGGGCGTCGTTGACTATGACTGAGTACAATTTCAAGACATTCCAACATACTTGGAATGTCCAAGTGCATGGATCGCTTTCCTGATTTTCAAAAGTTCATTAAAAATATTCTTCAAGAGATATGCAAATATATTCAACGGATTCTTGTTCAGGGCATGCTTGACTAAGACTGTGTACAATTTCAAGACATTCCAAGATACTTTTGGGGTCTTTTTTGAATAAAAAGTTAAGTCACTGCCTAAGTGCACAGACTTTCCTCATTTTCAAAAATTCATTAAAAATATTCCTTAAGAGATATGCAAATATTTTCAATGGATTCTTGTTCAGGGCGTCGTTGACTATGACTGAGTACAATTTCAAGACATTTCAACATACTTGGAATGTCCAAGTGCATGGATCGCTTTCCTGATTTTCAAAAGTTCATTAAAAATATTCTTCAAGAGATATGCAAATATATTCAACGGATTCTTGTTCAGGGCATGCTTGACTATGACTGTGTACAATTTCAAGACATTCCAAGATACTTTTGGGGTCTTTTTTGAATAAAAAGTTAAGTCACTGCCTAAGTGCACAGACTTTCATCATTTTCAAAAATTCATTAAAAATATTCCTTAAGAGATATGCAAATATTTTCAATGGATTCTTGTTCAGGGCGTCGTTGACTATGACCGAGTACAATTTCAAGACATTCCAACATACTTGGAATGTCCAAGTGCATGGATCGCTTTCCGGATTTTCAAAAATTCATTAAAAATATTGTTCAAGAGATATGCAAATATATTCAACGGATTCTTGTTCAGGGCATGCTTGACTATGACTGTGTACAATTTCAAGACATTCCAAGATACTTTTGGGGTCTTTTTTGACGAAAAAGTTAAGTCACTGCCTAAGTGCATGGATCGCTTTCCTGAATTTCAGAAATTCTTTAAAAATATTCCTTAAACGATATGCAAATATTTTCAACGGATTCTTGTTCAGGGCGTCGTTGACTATGACTGAGTACAATTTCAAGACATTCCAACATACTTGGAATGTCCAAGTGCATGGATCGCTTTCCTGATTTTCAAAAGTTCATTAAAAATATTCTTCAAGAGATATGCAAATATATTCAACGGATTCTTGTTCAGGGCATGCTTGACTATGACTGTGTACAATTTCAAGACATTCCAAGATACTTTTGGGGTCTTTTTTGAATAAAAAGTTAAGTCACTGCCTAAGTGCACAGACTTTCCTCATTTTCAAAAATTCATTAAAAATATTCCTTAAGAGATATGCAAATATTTTCAATGGATTCTTGTTCAGGGCGTCGTTGACTATGACCGAGTACAATTTCAAGACATTCCAACATACTTGGAATGTCCAAGTGCATGGATCGCTTTCCGGATTTTCAAAAATTCATTAAAAATATTCTTCAAGAGATATGCAAATATATTCAACGGATTCTTGTTCAGGGCATGCTTGACTATGACTGTGTACAATTTCAAGACATTCCAAGATACTTTTGGGGTCTTTTTTGACAAAAAAGTTAAGTCACTGCCTAAGTGCATGGATCGCTTTCCTGATTTTCAAAAATTCATTAAAAATATTCCTTAAGCGATATGCAAATATTTTCAACGGATTCTTGTTCAGGGCGTCGTTGACTATGACTGAGTACAATTTCAAGACATTCCAACATACTTGGAATGTCCAAGTGCATGGATCGCTTTCCTGATTTTCAAAAGTTCATTAAAAATATTCTTCAAGAGATATGCAAATATATTCAACGGATTCTTGTTCAGGGCATGCTTGACTAAGACTGTGTACAATTTCAAGACATTCCAAGATACTTTTGGGGTCTTTTTTGAATAAAAAGTTAAGTCACTGCCTAAGTGCACAGACTTTCCTCATTTTCAAAAATTCATTAAAAATATTCCTTAAGAGATATGCAAATATTTTCAATGGATTCTTGTTCAGGGCGTCGTTGACTATGACCGAGTACAATTTCAAGACATTCCAACATACTTGGAATGTCCAAGTGCATGGATCGCTTTCCGGATTTTCAAAAATTCATTAAAAATATTCTTCAAGAGATATGCAAATATATTCAACGGATTCTTGTTCAGGGCATTCTTGACTATGACTGTGTACAATTTCAAGACATTCCAAGATACTTTTGGGGTCTTTTTTGACGAAAAAGTTAAGTCACTGCCTAAGTGCATGGATCGCTTTCCTGATTTTCAGAAATTCTTTAAAAATATTCCTTAAACGATATGCAAATATTTTCAACGGATTCTTGTTCAGGGCATCGTTGACTATGACTGAGTACAATTTCAAGACATTCCAACATACTTGGAATGTCCAAGTGCATGGATCGCTTTCCTGATTTTCAAAAGTTCATTAAAAATATTCTTCAAGAGATATGCAAATATATTCAACGGATTCTTGTTCAGGGCATGCTTGACTATGACTGTGTACAATTTCAAGACATTCCAAGATACTTTTGGGGTCTTTTTTGAATAAAAAGTTAAGTCACTGCCTAAGTGCACAGACTTTCCTCATTTTCAAAAATTCATTAAAAATATTCCTTAAGAGATATGCAAATATTTTCAATTGATTCTTGTTCAGGGCGTCGTTGACTATGACTGAGTACAATTTCAAGACATTCCAACATACTTGGAATGTCCAAGTGCATGGATCGCTTTTCGGATTTTCAAAAATTCATTAAAAATATTCTTCAAGAGATATGCAAATATATTCAACGGATTCTTGTTCAGGGCATGCTTGACTATGACTGTGTACAATTTCAAGACATTCCAAGATACTTTTGGGGTCTTTTTTGAATAAAAAGTTAAGTCACTGCCTAAGTGCACAGACTTTCTTCATTTTCAAAAATTCATTAAAAATATTCCTTAAGAGATATGCAAATATTTTCAATGGATTCTTGTTCAGGGCGTCGTTGACTATGACCGAGTACAATTTCAAGACATTCCAACATACTTGGAATGTCCAAGTGCATGGATCGCTTTCCGGATTTTCAAAAATTCATTAAAAATATTCTTCAAGAGATATGCAAATATATTCAACGGATTCTTGTTCAGGGCATTCTTGACTATGACTGTGTACAATTTCAAGACAATCCAAGATACTTTTGGGGTCTTTTTTGACGAAAAAGTTAAGTCACTGCCTAAGTGCATGGATCGCTTTCCTGATTTTCCAAAATTCATTAAAAATATTCCTTAAGCGATATGCAAATATTTTCAACGGATTCTTGTTCAGGGCGTCGTTGACTATGACTGAGTACAATTTCAAGACATTCCAACATACTTGGAATGTCCAAGTGCATGGATCGCTTTCCTGATTTTCAAAAGTTCATTAAAAATATTCTTCAAGAGATATGCAAATATATTCAACGGATTCTTGTTCAGGGCATGCTTGACTATGACTGTGTACAATTTCAAGACATTCCAAGATACTTTTGGGGTCTTTTTTGACGAAAAAGTTAAGTCACTGCCTAAGTGCATGGATCGCTTTCCTGATTTTCAAAAATTCATTAAAAATATTCCTTAAGCGATATGCAAATATTTTCAACGGATTCTTGTTCAGGGCGTCGTTGACTATGACCGAGTACAATTTCAAGACATTCCAACATACTTTGAATGTCCAGGTACATGGATCGCTTTCCTGATTTTCAAAAGTTCATTAAAAATATTCTTCAAGAGATATGCAAATATATTCAACGGATTCTTGTTCAGGGCATGCTTGACTATGACTGTGTACAATTTCAAGACATTCCAATTTACTTTTGGGGTTTTTTTTGACAAAAAAGTCAAGTCACTAAGTGCATCAGGGCAAATGGATCGTTTCCTTCGTCTCACCTGATATCCTGCTGTGTGATCCACGGTGTCCAAACGTTTGTTTCCAGCGACTGGACGACATGGATGAACTCCTGCAGCTTTAATTCTTTAAAAACAACCCAAAAACATCAAAAGTTAAGTCACTGCCTAAGTGCATGGATCGCTTTCCTGATTTTCAAAAATTCATTAAAAATATTCCTCAAGAGATATGCAAATATTTTCAACGGATTCTTGTTCAGGGCGTCGTTGACTATGACTGAGGACAATTTCAAGACATTCCAACATACTTGGAATGTCCAAGTGCATGGATCGCTTTTCTGATTTTCAAAAGTTCATTAAAAATATTCCTTAAGCGATATGCAAATATTTTCAACGGATTCTTGTTCAGGGCGTCGTTGACTATGACTGAGTACAATTTCAAGACATTCCAACATACTTGGAATGTCCAAGTGCATGGATCGCTTTTCTGATTTTCAAAAGTTCATTAAAAATATTCTTCAAGAGATATGCAAATATATTCAACGGATTCTTGTTCAGGGCATGCTTGACTATGACTGTGTACAATTTCAAGACATTCCAAGATACCTTTGGGGTCTTTTTTGGATAAAAAGTTAAGTCACTGCCTAAGTGCACAGACTTTCATCATTTTCAAAAATTCATTAAAAATATTCCTTAAGAGATATGCAAATATTTTCAATGGATTCTTGTTCAGGGCGTCGTTGACTATGACCGAGTACAATTTCAAGACATTCCAACATACTTGGAATGTCCAAGTGCATGGATCGCTTTCCGGATTTTCAAAAATTCATTAAAAATATTCTTCAAGAGATATGCAAATATATTCAACGGATTCTTGTTCAGGGCATGCTTGACTATGACTGTGTACAATTTCAAGACATTCCAAGATACTTTTGGGGTCTTTTTTGACGAAAAAGTTAAGTCACTGCCTAAGTGCATGGATCGCTTTCCTGATTTTCAGAAATTCTTTAAAAATATTCCTTAAACGATATGCAAATATTTTCAACGGATTCTTGTTCAGGGCGTCGTTGACTATGACTGAGTACAATTTCAAGACATTCCAACATACTTGGAATGTCCAAGTGCATGGATCGCTTTCCTGATTTTCAAAAGTTCATTAAAAATATTCTTCAAGAGATATGCAAATATATTCAACGGATTCTTGTTCAGGGCATGCTTGACTATGACTGTGTACAATTTCAAGACATTCCAAGATACTTTTGGGGTCTTTTTTGAATAAAAAGTTAAGTCACTGCCTAAGTGCACAGACTTTCCTCATTTTCAAAAATTCATTAAAAATATTCCTTAAGAGATATGCAAATATTTTCAACGGATTCTTGTTCAGGGCGTCGTTGACTATGACTGAGTACAATTTCAAGACATTCCAACATACTTGGAATGTCCAAGTGCATGGATCGCTTTTCGGATTTTCAAAAATTCATTAAAAATATTCTTCAAGAGATATGCAAATATATTCAACGGATTCTTGTTCAGGGCATGCTTGACTATGACTGTGTACAATTTCAAGACATTCCAAGATACTTTTGGGGTCTTTTTTGACAAAAAAGTTAAGTCACTGCCTAAGTGCATGGATCGCTTTCCTGATTTTCAAAAATCATAAAAAATATTCCTTAAGCGATATGCAAATATTTTCATCGGATTCTTGTTCAGGGCGTCGTTGACTATGACTGAGTACAATTTCAAGACATTCCAACATACTTGGAATGTCCAAGTGCATGGATCGCTTTCCTGATTTTCAAAAGTTCATTAAAAATATTCTTCAAGAGATATGCAAATATATTCAACGGATTCTTGTTCAGGGCATGCTTGACTATGACTGTGTACAATTTCAAGACATTCCAAGATACCTTTGGGGTCTTTTTTGAATAAAAAGTTAAGTCACTGCCTAAGTGCACAGACTTTCATCATTTTCAAAAATTCATTAAAAATATTCCTTAAGAGATATGCAAATATTTTCAATGGATTCTTGTTCAGGGCGTCGTTGACTATGACTGAGTACAATTTCAAGACATTCCAACATACTTGGAATGTCCAAGTGCATGGATCGCTTTCCGGATTTTCAAAAATTCATTAAAAATATTCTTCAAGAGATATGCAAATATATTCAACGGATTCTTGTTCAGGGCATTCTTGACTATGACTGTGTACAATTTCAAGACATTCCAAGATACTTTTGGGGTCTTTTTTGACGAAAAAGTTAAGTCACTGCCTAAGTGCATGGATCGCTTTCCTGATTTTCAGAAATTCTTTAAAAATATTCCTTAAACGATATGCAAATATTTTCAACGGATTCTTGTTCAGGGCGTCGTTGACTATGACTGAGTACAATTTCAAGACATTCCAACATACTTGGAATGTCCAAGTGCATGGATCGCTTTCCTGATTTTCAAAAGTTCATTAAAAATATTCTTCAAGAGATATGCAAATATATTCAACGGATTCTTGTTCAGGGCATGCTTGACTATGACTGTGTACAATTTCAAGACATTCCAAGATACCTTTGGGGTCTTTTTTGAATAAAAAGCTAAGTCACTGCCTAAGTGCACAGACTTTCATCATTTTCAAAAATTCATTAAAAATATTCCTTAAGAGATATGCAAATATTTTCAATGGATTCTTGTTCAGGGCGTCGTTGACTATGACCGAGTACAATTTCAAGACATTCCAACATACTTGGAATGTCCAAGTGCATGGATCGCTTTCCGGATTTTCAAAAATTCATTAAAAATATTCTTCAAGAGATATGCAAATATATTCAACGGATTCTTGTTCAGGGCATGCTTGACTATGACTGTGTACAATTTCAAGACATTCCAAGATACTTTTGGGGTCTTTTTTGACGAAAAAGTTAAGTCACTGCCTAAGTGCATGGATCGCTTTCCTGATTTTCAAAAATTCATTAAAAATATTCCTTAAGCGATATGCAAATATTTTCAACGGATTCTTGTTCAGGGCGTCGTTGACTATGACCGAGTACAATTTCAAGACATTCCAACATACTTTGAATGTCCAAGTACATGGATCGCTTTCCTGATTTTCAAAAGTTCATTAAAAATATTCTTCAAGAGATATGCAAATATATTCAACGGATTCTTGTTCAGGGCATGCTTGACTATGACTGTGTACAATTTCAAGACATTCCAAGATACTTTTGGGGTCTTTTTTGAATGAAAAGTTAAGTCACTGGCTTAGTGCACAGACTTTCCTCATTTTCAAAAATTCATTAAAAATATTCCTTAAGAGATATGCAAATATTTTCAATTGATTCTTGTTCAGAGCGTCGTTGACTATGACTGAGTACAATTTCAAGACATTCCAACATACTTGGAATGTCCAAGTGCATGGATCGCTTTTCGGATTTTCAAAAATTCATTAAAAATATTCTTCAAGAGATATGCAAATATATTCAACGGATTCTTGTTCAGGGCATGCTTGACTATGACTGTGTACAATTTCAAGACATTCCAAGATACTTTTGGGGTCTTTTTTGACGAAAAAGTTAAGTCACTGCCTAAGTGCATGGATCGCTTTCCTGATTTTCAAAAATTCATTAAAAATATTCCTTAAGCGATATGCAAATATTTTCAACGGATTCTTGTTCAGGGCGTCGTTGACTATGACTGAGTACAATTTCAAGACATTCCAACATACTTGGAATGTCCAAGTGCATGGATCGCTTTCCTGATTTTCAAAAGTTCATTAAAAATATTCTTCAAGAGATATGCAAATATATTCAACGGATTCTTGTTCAGGGCATGCTTGACTATGACTGTGTACAATTTCAAGACATTCCAAGATACTTTTGGGGTCTTTTTTGACGAAAAAGTTAAGTCACTGCCTAAGTGCATGGATCGCTTTCCTGATTTTCAAAAATTCATTAAAAATATTCCTTAAGCGATATGCAAATATTTTCAACGGATTCTTGTTCAGGGCGTCGTTGACTATGACTGAGTACAATTTCAAGACATTCCAACATACTTGGAATGTCCAAGTGCATGGATCGCTTTCCTGATTTTCAAAAGTTCATTAAAAATATTCTTCAAGAGATATGCAAATATATTCAACGGATTCTTGTTCAGGGCATGCTTGACTATGACTGTGTACAATTTCAAGACATTCCAAGATACTTTTGGGGTCTTTTTTGACGAAAAAGTTAAGTCACTGCCTAAGTGCATGGATCGCTTTCCTGATTTTCAGAAATTCTTTAAAAATATTCCTTAAACGATATGCAAATATTTTCAACGGATTCTTGTTCAGGGCGTCGTTGACTATGACTGAGTACAATTTCAAGACATTCCAACATACTTGGAATGTCCAAGTGCATGGATCGCTTTTCGGATTTTCAAAAATTCATTAAAAATATTCTTCAAGAGATATGCAAATATATTCAACGGTTTCTTGTTCAGGGCATGCTTGACTATGACTGTGTACAATTTCAAGACATTCCAAGATACTTTTGGGGTCTTTTTTGACAAAAAAGTTAAGTCACTGCCTAAGTGCATGGATTGCTTTCCTGATTTTCAAAAATTCATTCAAAATATTCCTTAAGCGATATGCAAATATTTTCAACGGATTCTTGTTCAGGGCGTCGTTGACTATGACTGAGTACAATTTCAAGACATTCCAACATACTTGGAATGTCCAAGTGCATGGATAGCTTTCCGGATTTTCAAAAATTCATTAAAAATATTCTTCAAGAGATATGCAAATATATTCAACGGATTCTTGTTCAGGGCATGCTTGACTATGACTGTGTACAATTTCAAGACATTCCAAGATACTTTTGGGGTCTTTTTTGAATAAAAAGTTAAGTCACTGCCTAAGTGCATGGATCGCTTTCCTGATTTTCAAAAATTCATTAAAAATATTCCTTAAGCGATATGCAAATATTTTCAACGGATTCTTGTTCAGGGCGTCGTTGACTATGACTGAGTACAATTTCAAGACATTCCAACATACTTGGAATGTCCAAGTGCATGGATCGCTTTCCGGATTTTCAAAAATTCATTAAAAATATTCTTCAAGAGATATGCAAATATATTCAACGGATTCTTATTCAGGGCATGCTTGACTATGACTGTGTACAATTTCAAGACATTCCAATTTACTTTTGGGGTTTTTTTTGAAAAAAAAGTCAAGTCACTAAGTGCATCAGGGCAAATGGATCGTTTCCTTCGTCTCACCTGATATCCTGCTGTGTGATCCACGGTGTCCAAACGTTTGTTTCCAGCGACTGGACGACATGGATGAACTCCTGCAGCTTTAATTCTTTAAAAACAACCCAAAAACATCAAAAGTTAAGTCACTGCCTAAGTGCATGGATCGCTTTCCTGATTTTCAAAAATTCATTAAAAATATTCCTCAAGAGATATGCAAATATATTCAACGGATTCTTGTTCAGGGCATGCTTGACTATGACTGTGTACAATTTCAAGACATTCCAAGATACTTTTGGGGTCTTTTTTGACGAAAAAGTTAAGTCACTGCCTAAGTGCATGGATCGCTTTCCTAATTTTCAAAAAATCATTAAAAATATTCCTTAAGAGATATGCAAATATTTTCAATTGATTCTTGTTCAGGGCGTCGTTGACTATGACTGAGTACAATTTCAAGACATTCCAACATACTTGGAATGTCCAAGTGCATGGATCGCTTTTCGGATTTTCAAAAATTCATTAAAAATATTCTTCAAGAGATATGCAAATATATTCAACGGATTCTTGTTCAGGGCATGCTTGACTATAACTGTGTACAATTTCAAGACATTCCAAGATACCTTTGGGGTCTTTTTTGGATAAAAAGTTAAGTCACTGCCTAAGTGCACAGACTTTCATCATTTTCAAAAATTCATTAAAAATATTCCTTAAGAGATATGCAAATATTTTCAATGGATTCTTGTTCAGGGCGTCGTTGACTATGACCGAGTACAATTTCAAGACATTCCAACATACTTGGAATGTCCAAGTGCATGGATCGCTTTCCGGATTTTCAAAAATTCATTAAAAATATTCTTCAAGAGATATGCAAATATATTCAACGGATTCTTGTTCAGGGCATGCTTGACTATGACTGTGTACAATTTCAAGACATTCCAAGATACTTTTGGGGTCTTTTTTGACGAAAAAGTTAAGTCACTGCCTAAGTGCATGATCGCTTTCCTGATTTTCAGAAATTCTTTAAAAATATTCCTTAAACGATATGCAAATATTTTCAACGGATTCTTGTTCAGGGCGTCGTTGACTATGACTGAGTACAATTTCAAGACATTCCAACATACTTGGAATGTCCAAGTGAATGGATCGCTTTCCTGATTTTCAAAAGTTCATTAAAAATATTCTTCAAGAGATATGCAAATATATTCAACGGATTCTTGTTCAGGGCATGCTTGACTATGACTGTGTACAATTTCAAGACATTCCAGGATGCTTTTGGGGTCTTTTATGAATAAAAAGTTAAGTCACTGCCTAAGTGCACAGACTTTCCTCATTTTCAAAAATTCATTAAAAATATTCCTTAAGAGATATGCAAATATTTTCAATTGATTCTTGTTCAGGGCGTCGTTGACTATGACTGAGTACAATTTCAAGACATTCCAACATACTTGGAATGTCCAAGTGCATGGATCGCTTTTCGGATTTTCAAAAATTCATTAAAAATATTCTTCAAGAGATATGCAAATATATTCAACGGATTCTTGTTCAGGGCATGCTTGACTATGACTGTGTACAATTTCAAGACATTCCAAGATACTTTTGGGGTCTTTTTTGACAAAAAAGTTAAGTCACTGCCTAAGTGCATGGATCGCTTTCCTGATTTTCAAAAATTCATTAAAAATATTCCTTAAGCGATATGCAAATATTTTCAACGGATTCTTGTTCAGGGCGTCGTTGACTATGACTGAGTACAATTTCAAGACATTCCAACATACTTGGAATGTCCAAGTGCATGGATCGCTTTCCTGATTTTCAAAAGTTCATTAAAAATATTCTTCAAGAGATATGCAAATATATTCAACGGATTCTTGTTCAGGGCATGCTTGACTATGACTGTGTATAATTTCAAGACATTCCAAGATACCTTTGGGGTCTTTTTTGAATAAAAAGTTAAGTCACTGCCTAAGTGCACAGACTTTCATCATTTTCAAAAATTCATTAAAAATATTCCTTAAGAGATATGCAAATATTTTCAATGGATTCTTGTTCAGGGCGTCGTTGACTATGACCGAGTACAATTTCAAGACATTCCAACATACTTGGAATGTCCAAGTGCATGGATCGCTTTCCGGATTTTCAAAAATTCATTAAAAATATTCTTCAAGAGATATGCAAATATATTCAACGGATTCTTGTTCAGGGCATGCTTGACTATGACTGTGTACAATTTCAAGACATTCCAAGATACTTTTGGGGTCTTTTTTGACGAAAAAGTTAAGTCACTGCCTAAGTGCATGGATCGCTTTCCTGATTTTCAGAAATTCTTTAAAAATATTCCTTAAACGATATGCAAATATTTTCAACGGATTCTTGTTCAGGGCGTCGTTGACTATGACTGAGTACAATTTCAAGACATTCCAACATACTTGGAATGTCCAAGTGCATGGATCGCTTTCCCGATTTTCAAAAGTTCATTAAAAATATTCTTCAAGAGATATGCAAATATATTCAACGGATTCTTGTTCAGGGCATGCTTGACTATGACTGTGTACAATTTCAAGACATTCCAAGATACTTTTGGGGTCTTTTTTGAATAAAAAGTTAAGTCACTGCCTAAGTGCACAGACTTTCATCATTTTCAAAAATTCATTAAAAATATTCCTTAAGAGATATGCAAATATTTTCAATTGATTCTTGTTCAGGGCGTCGTTGACTATGACTGAGTACAATTTCAAGACATTCCAACATACTTGGAATGTCCAAGTGCATGGATCGCTTTTCGGATTTTCAAAAATTCATTAAAAATATTCTTCAAGAGATATGCAAATATATTCAACGGATTCTTGTTCAGGGCATGCTTGACTATGACTGTGTACAATTTCAAGACATTCCAAGATACTTTTGGGGTCTTTTTTGACAAAAAAGTTAAGTCACTGCCTAAGTGCATGGATCGCTTTCCTGATTTTCAAAAATTCATTAAAAATATTCCTTAAGCGATATGCAAATATTTTCAACGGATTCTTGTTCAGGGCGTCGTTGACTATGACTGAGTACAATTTCAAGACATTCCAACATACTTGGAATGTCCAAGTGCATGGATCGCTTTTCGGATTTTCAAAAATTCATTAAAAATATTCTTCAAGAGATATGCAAATATATTCAACGGATTCTTGTTCAGGGCATGCTTGACTATGACTGTGTACAATTTCAAGACATTCCAAGATACTTTTGGGGTCTTTTTTGACGAAAAAGTTAAGTCACTGCCTAAGTGCATGGATCGCTTTCCTGATTTTCAAAAATTCATTAAAAATATTCCTTAAGCGATATGCAAATATTTTCAACGGATTCTTGTTCAGGGCGTCGTTGACTATGACTGAGTACAATTTCAAGACATTCCAACATACTTGGAATGTCCAAGTGCATGGATCGCTTTCCTGATTTTCAAAAGTTCATTAAAAATATTCTTCAAGAGATATGCAAATATATTCAACGGATTCTTGTTCAGGGCATGCTTGACTATGACTGTGTACAATTTCAAGACATTCCAAGATACTTTTGGGGTCTTTTTTGAATAAAAAGTTAAGTCACTGCCTAAGTGCACAGACTTTCATCATTTTCAAAAATTCATTAAAAATATTCCTTAAGAGATATGCAAATATTTTCAATTGATTCTTGTTCAGGGCGTCGTTGACTATGACTGAGTACAATTTCAAGACATTCCAACATACTTGGAATGTCCAAGTGCATGGATCGCTTTTCGGATTTTCAAAAATTCATTAAAAATATTCCTCAAGAGATATGCAAATATATTCAACCGATTCTTGTTCAGGGCATGCTTGACTATGACTGTGTACAATTTCAAGACATTCCAAGATACTTTTGGGGTCTTTTTTGACAAAAAAGTTAAGTCACTGCCTAAGTGCATGGATCGCTTTCCTGATTTTCAAAAATTCATTAAAAATATTCCTTAAGCTATATGCAAAT
Source organism: Microchirus variegatus (assembly GCF_963457635.1). Taxonomy (NCBI): domain Eukaryota; kingdom Metazoa; phylum Chordata; class Actinopteri; order Pleuronectiformes; family Soleidae; genus Microchirus; species Microchirus variegatus. Next base: position 338,797 of record NW_028154717.1, on the reverse strand, counting down.
ATTTTCAACGGATTCTTGTTCAGGGCGTCGTTGACTATGACTGAGTACAATTTCAAGACATTCCAACATACTTGGAATGTCCAAGTGCATGGATCGCTTTCCTGATTTTCAAAAGTTCATTAAAAATATTCTTCAAGAGATATGCAAATATATTCAACGGATTCTTGTTCAGGGCATGCTTGACTATGACTGTGTACAATTTCAAGACATTCCAAGATACTTTTGGGGTCTTTTTTGAATAAAAAGTTAAGTCACTGCCTAAGTGCACAGACTTTCCTCATTTTCAAAAATTCATTAAAAATATTCCTTAAAAGATATGCAAATATTTTCAATTGATTCTTGTTCAGGGCGTCGTTGACTATGACTGAGTACAATTTCAAGACATTCCAACATACTTGGAATGTCCAAGTGCATGGATTGCTTTTCGGATTTTCAAAAATTCATTAAAAATATTCTTCAAGAGATATGCAAATATATTCAACGGAATCTTGTTCAGGGCATGCTTGACTATGACTGTGTACAATTTCAAGACATTCCAAGATACTTTTGGGGTCTTTTTTGACAAAAAAGTTAAGTCACTGCCTAAGTGCATGGATCGCTTTCCTGATTTTCAAAAATTCATTAAAAATATTCCTTAAGCGATATGCAAATATTTTCAACGGATTCTTGTTCAGGGCGTCGTTGACTATGACTGAGTACAATTTCAAGACATTCCAACATACTTGGAATGTCCAAGTGCATGGATCGCTTTCCTGATTTTCAAAAGTTCATTAAAAATATTCTTCAAGAGATATGCAAATATATTCAACGGATTCTTGTTCAGGGCATGCTTGACTATGACTGTGTACAATTTCAAGACATTCCAAGATACTTTTGGGGTCTTTTTTGAATAAAAAGTTAAGTCACTGCCTAAGTGCACAGACTTTCCTCATTTTCAAAAATTCATTAAAAATATTCCTTAAGAGATATGCAAATATTTTCAATTGATTCTTGTTCAGGGCGTCGTTGACTATGACTGAGTACAATTTCAAGACATTCCAACATACTTGGAATGTCCAAGTGCATGGATCGCTTTTCGGATTTTCAAAAATTCATTAAAAATATTCTTCAAGAGATATGCAAATATATTCAACGGATTCTTGTTCAGGGCATGCTTGACTATGACTGTGTACAATTTCAAGACATTCCAAGATACTTTTGGGGTCTTTTTTGACGAAAAAGTTAAGTTACTGCCTAAGTGCATGGATCGCTTTCCTGATTTTCAAAAATTCATTAAAAATATTCCTTAAGCGATATGCAAATATTTTCAACGGATTCTTGTTCAGGGCGTCGTTGACTATGACTGAGTACAATTTCAAGACATTCCAACATACTTGGAATGTCCAAGTGCATGGATCGCTTTCCCGATTTTCAAAAGTTCATTAAAAATATTCTTCAAGAGATATGCAAATATATTCAACGGATTCTTGTTCAGGGCATGCTTGACTATGACTGTGTACAATTTCAAGACATTCCAAGATACTTTTGGGGTCTTTTTTGAATAAAAAGTTAAGTCACTGCCTAAGTGCACAGACTTTCATCATTTTCAAAAATTCATTAAAAATATTCCTTAAGAGATATGCAAATATTTTCAATTGATTCTTGTTCAGGGCGTCGTTGACTATGACTGAGTACAATTTCAAGACATTCCAACATACTTGGAATGTCCAAGTGCATGGATCGCTTTTCGGATTTTCAAAAATTCATTAAAAATATTCTTCAAGAGATATGCAAATATATTCAACGGATTCTTGTTCAGGGCATGCTTGACTATGACTGTGTACAATTTCAAGACATTCCAAGATACTTTTGGGGTCTTTTTTGACAAAAAAGTTAAGTCACTGCCTAAGTGCATGGATCGCTTTCCTGATTTTCAAAAATTCATTAAAAATATTCCTTAAGCGATATGCAAATATTTTCAACGGATTCTTGTTCAGGGCGTCGTTGACTATGACTGAGTACAATTTCAAGACATTCCAACATACTTGGAATGTCCAAGTGCATGGATCGCTTTTCGGATTTTCAAAAATTCATTAAAAATATTCTTCAAGAGATATGCAAATATATTCAACGGATTCTTGTTCAGGGCATGCTTGACTATGACTGTGTACAATTTCAAGACATTCCAAGATACTTTTGGGGTCTTTTTTGACGAAAAAGTTAAGTCACTGCCTAAGTGCATGGATCGCTTTCCTGATTTTCAAAAATTCATTAAAAATATTCCTTAAGCGATATGCAAATATTTTCAACGGATTCTTGTTCAGGGCGTCGTTGACTATGACTGAGTACAATTTCAAGACATTCCAACATACTTGGAATGTCCAAGTGCATGGATCGCTTTCCTGATTTTCAAAAGTTCATTAAAAATATTCTTCAAGAGATATGCAAATATATTCAACGGATTCTTGTTCAGGGCATGCTTGACTATGACTGTGTACAATTTCAAGACATTCCAAGATACTTTTGGGGTCTTTTTTGAATAAAAAGTTAAGTCACTGCCTAAGTGCACAGACTTTCATCATTTTCAAAAATTCATTAAAAATATTCCTTAAGAGATATGCAAATATTTTCAATTGATTCTTGTTCAGGGCGTTGTTGACTATGACTGAGTACAATTTCAAGACATTCCAACATACTTGGAATGTCCAAGTGCATGGATCGCTTTTCGGATTTTCAAAAATTCATTAAAAATATTCTTCAAGAGATATGCAAATATATTCAACGGATTCTTGTTCAGGGCATGCTTGACTATGACTGTGTACAATTTCAAGACATTCCAAGATACTTTTGGGGTCTTTTTTGACAAAAAAGTTAAGTCACTGCCTAAGTGCATGGATCGCTTTCCTGATTTTCAAAAATTCATTAAAAATATTCCTTAAGCGATATGCAAATATTTTCAACGGATTCTTGTTCAGGGCGTCGTTGACTATGACTGAGTACAATTTCAAGACATTCCAACATACTTGGAATGTCCAAGTGCATGGATCGCTTTTCGGATTTTCAAAAATTCATTAAAAATATTCTTCAAGAGATATGCAAATATATTCAACGGATTCTTGTTCAGGGCATGCTTGACTATGACTGTGTACAATTTCAAGACATTCCAAGATACTTTTGGGGTCTTTTTTGACGAAAAAGTTAAGTCACTGCCTAAGTGCATGGATCGCTTTCCTGATTTTCAAAAATTCATTAAAAATATTCCTTAAGCGATATGCAAATATTTTCAACGGATTCTTGTTCAGGGCGTCGTTGACTATGACTGAGTACAATTTCAAGACATTCCAACATACTTGGAATGTCCAAGTGCATGGATCGCTTTCCTGATTTTCAAAAGTTCATTAAAAATATTCTTCAAGAGATATGCAAATATATTCAACGGATTCTTGTTCAGGGCATGCTTGACTATGACTGTGTACAATTTCAAGACATTCCAAGATACTTTTGGGGTCTTTTTTGAATAAAAAGTTAAGTCACTGCCTAAGTGCACAGACTTTCATCATTTTCAAAAATTCATTAAAAATATTCCTTAAGAGATATGCAAATATTTTCAATTGATTCTTGTTCAGGGCGTCGTTGACTATGACTGAGTACAATTTCAAGACATTCCAACATACTTGGAATGTCCAAGTGCATGGATCGCTTTTCGGATTTTCAAAAATTCATTAAAAATATTCCTCAAGAGATATGCAAATATATTCAACCGATTCTTGTTCAGGGCATGCTTGACTATGACTGTGTACAATTTCAAGACATTCCAAGATACTTTTGGGGTCTTTTTTGACAAAAAAGTTAAGTCACTGCCTAAGTGCATGGATCGCTTTCCTGATTTTCAAAAATTCATTAAAAATATTCCTTAAGCTATATGCAAATATTTTCAACGGATTCTTGTTCAGGGCGTCGTTGACTATGACTGAGTACAATTTCAAGACATTCCAACATACTTGGAATGTCCAAGTGCATGGATCGCTTTCCTGATTTTCAAAAGTTCATTAAAAATATTCTTCAAGAGATATGCAAATATATTCAACGGATTCTTGTTCAGGGCATGCTTGACTATGACTGTGTACAATTTCAAGACATTCCAAGATACTTTTGGGGTCTTTTTTGAATAAAAAGTTAAGTCACTGCCTAAGTGCACAGACTTTCCTCATTTTCAAAAATTCATTAAAAATATTCCTTAAAAGATATGCAAATATTTTCAATTGATTCTTGTTCAGGGCGTCGTTGACTATGACTGAGTACAATTTCAAGACATTCCAACATACTTGGAATGTCCAAGTGCATGGATTGCTTTTCGGATTTTCAAAAATTCATTAAAAATATTCTTCAAGAGATATGCAAATATATTCAACGGAATCTTGTTCAGGGCATGCTTGACTATGACTGTGTACAATTTCAAGACATTCCAAGATACTTTTGGGGTCTTTTTTGACAAAAAAGTTAAGTCACTGCCTAAGTGCATGGATCGCTTTCCTGATTTTCAAAAATTCATTAAAAATATTCCTTAAGCGATATGCAAATATTTTCAACGGATTCTTGTTCAGGGCGTCGTTGACTATGACTGAGTACAATTTCAAGACATTCCAACATACTTGGAATGTCCAAGTGCATGGATCGCTTTCCTGATTTTCAAAAGTTCATTAAAAATATTCTTCAAGAGATATGCAAATATATTCAACGGATTCTTGTTCAGGGCATGCTTGACTATGACTGTGTACAATTTCAAGACATTCCAAGATACTTTTGGGGTCTTTTTTGAATAAAAAGTTAAGTCACTGCCTAAGTGCACAGACTTTCCTCATTTTCAAAAATTCATTAAAAATATTCCTTAAGAGATATGCAAATATTTTCAATTGATTCTTGTTCAGGGCGTCGTTGACTATGACTGAGTACAATTTCAAGACATTCCAACATACTTGGAATGTCCAAGTGCATGGATCGCTTTTCGGATTTTCAAAAATTCATTAAAAATATTCTTCAAGAGATATGCAAATATATTCAACGGATTCTTGTTCAGGGCATGCTTGACTATGACTGTGTACAATTTCAAGACATTCCAAGATACTTTTGGGGTCTTTTTTGACGAAAAAGTTAAGTTACTGCCTAAGTGCATGGATCGCTTTCCTGATTTTCAAAAATTCATTAAAAATATTCCTTAAGCGATATGCAAATATTTTCAACGGATTCTTGTTCAGGGCGTCGTTGACTATGACTGAGTACAATTTCAAGACATTCCAACATACTTGGAATGTCCAAGTGCATGGATCGCTTTCCCGATTTTCAAAAGTTCATTAAAAATATTCTTCAAGAGATATGCAAATATATTCAACGGATTCTTGTTCAGGGCATGCTTGACTATGACTGTGTACAATTTCAAGACATTCCAAGATACTTTTGGGGTCTTTTTTGAATAAAAAGTTAAGTCACTGCCTAAGTGCACAGACTTTCATCATTTTCAAAAATTCATTAAAAATATTCCTTAAGAGATATGCAAATATTTTCAATTGATTCTTGTTCAGGGCGTCGTTGACTATGACTGAGTACAATTTCAAGACATTCCAACATACTTGGAATGTCCAAGTGCATGGATCGCTTTTCGGATTTTCAAAAATTCATTAAAAATATTCTTCAAGAGATATGCAAATATATTCAACGGATTCTTGTTCAGGGCATGCTTGACTATGACTGTGTACAATTTCAAGACATTCCAAGATACTTTTGGGGTCTTTTTTGACAAAAAAGTTAAGTCACTGCCTAAGTGCATGGATCGCTTTCCTGATTTTCAAAAATTCATTAAAAATATTCCTTAAGCGATATGCAAATATTTTCAACGGATTCTTGTTCAGGGCGTCGTTGACTATGACTGAGTACAATTTCAAGACATTCCAACATACTTGGAATGTCCAAGTGCATGGATCGCTTTTCGGATTTTCAAAAATTCATTAAAAATATTCTTCAAGAGATATGCAAATATATTCAACGGATTCTTGTTCAGGGCATGCTTGACTATGACTGTGTACAATTTCAAGACATTCCAAGATACTTTTGGGGTCTTTTTTGACGAAAAAGTTAAGTCACTGCCTAAGTGCATGGATCGCTTTCCTGATTTTCAAAAATTCATTAAAAATATTCCTTAAGCGATATGCAAATATTTTCAACGGATTCTTGTTCAGGGCGTCGTTGACTATGACTGAGTACAATTTCAAGACATTCCAACATACTTGGAATGTCCAAGTGCATGGATCGCTTTCCTGATTTTCAAAAGTTCATTAAAAATATTCTTCAAGAGATATGCAAATATATTCAACGGATTCTTGTTCAGGGCATGCTTGACTATGACTGTGTACAATTTCAAGACATTCCAAGATACTTTTGGGGTCTTTTTTGAATAAAAAGTTAAGTCACTGCCTAAGTGCACAGACTTTCATCATTTTCAAAAATTCATTAAAAATATTCCTTAAGAGATATGCAAATATTTTCAATTGATTCTTGTTCAGGGCGTTGTTGACTATGACTGAGTACAATTTCAAGACATTCCAACATACTTGGAATGTCCAAGTGCATGGATCGCTTTTCGGATTTTCAAAAATTCATTAAAAATATTCTTCAAGAGATATGCAAATATATTCAACGGATTCTTGTTCAGGGCATGCTTGACTATGACTGTGTACAATTTCAAGACATTCCAAGATACTTTTGGGGTCTTTTTTGACAAAAAAGTTAAGTCACTGCCTAAGTGCATGGATCGCTTTCCTGATTTTCAAAAATTCATTAAAAATATTCCTTAAGCTATATGCAAATATTTTCAACGGATTCTTGTTCAGGGCGTCGTTGACTATGACTGAGTACAATTTCAAGACATTCCAACATACTTGGAATGTCCAAGTGCATGGATCGCTTTCCTGATTTTCAAAAGTTCATTAAAAATATTCTTCAAGAGATATGCAAATATATTCAACGGATTCTTGTTCAGGGCATGCTTGACTATGACTGTGTACAATTTCAAGACATTCCAAGATACTTTTGGGGTCTTTTTTGAATAAAAAGTTAAGTCACTGCCTAAGTGCACAGACTTTCCTCATTTTCAAAAATTCATTAAAAATATTCCTTAAAAGATATGCAAATATTTTCAATTGATTCTTGTTCAGGGCGTCGTTGACTATGACTGAGTACAATTTCAAGACATTCCAACATACTTGGAATGTCCAAGTGCATGGATTGCTTTTCGGATTTTCAAAAATTCATTAAAAATATTCTTCAAGAGATATGCAAATATATTCAACGGATTCTTGTTCAGGGCATGCTTGACTATGACTGTGTACAATTTCAAGACATTCCAAGATACTTTTGGGGTCTTTTTTGACAAAAAAGTTAAGTCACTGCCTAAGTGCATGGATCGCTTTCCTGATTTTCAAAAATTCATTAAAAATATTCCTTAAGCGATATGCAAATATTTTCAACGGATTCTTGTTCAGGGCGTCGTTGACTATGACTGAGTACAATTTCAAGACATTCCAACATACTTGGAATGTCGAAGTGCATGGATCGCTTTCCTGATTTTCAAAAGTTCATTAAAAATATTCTTCAAGAGATATGCAAATATATTCAACGGATTCTTGTTCAGGGCATGCTTGACTATGACTGTGTACAATTTCAAGACATTCCAAGATACTTTTGGGGTCTTTTTTGAATAAAAAGTTAAGTCACTGCCTAAGTGCACAGACTTTCCTCATTTTCAAAAATTCATTAAAAATATTCCTTAAGAGATATGCAAATATTTTCAATTGATTCTTGTTCAGGGTGTCGTTGACTATGACTGAGTACAATTTCAAGACATTCCAACATACTTGGAATGTCCAAGTGCATGGATCGCTTTTCGGATTTTCAAAAATTCATTAAAAATATTCTTCAAGAGATATGCAAATATATTCAACGGATTCTTGTTCAGGGCATGCTTGACTATGACTGTGTACAATTTCAAGACATTCCAATTTACTTTTGGGGTTTTTTTTGAAAAAAAAGTCAAGTCACTAAGTGCATCAGGGCAAATGGATCGTTTCCTTCGTCTCACCTGATATCCTGCTGTGTGATCCACGGTGTCCAAACGTTTGTTTCCAGCGACTGGACGACATGGATGAACTCCTGCAGCTTTAATTCTTTAAAAACAACCCAAAAACATCAAAAGTTAAGTCACTGCCTAAGTGCATGGATCGCTTTCCTGATTTTCAAAAATTCATTAAAAATATTCCTCAAGAGATATGCAAATATATTCAACGGATTCTTGTTCAGGGCATGCTTGACTATGACTGTGTACAATTTCAAGACATTCCAAGATACTTTTGGGGTCTTTTTTGACGAAAAAGTTAAGTCACTGCCTAAGTGCATGGATCGCTTTCCTGATTTTCAAAAATTCATTAAAAATATTCCTTAAGCGATATGCAAATATTTTCAATGGATTCTTGTTCAGGGCGTCGTTGACTATGACTGAGTACAATTTCAAGACATTCCAACATACTTGGAATGTCCAAGTGCATGGATCGCTTTCCGGATTTTCAAAAATTCATTAAAAATATTCTTCAAGAGATATGCAAATATATTCAACGGATTCTTATTCAGGGCATGCTTGACTATGACTGTGTACAATTTCAAGACATTCCAATTTACTTTTGGGGTTTTTTTTGAAAAAAAAGTCAAGTCACTAAGTGCATCAGGGCAAATGGATCGTTTCCTTCGTCTCACCTGATATCCTGCTGTGTGATCCACGGTGTCCAAACGTTTGTTTCCAGCGACTGGGCGACATGGATGAACTCCTGCAGCTTTAATGCCTTAAAAACAAACCAAAAACATCAAAAGTTAAGTCACTGCCTAAGTGCATGGATCGCTTTCCTAATTTTCAAAAATTCATTAAAAATATTCCTTAAGAGATATGCAAATATTTTCAATTGATTCTTGTTCAGGGCGTCGTTGACTATGACTGAGTACAATTTCAAGACATTCCAACATACTTGGAATGTCCAAGTGCATGGATCGCTTTTCGGATTTTCAAAAATTCATTAAAAATATTCTTCAAGAGATATGCAAATATATTCAACGGATTCTTGTTCAGGGCATGCTTGACTATGACTGTGTACAATTTCAAGACATTCCAGGATACTCTTGGGGTCTTTTTTGAATAAAAAGTTAAGTCACTGCCTAAGTGCATGGATCGCTTTCCTGATTTTCAAAAATTCATTAAAAATATTCCTTAAGCGATATGCAAATATTTTCAACGGATTCTTGTTCAGGGCGTCGTTGACTATGACTGAGTACAATTTCAAAACATTCCAACATACTTGGAATGTCCAAGTGCATGGATCGCTTTCCTGATTTTCAAAAGTTCATTAAAAATATTCTTCAAGAGATATGCAAATATATTCAACGGATTCTTGTTCAGGGCATGCTTGACTATGACTGTGTACAATTTCAAGACATTCCAAGATACTTTTGGGGTCTTTTTTGAATAAAAAGTTAAGTCACTGCCTAAGTGCACAGACTTTCCTCATTTTCAAAAATTCATTAAAAATATTCCTTAAGAGATATGCAAATATTTTCAATTGATTCTTGTTCAGGGCGTTGTTGACTATGACTGAGTACAATTTAAAGACATTCCAACATACTTGGAATGTCCAAGTGCATGGATCGCTTTTCGGATTTTCAAAAATTCATTAAAAATATTCTTCAAGAGATATGCAAATATATTCAACGGATTCTTGTTCAGGGCATGCTTGACTATGACTGTGTACAATTTCAAGAGATTCCAAGATACTTTTGGGGTCTTTTTTGACAAAAAAGTTAAGTCACTGCCTAAGTGCATGGATCGCTTTCCTGATTTTCAAAAATTCATTAAAAATATTCCTTAAGCGATGTGCAAATATTTTCAACGGATTCTTGTTCAGGGCGTCGTTGACTATGACTGAGTACAATTTCAAGACATTCCAACATACTTGGAATGTCCAAGTGCATGGATCGCTTTCCTGATTTTCAAAAGTTCATTAAAAATATTCTTCAAGAGATATGCAAATATATTCAACGGATTCTTGTTCAGGGCATGCTTGACTATGACTGTGTACAATTTCAAGACATTCCAAGATACCTTTGGGGTCTTTTTTGGATAAAAAGTTAAGTCACTGCCTAAGTGCACAGACTTTCATCATTTTCAAAAATTCATTAAAAATATTCCTTAAGAGATATGCAAATATTTTCAATGGATTCTTGTTCAGGGCGTCGTTGACTATGACCGAGTACAATTTCAAGACATTCCAACATACTTGGAATGTCCAAGTGCATGGATCTCTTTCCGGATTTTCAAAAATTCATTAAAAATATTCTTCAAGAGATATGCAAATATATTCAACGGATTCTTGTTCAGGGCCTGCTTGACTATGACTGTGTACAATTTCAAGACATTCCAAGATACTTTTGGGGTCTTTTTTGACGAAAAAGTTAAGTCACTGCCTAAGTGCATGGATCGCTTTCCTGATTTTCAGAAATTCTTTAAAAATATTCCTTAAGAGATATGCAAATATTTTCAATTGATTCTTGTTCAGGGCGTCGTTGACTATGACTGAGTACAATTTCAAGACATTCCAACATACTTGGAATGTCCAAGTGCATGGATCGCTTTTCGGATTTTCAAAAATTCATTAAAAATATTCTTCAAGAGATATGCAAATATATTCAACGGATTCTTGTTCAGGGCATGCTTGACTATGACTGTGTACAATTTCAAGACATTCCAAGATACTTTTGGGGTCTTTTTTGACAAAAAAGTTAAGTCACTGCCTAAGTGCATGGATCGCTTTTCTGATTTTCAAAAATTCATTAAAAATATTCCTTAAGCGATATGCAAATATTTTCAACGGATTCTTGTTCAGGGCGTCGTTGACTATGACTGAGTACAATTTCAAAACATTCCAACATACTTGGAATGTCCAAGTGCATGGATCGCTTTCCTGATTTTCAAAAGTTCATTAAAAATATTCTTCAAGAGATATGCAAATATATTCAACGGATTCTTGTTCAGGGCATGCTTGACTATGACTGTGTACAATTTCAAGACATTCCAAGATACTTTTGGGGTCTTTTTTGAATAAAAAGTTAAGTCACTGCCTAAGTGCACAGACTTTCCTCATTTTCAAAAATTCATTAAAAATATTCCTTAAGAGATATGAAAATATTTTCAATGGATTCTTGTTCAGGGCGTTGTTGACTATGACTGAGTACAATTTCAAGACATTCCAACATACTTGGAATGTCCAAGTGCATGGATCGCTTTCCGGATTTTCAAAAATTCATTAAAAATATTCTTCAAGAGATATGCAAATATATTCAACGGATTCTTGTTCAGGGCATGCTTGACTATGACTGTGTACAATTTCAAGACATTCCAAGATACCTTTGGGGTCTTTTTTGACGAAAAAGTTAAGTCACTGCCTAAGTGCATGGATCGCTTTCCTGATTTTCAGAAATTCTTTAAAAATATTCCTTAAACGATATGCAAATATTTTCAACGGATTCTTGTTCAGGGCGTCGTTGACTATGACTGAGTACAATTTCAAGACATTCCAACATACTTGGAATGTCCAAGTGCATGGATCGCTTTCCTGATTTTCAAAAGTTCATTAAAAATATTCTTCAAGAGATATGCAAATATATTCAACGGATTCTTGTTCAGGGCATGCTTGACTATGACTGTGTACAATTTCAAGACATTCCAAGATACTTTTGGGGTCTTTTTTGAATAAAAAGTTAAGTCACTGCCTAAGTGCACAGACTTTCCTCATTTTCAAAAATTCATTAAAAATATTCCTTAAGAGATATGCAAATATTTTCAATTGATTCTTGTTCAGGGCGTCGTTGACTATGACTGAGTACAATTTCAAGACATTCCAACATACTTGGAATGTCCAAGTGCATGGATCGCTTTTCGGATTTTCAAAAATTCATTAAAAATATTCTTCAAGAGATATGCAAATATATTCAACGGATTCTTGTTCAGGGCATGCTTGACTATGACTGTGTACAATTTCAAGACATTCCAAGATACTTTTGGGGTCTTTTTTGACAAAAAAGTTAAGTCACTGCCTAAGTGCATGGATCGCTTTCCTGATTTTCAAAAATTCATTAAAAATATTCCTTAAGTGATATGCAAATATTTTCAAGGGATTCTTGTTCAGGGCGTCGTTGACTATGACTGAGTACAATTTCAAGACATTCCAACATACTTGGAATGTCCAAGTGCATGGATCGCTTTCCTGATTTTCAAAAGTTCATTAAAAATATTCTTCAAGAGATATGCAAATATATTCAACGGATTCTTGTTCAGGGCATGCTTGACTATGACTGTGTACAATTTCAAGACATTCCAAGATACCTTTGGGGTCTTTTTTGGATAAAAAGTTAAGTCACTGCCTAAGTGCACAGACTTTCATCATTTTCAAAAATTCATTAAAAATATTCCTTAAGAGATATGCAAATATTTTCAATGGATTCTTGTTCAGGGCGTCGTTGACTATGACCGAGTACAATTTCAAGACATTCCAACATACTTGGAATGTCCAAGTGCATGGATCGCTTTTCGGATTTTCAAAAATTCATTAAAAATATTCTTCAAGAGATATGCAAATATATTCAACGGATTCTTGTTCAGGGCATGCTTGACTATGACTGTGTACAATTTCAAGACATTCCAAGATACTTTTGGGGTCTTTTTTGACGAAAAAGTTAAGTCACTGCCTAAGTGCATGGATCGCTTTCCTGATTTTCAGAAATTCTTTAAAAATATTCCTTAAACGATATGCAAATATTTTCAACGGATTCTTGTTCAGGGCGTCGTTGACTATGACTGAGTACAATTTCAAGACATTCCAACATACTTGGAATGTCCAAGTGCATGGATCGCTTTCCTGATTTTCAAAAGTTCATTAAAAATATTCTTCAAGAGATATGCAAATATATTCAACGGATTCTTGTTCAGGGCATGCTTGACTATGACTGTGTACAATTTCAAGACATTCCAGGATACTTTTGGGGTCTTTTTTGAATAAAAAGTTAAGTCACTGCCTAAGTGCACAGACTTTCCTCATTTTCAAAAATTCATTAAAAATATTCCTTAAGAGATATGCAAATATTTTCAATTGATTCTTGTTCAGGGCGTCGTTGACTATGACTGAGTACAATTTCAAGACATTCCAACATACTTGGAATGTCCAAGTGCATGGATCGCTTTTCGGATTTTCAAAAATTCATTAAAAATATTCTTCAAGAGATATGCAAATATATTCAACGGATTCGTGTCAAGGGCATGCTTGACTATGACTGTGTACAATTTCAAGACATTCCAAGATACTTTTGGGGTCTTTTTTGACGAAAAAGTTAAGTCACTGCCTAAGTGCATGGATCGCTTTCCTGATTTTCAGAAATTCTTTAAAAATATTCCTTAAACGATATGCAAATATTTTCAACGGATTCTTGTTCAGGGCGTCGTTGACTATGACTGAGTACAATTTCAAGACATTCCAACATACTTGGAATGTCCAAGTGCATGGATCGCTTTCCTGATTTTCAAAAGTTCATTAAAAATATTCTTCAAGAGATATGCAAATATATTCAACGGATTCTTGTTCAGGGCATGCTTGACTATGACTGTGTACAATTTCAAGACATTCCAAGATACCTTTGGGGTCTTTTTTGGATAAAAAGTTAAGTCACTGCCTAAGTGCACAGACTTTCATCATTTTCAAAAATTCATTAAAAATATTCCTTAAGAGATATGCAAATATTTTCAATGGATTCTTGTTCAGGGCGTCGTTGACTATGACCGAGTACAATTTCAAGACATTCCAACATACTTGGAATGTCCAAGTGCATGGATCGCTTTCCGGATTTTCAAAAATTCATTAAAAATATTCTTCAAGAGATATGCAAATATATTCAACGGATTCTTGTTCAGGGCATGCTTGACTATGACTGTGTACAATTTCAAGACATTCCAAGATACTTTTGGGGTCTTTTTTGACGAAAAAGTTAAGTCACTGCCTAAGTGCATGGATCGCTTTCCTGATTTTCAGAAATTCTTTAAAAATATTCCTTAAACGATATGCAAATATTTTCAACGGATTCTTGTTCAGGGCGTCGTTGACTATGACTGAGTACAATTTCAAGACATTCCAACATACTTGGAATGTCCAAGTGCATGGATCGCTTTCCTGATTTTCAAAAGTTCATTAAAAATATTCTTCAAGAGATATGCAAATATATTCAACGGATTCTTGTTCAGGGCATGCTTGACTATGACTGTGTACAATTTCAAGACATTCCAAGATACTTTTGGGGTCTTTTTTGACAAAAAAGTTAAGTCACTGCCTAAGTGCATGGATCGCTTTTCTGATTTTCAAAAATTCATTAAAAATATTCCTTAAGCGATATGCAAATATTTTCAACGGATTCTTGTTCAGGGCGTCGTTGACTATGACTGAGTACAATTTCAAAACATTCCAACATACTTGGAATGTCCAAGTGCATGGATCGCTTTCCTGATTTTCAAAAGTTCATTAAAAATATTCTTCAAGAGATATGCAAATATATTCAACGGATTCTTGTTCAGGGCATGCTTGACTATGACTGTGTACAATTTCAAGACATTCCAAGATACTTTTGGGGTCTTTTTTGAATAAAAAGTTAAGTCACTGCCTAAGTGCACAGACTTTCCTCATTTTCAAAAATTCATTAAAAATATTCCTTAAGAGATATGAAAATATTTTCAATGGATTCTTGTTCAGGGCGTTGTTGACTATGACTGAGTACAATTTCAAGACATTCCAACATACTTGGAATGTCCAAGTGCATGGATCGCTTTCCGGATTTTCAAAAATTCATTAAAAATATTCTTCAAGAGATATGCAAATATATTCAACGGATTCTTGTTCAGGGCATGCTTGACTATGACTGTGTACAATTTCAAGACATTCCAAGATACCTTTGGGGTCTTTTTTGACGAAAAAGTTAAGTCACTGCCTAAGTGCATGGATCGCTTTCCTGATTTTCAGAAATTCTTTAAAAATATTCCTTAAACGATATGCAAATATTTTCAACGGATTCTTGTTCAGGGCGTCGTTGACTATGACTGAGTACAATTTCAAGACATTCCAACATACTTGGAATGTCCAAGTGCATGGATCGCTTTCCTGATTTTCAAAAGTTCATTAAAAATATTCTTCAAGAGATATGCAAATATATTCAACGGATTCTTGTTCAGGGCATGCTTGACTATGACTGTGTACAATTTCAAGACATTCCAAGATACTTTTGGGGTCTTTTTTGAATAAAAAGTTAAGTCACTGCCTAAGTGCACAGACTTTCCTCATTTTCAAAAATTCATTAAAAATATTCCTTAAGAGATATGCAAATATTTTCAATTGATTCTTGTTCAGGGCGTCGTTGACTATGACTGAGTACAATTTAAAGACATTCCAACATACTTGGAATGTCCAAGTGCATGGATCGCTTTTCGGATTTTCAAAAATTCATTTAAAATATTCTTCAAGAGATATGCAAATATATTCAACGGATTCTTGTTCAGGGCATGCTTGACTATGACTGTGTACAATTTCAAGACATTCCAAGATACTTTTGGGGTCTTTTTTGAATAAAAAGTTAAGTCACTGCCTAAGTGCATGGATCGCTTTCCTGATTTTCAAAAATTCATTAAAAATATTCCTTAAGCGATATGCAAATATTTTCAAGGGATTCTTGTTCAGGGCGTCGTTGACTATGACTGAGTACAATTTCAAGACATTCCAACATACTTGGAATGTCCAAGTGCATGGATCGCTTTCCTGATTTTCAAAAGTTCATTAAAAATATTCTTCAAGAGATATGCAAATATATTCAACGGATTCTTGTTCAGGGCATGCTTGACTATGACTGTGTACAATTTCAAGACATTCCAAGATACCTTTGGGGTCTTTTTTGGATAAAAAGTTAAGTCACTGCCTAAGTGCACAGACTTTCATCATTTTCAAAAATTCATTAAAAATATTCCTTAAGAGATATGCAAATATTTTCAATGGATTCTTGTTCAGGGCGTCGTTGACTATGACCGAGTACAATTTCAAGACATTCCAACATACTTGGAATGTCCAAGTGCATGGATCGCTTTTCGGATTTTCAAAAATTCATTAAAAATATTCTTCAAGAGATATGCAAATATATTCAACGGATTCTTGTTCAGGGCATGCTTGACTATGACTGTGTACAATTTCAAGACATTCCAGGATACTTTTGGGGTCTTTTTTGAATAAAAAGTTAAGTCACTGCCTAAGTGCACAGACTTTCCTCATTTTCAAAAATTCATTAAAAATATTCCTTAAGAGATATGCAAATATTTTCAATTGATTCTTGTTCAGGGCGTCGTTGACTATGACTGAGTACAATTTCAAGACATTCCAACATACTTGGAATGTCCAAGTGCATGGATCGCTTTTCGGATTTTCAAAAATTCATTAAAAATATTCTTCAAGAGATATGCAAATATATTCAACGGATTCGTGTCAAGGGCATGCTTGACTATGACTGTGTACAATTTCAAGACATTCCAAGATACTTTTGGGGTCTTTTTTGACGAAAAAGTTAAGTCACTGCCTAAGTGCATGGATCGCTTTCCTGATTTTCAGAAATTCTTTAAAAATATTCCTTAAACGATATGCAAATATTTTCAACGGATTCTTGTTCAGGGCGTCGTTGACTATGACTGAGTACAATTTCAAGACATTCCAACATACTTGGAATGTCCAAGTGCATGGATCGCTTTCCTGATTTTCAAAAGTTCATTAAAAATATTCTTCAAGAGATATGCAAATATATTCAACGGATTCTTGTTCAGGGCATGCTTGACTATGACTGTGTACAATTTCAAGACATTCCAAGATACTTTTGGGGTCTTTTTTGAATAAAAAGTTAAGTCACTGCCTAAGTGCACAGACTTTCATCATTTTCAAAAATTCATTAAAAATATTCCTTAAGAGATATGCAAATATTTTCAATTGATTCTTGTTCAGGGCGTCGTTGACTATGACTGAGTACAATTTCAAGACATTCCAACATACTTGGAATGTCCAAGTGCATGGATCGCTTTTCGGATTTTCAAAAATTCATTAAAAATATTCTTCAAGAGATATGCAAATATATTCAACGGATTCTTGTTCAGGGCATGCTTGACTATGACTGTGTACAATTTCAAGACATTCCAAGATACTTTTGGGGTCTTTTTTGACAAAAAAGTTAAGTCACTGCCTAAGTGCATGGATCGCTTTCCTGATTTTCAAAAATTCATTAAAAATATTCCTTAAGAGATATGCAAATATTTTCAACGGATTCTTGTTCAGGGCGTCGTTGACTATGACTGAGTACAATTTCAAGACATTTCAACATACTTGGAATGTCCAAGTGCATGGATCGCTTTCCTGATTTTCAAAAGTTCATTAAAAATATTCTTCAAGAGATATGCAAATATATTCAACGGATTCTTGTTCAGGGCATGCTTGACTATGACTGTGTACAATTTCAAGACATTCCAAGATACTTTTGGGGTCTTTTTTGAATAAAAAGTTAAGTCACTGCCTAAGTGCACAGACTTTCATCATTTTCAAAAATTCATTAAAAATATTCCTTAAGAGATATGCAAATATTTTCAATGGATTCTTGTTCAGGGCGTCGTTGACTATGACCGAGTACAATTTCAAGACATTCCAACATACTTGGAATGTCCAAGTGCATGGATCGCTTTCCGGATTTTCAAAAATTCATTAAAAATATTCTTCAAGAGATATGCAAATATATTCAACGGATTCTTGTTCAGGGCATGCTTGACTATGACTGTGTACAATTTCAAGACATTCCAAGATACTTTTGGGGTCTTTTTTGACGAAAAAGTTAAGTCACTGCCTAAGTGCATGGATCGCTTTCCTGATTTTCAGAAATTCTTTAAAAATATTCCTTAAACGATATGCAAATATTTTCAACGGATTCTTGTTCAGGGCGTCGTTGACTATGACTGAGTACAATTTCAAGACATTCCAACATACTTGGAATGTCCAAGTGCATGGATGGCTTTTCGGATTTTCAAAAATTCATTAAAAATATTCTTCAAGAGATATGCAAATATATTCAACGGATTCGTGTCAAGGGCATGCTTGACTATGACTGTGTACAATTTCAAGACATTCCAAGATACTTTTGGGGTCTTTTTTGACGAAAAAGTTAAGTCACTGCCTAAGTGCATGGATCGCTTTCCTGATTTTCAGAAATTCTTTAAAAATATTCCTTAAACGATATGCAAATATTTTCAACGGATTCTTGTTCAGGGCGTCGTTGACTATGACTGAGTACAATTTCAAGACATTCCAACATACTTGGAATGTCCAAGTGCATGGATCGCTTTCCTGATTTTCAAAAGTTCATTAAAAATATTCTTCAAGAGATATGCAAATATATTCAACGGATTCTTGTTCAGGGCATGCTTGACTATGACTGTGTACAATTTCAAGACATTCCAAGATACTTTTGGGGTCTTTTTTGAATAAAAAGTTAAGTCACTGCCTAAGTGCACAGACTTTCATCATTTTCAAAAATTCATTAAAAATATTCCTTAAGAGATATGCAAATATTTTCAATTGATTCTTGTTCAGGGCGTCGTTGACTATGACTGAGTACAATTTCAAGACATTCCAACATACTTGGAATGTCCAAGTGCATGGATCGCTTTTCGGATTTTCAAAAATTCATTAAAAATATTCTTCAAGAGATATGCAAATATATTCAACGGATTCTTGTTCAGGGCATGCTTGACTATGACTGTGTACAATTTCAAGACATTCCAAGATACTTTTGGGGTCTTTTTTGACGAAAAAGTTAAGTCACTGCCTAAGTGCATGGATCGCTTTCCTGATTTTCAAAAATTCATTAAAAATGTTCCTTAAGCGATATGCAAATATTTTCAACGGATTCTTGTTCAGGGCGTCGTTGACTATGACTGAGTACAATTTCAAGACATTCCAACATACTTGGAATGTCCAAGTGCATGGATCGCTTTCCTGATTTTCAAAAGTTCATTAAAAATATTCTTCAAGAGATATGCAAATATATTCAACGGATTCTTGTTCAGGGCATGCTTGACTATGACTGTGTACAATTTCAAGACATTCCAAGATACCTTTGGGGTCTTTTTTGAATAAAAAGTTAAGTCACTGCCTAAGTGCACAGACTTTCATCATTTTCAAAAATTCATTAAAAATATTCCTTAAGAGATATGCAAATATTTTCAATTGATTCTTGTTCAGGGCGTCGTTGACTATGACTGAGTACAATTTCAAGACATTCCAACATACTTGGAATGTCCAAGTGCATGGATCACGTTTCGGATTTTCAAAAATTCATTAAAAATATTCTTCAAGAGATATGCAAATATATTCAACGGATTCTTGTTCAGGGCATGCTTGACTATGACTGTGTACAATTTCAAGACATTCCAAGATACTTTTGGGGTCTTTTTTGACGAAAAAGTTAAGTCACTGCCTAAGTGCATGGATCGCTTTCCTGATTTTCAGAAATTCTTTAAAAATATTCCTTAAGCGATATGCAAATATTTTCAACGGATTCTTGTTCAGGGCGTCGTTGACTATGACTGAGTACAATTTCAAGACATTCCAACATACTTGGAATGTCCAAGTGCATGGATCGCTTTCCTGATTTTCAAAAGTTCATTAAAAATATTCTTCAAGAGATATGCAAATATATTCAACGGATTCTTGTTCAGGGCATGCTTGACTATGACTGTGTACAATTTCAAGATATTCCAAGATACCTTTGGGGTCTTTTTTGAATAAAAAGTTAAGTCACTGCCTAAGTGCACAGACTTTCCTCATTTTCAAAAATTCATTAAAAATATTCCTTAAGAGATATGCAAATATTTTCAATTGATTCTTGTTCAGGGCGTCGTTGACTATGACTGAGTACAATTTCAAGACATTCCAACATACTTGGAATGTCCAAGTGCATGGATCGCTTTTCGGATTTTCAAAATTTCATTAAAAATATTCTTCAAGAGATATGCAAATATATTCAACGGATTCTTGTTCAGGGCATGCTTGACTATGACTGTGTACAATTTCAAGACATTCCAAGATACTTTTGGGGTCTTTTTTGACAAAAAAGTTAAGTCACTGCCTAAGTGCATGGATCGCTTTCCTCATTTTCAGAAATTCATTAAAAATATTCCTTAAGCGATATGCAAATATTTTCAACGGATTCTTGTTCAGGGCGTCGTTGACTATGACTGAGTACAATTTCAAGACATTCCAACATACTTGGAATGTCCAAGTGCATGGATCGCTTTCCTGATTTTCAAAAGTTCATTAAAAATATTCTTCAAGAGATATGCAAATATATTCAACGGATTCTTGTTCAGGGCATGCTTGACTATGACTGTGTACAATTTCAAGACATTCCAAGATACCTTTGGGGTCTTTTTTGAATAAAAAGTTAAGTCACTGCCTAAGTGCACAGACTTTCATCATTTTCAAAAATTCATTAAAAATATTCCTTAAGAGATATGCAAATATTTTCAATGGATTTTTGTTCAGGGCGTCGTTGACTATGACCGAGTACAATTTCAAGACATTCCAACATACTTGGAATGTCCAAGTGCATGGATCGCTTTCCGGATTTTCAAAAATTCATTAAAAATATTCTTCAAGAGATATGCAAATATATTCAACGGATTCTTGTTCAGGGCATTCTTGACTATGACTGTGTACAATTTCAAGACATTCCAAGATACTTTTGGGGTCTTTTTTGACGAAAAAGTTAAGTCACTGCCTAAGTGCATGGATCGCTTTCCTGATTTTCAGAAATTCTTTAAAAATATTCCTTAAACGATATGCAAATATTTTCAACGGATTCTTGTTCAGGGCGTCGTTGACTATGACTGAGTACAATTTCAAGACATTCCAACATACTTGGAATGTCCAAGTGCATGGATCGCTTTCCTGATTTTCAAAAGTTCATTAAAAATATTCTTCAAGAGATATGCAAATATATTCAACGGATTCTTGTTCAGGGCATGCTTGACTATGACTGTGTACAATTTCAAGACATTCCAAGATACTTTTGGGGTCTTTTTTGAATAAAAAGTTAAGTCACTGCCTAAGTGCACAGACTTTCCTCATTTTCAAAAATTCATTAAAAATATTCCTTAAGAGATATGCAAATATTTTCAATTGATTCTTGTTCAGGGCGTCGTTGACTATGACTGAGTACAATTTCAAGACATTCCAACATACTTGGAATGTCCAAGTGCATGGATCGCTTTTCGGATTTTCAAAAATTCATTAAAAATATTCTTCAAGAGATATGCAAATATATTCAACGGATTCTTGTTCAGGGCATGCTTGACTATGACTGTGTACAATTTCAAGATATTCCAAGATACTTTTGGGGTCTTTTTTGACAAAAAAGTTAAGTCACTGCCTAAGTGCATGGATCGCTTTCCTGATTTTCAGAAATTCTTTAAAAATATTCCTTAAACGATATGCAAATATTTTCAACGGATTCTTGTTCAGGGCGTCGTTGACTATGACTGAGTACAATTTCAAGACATTCCAACATACTTGGAATGTCCAAGTGCATGGATCGCTTTCCTGATTTTCAAAAGTTCATTAAAAATATTCTTCAAGAGATATGCAAATATATTCAACGGATTCTTGTTCAGGGCATGCTTGACTATGACTGTGTACAATTTCAAGACATTCCAAGATACTTTTGGGGTCTTTTTTGAATAAAAAGTTAAGTCACTGCCTAAGTGCACAGACTTTCCTCATTTTCAAAAATTCATTAAAAATATTCCTTAAGAGATATGCAAATATTTTCAATGGATTCTTGTTCAGGGCGTCGTTGACTATGACCGAGTACAATTTCAAGACATTCCAACATACTTGGAATGTCCAAGTGCATGGATCGCTTTCCGGATTTTCAAAAATTCATTAAAAATATTCTTCAAGAGATATGCAAATATATTCAACGGATTCTTGTTCAGGGCATTCTTGACTATGACTGTGTACAATTTCAAGACATTCCAAGATACTTTTGGGGTCTTTTTTGACGAAAAAGTTAAGTCACTGCCTAAGTGCATGGATCGCTTTCCTGATTTTCAGAAATTCTTTAAAAATATTCCTTAAACGATATGCAAATATTTTCAACGGATTCTTGTTCAGGGCGTCGTTGACTATGACTGAGTACAATTTCAAGACATTCCAACATACTTGGAATGTCCAAGTGCATGGATCGCTTTCCTGATTTTCAAAAGTTCATTAAAAATATTCTTCAAGAGATATGCAAATATATTCAACGGATTCTTGTTCAGGGCATGCTTGACTATGACTGTGTACAATTTCAAGACATTCCAAGATACTTTTGGGGTCTTTTTTGAATAAAAAGTTAAGTCACTGCCTAAGTGCACAGACTTTCCTCATTTTCAAAAATTCATTAAAAATATTCCTTAAGAGATATGCAAATATTTTCAATTGATTCTTGTTCAGGGCGTCGTTGACTATGACTGAGTACAATTTCAAGACACTCCAACATACTTGGAATGTCCAAGTGCATGGATCGCTTTTCGGATTTTCAAAAATTCATTAAAAATATTCTTCAAGAGATATGCAAATATATTCAACGGATTCTTGTTCAGGGCATGCTTGACTATGACTGTGTACAATTTCAAGACATTCCAAGATACTTTTGGGGTCTTTTTTGACGAAAAAGTTAAGTCACTGCCTAAGTGCATGGATCGCTTTCCTGATTTTCAGAAATTCTTTAAAAATATTCCTTAAACGATATGCAAATATTTTCAACGGATTCTTGTTCAGGGCGTCGTTGACTATGACTGAGTACAATTTCAAGACATTCCAACATACTTGGAATGTCCAAGTGCATGGATCGCTTTCCTGATTTTCAAAAGTTCATTAAAAATATTCTTCAAGAGATATGCAAATATATTCAACGGATTCTTGTTCAGGGCATGCTTGACTATGACTGTGTACAATTTCAAGACATTCCAAGATACTTTTGGGGTCTTTTTTGAATAAAAAGTTAAGTCACTGCCTAAGGGCACAGACTTTCCTCATTTTCAAAAATTCATTAAAAATATTCCTTAAGAGATATGCAAATATTTTCAATTGATTCTTGTTCAGGGCGTCGTTGACTATGACTGAGTACAATTTCAAGACATTCCAACATACTTGGAATGTCCAAGTGCATGGATCGCTTTTCGGATTTTCAAAAATTCATTAAAAATATTCTTCAAGAGATATGCAAATATATTCAACGGATTCTTGTTCAGGGCATGCTTGACTATGACTGTGTACAATTTCAAGACATTCCAAGATACTTTTGGGGTCTTTTTTGACAAAAAAGTTAAGTCACTGCCTAAGTGCATGGATCGCTTTCCTGATTTTCAAAAATTCATTAAAAATATTCCTTAAGCGATATGCAAATATTTTCAACGGATTCTTGTTCAGGGCGTCGTTGACTATGACTGAGTACAATTTCAAGACATTCCAACATACTTGGAATGTCCAAGTGCATGGATCGCTTTCCTGATTTTCAAAAGTTCATTAAAAATATTCTTCAAGAGATATGCAAATATATTCAACGGATTCTTGTTCAGGGCATGCTTGACTATGACTGTGTACAATTTCAAGACATTCCAAGATACTTTTGGGGTCTTTTTTGAATAAAAAGTTAAGTCACTGCCTAAGTGCACAGACTTTCCTCATTTTCAAAAATTCATTAAAAATATTCCTTAAGAGATATGCAAATATTTTCAATGGATTCTTGTTCAGGGCGTCGTTGACTATGACCGAGTACAATTTCAAGACATTCCAACATACTTGGAATGTCCAAGTGCATGGATCGCTTTCCGGATTTTCAAAAATTCATTAAAAATATTCTTCAAGAGATATGCAAATATATTCAACGGATTCTTGTTCAGGGCATTCTTGACTATGACTGTGTACAATTTCAAGACATTCCAAGATACTTTTGGGGTCTTTTATGACGAAAAAGTTAAGTCACTGCCTAAGTGCATGGATCGCTTTCCTGATTTTCAGAAATTCTTTAAAAATATTCCTTAAACGATACGCAAATATTTTCAACGGATTCTTGTTCAGGGCGTCGTTGACTATGACTGAGTACAATTTCAAGACATTCCAACATACTTGGAATGTCCAAGTGCATGGATCGCTTTCCTGATTTTCAAAAGTTCATTAAAAATATTCTTCAAGAGATATGCAAATATATTCAACGGATTCTTGTTCAGGGCATGCTTGACTATGACTGTGTACAATTTCAAGACATTCCAAGATACTTTTGGGGTCTTTTTTGACAAAAAAGTTAAGTCACTGCCTAAGTGCATGGATCGCTTTCCTGATTTTCAAAAATTCATTAGAAATATTCCTTAAGCGATATGCAAATATTTTCAACGGATTCTTGTTCAGGGCGTCGTTGACTATGACTGAGTACAATTTCAAGACATTCCAACATACTTGGAATGTCCAAGTGCATGGATCGCTTTCCTGATTTTCAAAAGTTCATTAAAAATATTCTTCAAGAGATATGCAAATATATTCAACGGATTCTTGTTCAGGGCATGCTTGACTATGACTGTGTACAATTTCAAGACATTCCAAGATACCTTTGGGGTCTTTTTTGAATAAAAAGTTAAGTCACTGCCTAAGTGCACAGACTTTCATCATTTTCAAAAATTCATTAAAAATATTCCTTAAGAGATATGCAAATATTTTCAATGGATTCTTGTTCAGGGCCTCGTTGACTATGACTGAGTACAATTTCAAGACATTCCAACATACTTGGAATGTCCAAGTGCATGGATCGCTTTCCGGATTTTCAAAAATTCATTAAAAATATTCTTCAAGAGATATGCAAATATATTCAACGGATTCTTGTTCAGGGCATTCTTGACTATGGCTGTGTACAATTTCAAGACATTCCAAGATACTTTTGGGGTCTTTTTTGACAAAAAAGTTAAGTCACTGCCTAAGTGCATGGATCGCTTTCCTGATTTTCAAAAATTCATTAAAAATATTCCTTAAGCGATATGCAAATATTTTCAACGGATTCTTGTTCAGGGCGTCGTTGACTATGACTGAGTACAATTTCAAGACATTCCAACATACTTGGAATGTCCAAGTGCATGGATCGCTTTCCTGATTTTCAAAAGTTCATTAAAAATATTCTTCAAGAGATATGCAAATATATTCAACGGATTCTTGTTCAGGGCATGCTTGACTATGACTGTGTACAATTTCAAGACATTCCAAGATACCTTTGGGGTCTTTTTTGAATAAAAAGTTAAGTCACTGCCTAAGTGCACAGACTTTCATCATTTTCAAAAATTCATTAAAAATATTCCTTAAGAGATATGCAAATATTTTCAATGGATTCTTGTTCAGGGCGTCGTTGACTATGACCGAGTACAATTTCAAGACATTCCAACATACTTGGAATGTCCAAGTGCATGGATCGCTTTCCGGATTTTCAAAAATTCATTAAAAATATTCTTCAAGAGATATGCAAATATATTCAACGGATTCTTGTTCAGGGCATTCTTGACTATGACTGTGTACAATTTCAAGACATTCCAAGATACTTTTGGGGTCTTTTTTGACGAAAAAGTTAAGTCACTGCCTAAGTGCATGTATCGCTTTCCTGATTTTCAGAAATTCTTTAAAAATATTCCTTAAACGATACGCAAATATTTTCAACGGATTCTTGTTCAGGGCGTCGTTGACTATGACTGAGTACAATTTCAAGACATTCCAACATACTTGGAATGTCCAAGTGCATGGATCGCTTTCCTGATTTTCAAAAGTTCATTAAAAATATTCTTCAAGAGATATGCAAATATATTCAACGGATTCTTGTTCAGGGCATGCTTGACTATGACTGTGTACAATTTCAAGACATTCCAAGATACTTTTGGGGTCTTTTTTGACAAAAAAGTTAAGTCACTGCCTAAGTGCATGGATCGCTTTCCTGATTTTCAAAAATTCATTAGAAATATTCCTTAAGCGATATGCAAATATTTTCAACGGATTCTTGTTCAGGGCGTCGTTGACTATGACTGAGTACAATTTCAAGACATTCCAACATACTTGGAATGTCCAAGTGCATGGATCAATTTCCTGATTTTCAAAAGTTCATTAAAAATATTCTTCAAGAGATATGCAAATATATTCAACGGATTCTTGTTCAGGGCATGCTTGACTATGACTGTGTACAATTTCAAGACATTCCAAGATACTTTTGGGGTCTTTTTTGAATAAAAAGTTAAGTCACTGCCGAAGTGCACAGACTTTCCTCATTTTCAAAAATTCATTTAAAATATTCCTTAAGAGATATGCAAATATTTTCAATTGATTCTTGTTCAGGGCGTCGTTGACTATGACTGAGTACAATTTCAAGACATTCCAACATACTTGGAATGTCCAAGTGCATGGATCGCTTTTCGGATTTTCAAAAATTCATTAAAAATATTCTTCAAGAGATATGCAAATATATTCAACGGATTCTTGTTCAGGGCATGCTTGACTATGACTGTGTACAATTTCAAGACATTCCAAGATACTTTTGGGGTCTTTTTTGACAAAAAAGTTAAGTCACTGCCTAAGTGCATGGATCGCTTTCCTGATTTTCAAAAATTCATTAAAAATATTCCTTAAGCGATATGCAAATATTTTCAACGGATTCTTGTTCAGGGCGTCGTTGACTATGACTGAGTACAATTTCAAGACATTCCAACATACTTGGAATGTCCAAGTGCATGGATCGCTTTCCGGATTTTCAAAAATTCATTAAAAATATTCTTCAAGAGATATGCAAATATATTCAACGGATTCTTGTTCAGGGCATGCTTGACTATGACTGTGTACAATTTCAAGACATTCCAAGATACTTTTGGGGTCTTTTTTGAATAAAAAGTTAAGTCACTGCCGAAGTGCACAGACTTTTCTCATTTTCAAAAATTCATTAAAAATATTCCTTAAGAGATATGCAAACATTTTCAATTGATTCTTGTTCAAGGCGTCGTTGACTATGACTGAGTACAATTTCAAGACATTCCAACATACTTGGAATGTCCAAGTGCATGGATCGCTTTTCAGATTTTCAAAAATTCATTAAAAATATTCTTCAAGAGATATGCAAATATATTCAACGGTTTCTTGTTCAGGGCATGCTTGACTATGACTGTGTACAATTTCAAGACATTCCAAGATACTTTTGGGGTCTTTTTTGACGAAAAAGTTAAGTCACTGTCTAAGTGCATGGATCGCTTTCCTGATTTTTTAAAAAATTCATTAAAAATATTCCTTAAGCGATATGCAAATATTTTCAACGGATTCTTGTTCAGGGCGTCGTTGACTATGACTGAGTACAATTTCAAGACATTCCAACATACTTGGAATGTCCAAGTGCATGGATCGCTTTCCGGATTTTCAAAAGTTCATTAAAAATATTCTTCAAGAGATATGCAAATATATTCAACAGATTCTTGTTCAGGGCATGCTTGACTATGACTGTGTACAATTTCAAGACATTCCAAGATACTTTTGGGGTCTTTTTTGAATAAAAAGTTAAATCACTGCCTAAGTGCACAGACTTTCTTCATTTTCAAAAGTTCATTAAAAATATTCTTCAAGAGATATGCAAATATATTCAACGGATTCTTGTTCAGGGCATGCTTGACTATGACTGTGTACAATTTCAAGACATTCCAAGATACTTTTGGGGTCTTTTTTGAATAAAAAGTTAAGTCACTGCCGAAGTGCACAGACTTTCCTCATTTTCAAAAATTCATTTAAAATATTCCTTAAGAGATATGCAAATATTTTCAATTGATTCTTGTTCAGGGCGTCGTTGACTATGACTGAGTACAATTTCAAGACATTCCAACATACTTGGAATGTCCAAGTGCATGGATCGCTTTTCGGATTTTCAAAAATTCATTAAAAATATTCTTCAAGAGATATGCAAATATATTCAACGGATTCTTGTTCAGGGCATGCTTGACTATGACTGTGTACAATTTCAAGACATTCCAAGATACTTTTGGGGTCTTTTTTGACAAAAAAGTTAAGTCACTGCCTAAGTGCATGGATCGCTTTCCTGATTTTCAAAAATTCATTAAAAATATTCCTTAAGCGATATGCAAATATTTTCAACGGATTCTTGTTCAGGGCGTCGTTGACTATGACTGAGTACAATTTCAAGACATTCCAACATACTTGGAATGTCCAAGTGCATGGATCGCTTTCCGGATTTTCAAAAATTCATTAAAAATATTCTTCAAGAGATATGCAAATATATTCAACGGATTCTTGTTCAGGGCATGCTTGACTATGACTGTGTACAATTTCAAGACATTCCAAGATACTTTTGGGGTCTTTTTTGAATAAAAAGTTAAGTCACTGTCTAAGTGCACAGACTTTCCTCATTTTCAAAAATTCATTAAAAATATTCCTTAAGAGATATGCAAATATTTTCAATTGATTCTTGTTCAGGGCGTCGTTGACTATGACTGAGTACAATTTCAAGACATTCCAACATACTTGGAATGTCCAAGTGCATGGATCGCTTTTTGGATTTTCAAAAATTAATTAAAAATATTCTTCAAGAGATATGCAAATATATTCAACGGATTCTTGTTCAGGGCATGCTTGACTATGACTGTGTACAATTTCAAGACATTCCAAGATACTTTTGGGGTCTTTTTTGAATAAAAAGTTAAGTCACTGCCTAAGTGCACAGACTTTCCTCATTTTCAAAAATTCATTAAAAATATTCTTCAAGAGATATGCAAATATATTCAACGGATTCTTGTTCAGGGCATGCTTGACTATGACTGTGTACAATTTCAAGACATTCCAAGATACTTTTGGGGTCTTTTCTGACGAAAAAGTTAAGTCACTGCCTAAGTGCATGGACCGCTTTCCTGATTTTCAAAAATTCATTAAAAATATTCCTTAAGCGATATGCAAATATTTTCAACGGATTCTTGTTCAGGGCGTCGTTGACTATGACTGAGTACAATTTCAAGACATTCCAACATACTTGGAATGTCCAAGTGCATGGATCGCTTTCTGGATTTTCAAAAATTCATTAAAAATATTCTTCAAGAGATATGCAAATATATTCAACGGATTCTTGTTCAGGGCATGCTTGACTATGACTGTGTACAATTTCAAGACATTCCAAGATACTTTTGGGGTCTTTTTTGACAAAAAAGTTAAGTCACTGCCTTAGTGCATGGATCGCTTTCCTGATTTTCAAAAATTCATTAAAAATATTCCTTAAGCGATATGCAAATATTTTCAACGGATTCTTGTTCAGGGCGTCGTTGACTATGACTGAGTACAATTTCAAGACATTCCAACATACTTGGAATGTCCAAGTGCATGGATCGCTTTCCTGATTTTCAAAAGTTCATTAAAAATATTCTTCAAGAGATATGCAAATATATTCAACGGATTCTTGTTCAGGGCATGCTTGACTATGACTGTGTACAATTTCAAGACATTCCAAGATACTTTTGGGGTCTTTTTTGAATAAAAAGTTAAGTCACTGCCTAAGTGCACAGACTTTCCTCATTTTCAAAAATTCATTAAAAATATTCCTTAAGAGATATGCAAATATTTTCAATTGATTCTTGTTCAGGGCGTCGTTGACTATGACTGAGTACAATTTCAAGACATTCCAACATACTTGGAATGTCCAAGTGCATGGATCGCTTTTCGGATTTTCAAAAATTCATTAAAAATATTCTTCAAGAGATATGCAAATATATTCAACGGATTCTTGTTCAGGGCATGCTTGACTATGACTGTGTACAATTTCAAGACATTCCAAGATACTTTTGGGGTCTTTTTTGACAAAAAAGTTAAGTCACTGCCTAAGTGCATGGATCGCTTTCCTGATTTTCAAAAATTCATTAAAAATATTCCTTAAGCGATATGCAAATATTTTCAACGGATTCTTGTTCAGGGCGTCGTTGACTATGACTGAGTACAATTTCAAGACATTCCAACATACTTGGAATGTCCAAGTGCATGGATCGCTTTCCTGATTTTCAAAAATTCATTAAAAATATTCCTTAAGCGATATGCAAATATTTTCAACGGATTCTTGTTCAGGGCGTCGTTGACTATGACTGAGTACAATTTCAAGACATTCCAACATACTTGGAATGTCCAAGTGCATGGATCGCTTTCCTGATTTTCAAAAGTTCATTAAAAATATTCTTCAAGAGATATGCAAATATATTCAACGGATTCTTGTTCAGGGCATGCTTGACTATGACTGTGTACAATTTCAAGACATTCCAAGATACTTTTGGGGTCTTTTTTGAATAAAAAGTTAAGTCACTGCCTAAGTGCACAGACTTTCCTCATTTTCAAAAATTCATTAAAAATATTCCTTAAGAGATATGCAAATATTTTCAATTGATTCTTGTTCAGGGCGTCGTTGACTATGACTGAGTACAATTTCAAGACATTCCAACATACTTGGAATGTCCAAGTGCATGGATCGCTTTTCGGATTTTCAAAAATTCATTAAAAATATTCTTCAAGAGATATGCAAATATATTCAACGGATTCTTGTTCAGGGCATGCTTGACTATGACTGTGTACAATTTCAAGACATTCCAAGATACTTTTGGGGTCTTTTTTGAATAAAAAGTTAAGTCACTGCCTAAGTGCATGGATCGCTTTCCTGATTTTCAAAAATTCATTAAAAATATTCCTTAAGCGATATGCAAATATTTTCAACGGATTCTTGTTCAGGGCGTCGTTGACTATGACTGAGTACAATTTCAAAACATTCCAACATACTTGGAATGTCCAAGTGCATGGATCGCTTTCCTGATTTTCAAAAGTTCATTAAAAATATTCTTCAAGAGATATGCAAATATATTCAACGGATTCTTGTTCAGGGCATGCTTGACTATGACTGTGTACAATTTCAAGACATTCCAAGATACTTTTGGGGTCTTTTTTGAATAAAAAGTTAAGTCACTGCCTAAGTGCACAGACTTTCCTCATTTTCAAAAATTCATTAAAAATATTCCTTAAGAGATATGCAAATATTTTCAACGGATTCTTGTTCAGGGCGTCGTTGACTATGACTGAGTACAATTTCAAGACATTCCAACATACTTGGAATGTCCAAGTGCATGGATCGCTTTCCTGATTTTCAAAAGTTCATTAAAAATATTCTTCAAGAGATATGCAAATATATTCAACGGATTCTTGTTCAGGGCATGCTTGACTATGACTGTGTACAATTTCAAGACATTCCAAGATACTTTTGGGGTCTTTTTTGAATAAAAAGTTAAGTCACTGCCTAAGTGCACAGACTTTCCTCATTTTCAAAAATTCATTAAAAATATTCCTTAAGAGATATGCAAATATTTTCAATTGATTCTTGTTCAGGGCGTCGTTGACTATGACTGAGTACAATTTCAAGACATTCCAACATACTTGGAATGTCCAAGTGCATGGATCGCTTTTCGGATTTTCAAAAATTCATTAAAAATATTTTTCAAGAGATATGCAAATATATTCAACGGATTCTTGTTCAGGGCATGCTTGACTATGACTGTGTACAATTTCAAGACATTCCAAGATACTTTTGGGGTCTTTTTTGACAAAAAAGTTAAGTCACTGCCTAAGTGCATGGATCGCTTTCCTGATTTTCAAAAATTCATTAAAAATATTCCTTAAGCGATATGCAAATATTTTCAACGGATTCTTGTTCAGGGCGTCGTTGACTATGACTGAGTACAATTTCAAGACATTCCAACATACTTGGAATGTCCAAGTGCATGGATCGCTTTCCTGATTTTCAAAAGTTCATTAAAAATATTCTTCAAGAGATATGCAAATATATTCAACGGATTCTTGTTCAGGGCATGCTTGACTATGACTGTGTACAATTTCAAGACATTCCAAGATACCTTTGGGGTCTTTTTTGAATAAAAAGTTAAGTCACTGCCTAAGTGCACAGACTTTCATCATTTTCAAAAATTCATTTAAAATATTCCTTAAGAGATATGCAAATATTTTCAATGGATTCTTGTTCAGGGCGTCGTTGACTATGACTGAGTACAATTTCAAGACATTCCAACATACTTGGAATGTCCAAGTGCATGGATCGCTTTCCTGATTTTCAAAAATTCATTAAAAATATTCCTTAAACGATATGCAAATATTTTCAACGGATTCTTGTTCAGGGCGTCGTTGACTATGACTGTGTACAATTTCAAGACATTCCAACATACTTGGAATGTCCAAGTGCATGGATCGCTTTCCGGATTTTCAAAAATTCATTAAAAATATTCTTCAAGAGATATGCAAATATATTCAACGGATTCTTGTTCAGGGCATGCTTGACTATGACTGTGTACAATTTCAAGACATTCCAAGATACTTTTGGGGTCTTTTTTGACGAAAAAGTTAAGTCACTGCCTAAGTGCATGGATCGCTTTCCTGATTTTCAAAAATTCATTAAAAATATTCCTTCAGCGATATGCAAATATTTTCAACGGATTCTTGTTCAGGGCGTCGTTGACTATGACTGAGTACAATTTCAAGACATTCCAACATACTTGGAATGTCCAAGTGCATGGATCGCTTTCCTGATTTTCAAAAGTTCATTAAAAATATTCTTCAAGAGATATGCAAATATATTCAACGGATTCTTGTTCAGGGCATGCTTGACTATGACTGTGTACAATTTCAAGACATTCCAAGATACTTTTGGGGTCTTTTTTGACAAAAAAGTTAAGTCACTGCCTAAGTGCATGGATCGCTTTCCTGATTTTCAAAAATTCATTTAAAATATTCCTTAAGCGATATGCAAATGTTTTCAACGGATTCTTGTTCAGGGCGTCGTTGACTATGACTGAGTACAATTTCAAGACATTCCAACATACTTGTAATGTCCAAGTGTGTGGATCGCTTTCCTGATTTTCAAAAATTCATTAAAAATATTCCTTAAGCGATATGCAAATATTTTCAACGGATTCTTGTTCAGGGCGTCGTTGACTATGACTGTGTACAATTTCAAGACATTCCAACATACTTGGAATGTCCAAGTGCATGGATCACTTTCCGGATTTTCAAAAATTCATTAAAAATATTCTTCAAGAGATATGCAAATATATTCAACGGATTCTTGTTCAGGGCATGCTTGACTATGACTGTGTACAATTTCAAGACATTCCAAGATACTTTTGGGGTCTTTTTTGAATAAAAAGTTAAGTCACTGCCTAAGTGCACAGACTTTCCTCATTTTCAAAAATTCATTAAAAATATTCCTTAAGAGATATGCAAATATTTTCAATTGATTCTTGTTCAGGGCGTCGTTGACTATGACTGAGTACAATTTAAAGACATTCCAACATACTTGGAATGTCCAAGTGCATGGATCGCTTTTCGGATTTTCAAAAATTCATTAAAAATATTCTTCAAGAGATATGCAAATATATTCAACGGATTCTTGTTCAGGGCATGCTTGACTATGACTGTGTACAATTTCAAGACATTCCAAGATACTTTTGGGGTCTTTTTTGACAAAAAAGTTAAGTCACTGCCTAAGTGCATGGATCACTTTCCTGATTTTCAAAAATTCATTAAAAATATTCCTTAAGCGATATGCAAATATTTTCAACGGATTCTTGTTCAGGGCGTCGTTGACTATGACTGAGTACAATTTCAAGACATTCCAACATACTTGGAATGTCCAAGTGCATGGATCGCTTTCCTGATTTTCAAAAGTTCATTAAAAATATTCTTCAAGAGATATGCAAATATATTCAACGGATTCTTGTTCAGGGCATGCTTGACTATGACTGTGTACAATTTCAAGACATTCCAAGATACTTTTGGGGTCTTTTTTGACAAAAAAGTTAAGTCACTGCCTAAGTGCATGGATCGCTTTCCTGATTTTCAGAAATTCTTTAAAAATATTCCTTAAACGATATGCAAATATTTTCAACGGATTCTTGTTCAGGGCGTCGTTGACTATGACTGAGTACAATTTCAAGACATTCCAACATACTTGGAATGTCCAAGTGCATGGATCGCTTTCCTGATTTTCAAAAATTCATTAAAAATATTCCTTAAGCGATATGCAAATATTTTCAACAGATTCTTGTTCAGGGCGTCGTTGACTATGACTGTGTACAATTTCAAGACATTCCAACATACTTGGAATGTCCAAGTGCATGGATCGCTTTCCGGATTTTCAAAAATTCATTAAAAATATTCTTCAAGAGATATGCAAATATATTCAATGGATTCTTGTTCAGGGCATGCTTGACTATGACTGTGTACAATTTCAAGACATTCCAAGATACTTTTGGGGTCTTTTTTGACGAAAAAGTTAAGTGACTGCCTAAGTGCATGGATCGCTTTCCTGATTTTCAAAAATTCATTAAAAATATTCCTTAAGCGATATGCAAATATTTTCAACGGATTCTTGTTCAGGGCGTCGTTGACTATGACTGAGTACAATTTCAAGACATTCCAACATACTTGGAATGTCCAAGTGCATGGATCGCTTTCCTGATTTTCAAAAGTTCATTAAAAATATTCTTCAAGAGATATGCAAATATATTCAACGGATTCTTGTTCAGGGCATGCTTGACTATGACTGTGTACAATTTCAAGACATTCCAAGATACTTTTGGGGTCTTTTTTGAATAAAAAGTTAAGTCACTGCCTAAGTGCATGGATCGCTTTCCTGATTTTCAAAAATTAATTAAAAATATTCCTTAAGCGATATGCAAATATTTTCAACGGATTCTTGTTCAGGGCGTCGTTGACTATGACTGAGTACAATTTCAAGACATTCCAACATACTTGGAATGTCCAAGTGCATGGATCGCTTTCCTGATTTTCAAAAGTTCATTAAAAATATTCTTCAAGAGATATGCAAATATATTCAACGGATTCTTGTTCAGGGCATGCTTGACTATGACTGTGTACAATTTCAAGACATTCCAAGATACCTTTGGGGTCTTTTTTGAATAAAAAGTTAGGTCACTGCCTAAGTGCACAGACTTTCATCATTTTCAAAAATTCATTAAAAATATTCCTTAAGAGATATGCAAATATATTCAACGGATTCTTGTTCAGGGCATGCTTGACTATGACTGTGTACAATTTCAAGACATTCCAAGATACCTTTGGGGTCTTTTTTGAATAAAAAGTTAAGTCACTGCCTAAGTGCACAGACTTTCATCATTTTCAAAAATTCATTAAAAATATTCCTTAAGAGATATGCAAATATTTTCAATGGATTCTTGTTCAGGGCGTCGTTGACTATGACCGAGTACAATTTCAAGACATTCCAACATACTTGGAATGTCCAAGTGCATGGATCGCTTTCCGGATTTTCAAAAATTCATTAAAAATATTCTTCAAGAGATATGCAAATATATTCAACGGATTCTTGTTCAGGGCATGCTTGACTATGACTGTGTACAATTTCAAGACATTCCAAGATACTTTTGGGGTCTTTTTTGACGAAAAAGTTAAGTCACTGCCTAAGTGCATGGATCGCTTTCCTGATTTTCAAAAATTCATTAAAAATATTCCTTAAGCGATATGCAAATATTTTCAACGGATTCTTGTTCAGGGCGTCGTTGACTATGACTGAGTACAATTTCAAGACATTCCAACATACTTGGAATGTCCAAGTGCATGGATCGCTTTCCTGATTTTCAAAAGTTCATTAAAAATATTCTTCAAGAGATATGCAAGTATATTCAACGGATTCTTGTTCAGGGCATGCTTGACTATGACTGTGTACAATTTCAAGACATTCCAAGATACTTTTGGGGTCTTTTTTGAATAAAAAGTTAAGTCACTGCCTAAGTGCACAGACTTTCCTCATTTTCAAAAATTCATTAAAAATATTCCTTAAGAGATATGCAAATATTTTCAATTGATTCTTGTTCAGGGCGTCGTTGACTATGACTGAGTACAATTTCAAGACATTCCAACATACTTGGAATGTCCAAGTGCATGGATCGCTTTTCGGATTTTCAAAAATTCATTAAAAATATTCTTCAAGAGATATGCAAATATATTCAACGGATTCTTGTTCAGGGCATGCTTGACTATGACTGTGTACAATTTCAAGACATTCCAAGATACTTTTGGGGTCTTTTTTGACGAAAAAGTTAAGTCACTGCCTAAGTGCATGGATCGCTTTCCTGATTTTCAAAAATTCATTAAAAATATTCCTTAAGCGATATGCAAATATTTTCAACGGATTCTTGTTCAGGGCGTCGTTGACTATGACTGAGTACAATTTCAAGACATTCCAACATACTTGGAATGTCCAAGTGCATGGATCGCTTTCCGGATTTTCAAAAATTCATTAAAAATATTCTTCAAGAGATATGCAAATATATTCAACGGATTCTTGTTCAGGGCATGCTTGACTATGACTGTGTACAATTTCAAGACATTCCAAGATACTTTTGGGGTCTTTTTTGACGAAAAAGTTAAGTCACTGCCTAAGTGCATGGATCGCTTTCCTGATTTTCAGAAATTCATTAAAAATATTCCTTAAACGATATGCAAATATTTTCAATTGATTCTTGTTCAGGGCGTCGTTGACTATGACTGAGTACAATTTCAAGACATTCCAACATACTTGGAATGTCCAAGTGCATGGATCGCTTTCCTGATTTTCAAAAGTTCATTAAAAATATTCTTCAAGAGATATGCAAATATATTCAACGGATTCTTGTTCAGGGCATGCTTGACTATGACTGTGTACAATTTCAAGACATTCCAAGATACTTTTGGGGTCTTTTTTGAATAAAAAGTTAAGTCACTGCCTAAGTGCACAGACTTTCCTCATTTTCAAAAATTCATTAAAAATATTCCTTAAGAGATATGCAAATATTTTCAATTGATTCTTGTTCAGGGCGTCGTTGACTATGACTGAGTACAATTTCAAGACATTCCAACATACTTGGAATGTCCAAGTGCATGGATCGCTTTTCGGATTTTCAAAAATTCATTAAAAATATTCTTCAAGAGATATGCAAATATATTCAACGGATTCTTGTTCAGGGCATGCTTGACTATGACTGTGTACAATTTCAAGACATTCCAAGATACTTTTGGGGTCTTTTTTGACAAAAAAGTTAAGTCACTGCCTAAGTGCACAGACTTTCCTCATTTTCAAAAATTCATTAAAAATATTCCTTAAGAGATATGCAAATATTTTCAATGGATTCTTGTTCAGGGCGTCGTTGACTATGACCGAGTACAATTACAAGACATTCCAACATACTTGGAATGTCCAAGTGCATGGATCGCTTTCCGGATTTTCAAAAGTTCATTAAAAATATTCTTCAAGAGATATGCAAATATATTCAACGGATTCTTGTTCAGGGCATGCTTGACTATGACTGTGTACAATTTCAAGACATTCCAAGATACCTTTGGGGTCTTTTTTGAATAAAAAGTTAAGTCACTGCCTAAGTGCACAGACTTTCATCATTTTCAAAAATTCATTAAAAATATTCCTTAAGAGATATGCAAATATTTTCAATGGATTCTTGTTCAGGGCGTCGTTGACTATGACCGAGTACAATTTCAAGACATTCCAACATACTTGGAATGTCCAAGTGCATGGATCGCTTTCCGGATTTTCAAAAATTCATTAAAAATATTCTTCAAGAGATATGCAAATATATTCAACGGATTCTTGTTCAGGGCATTCTTGACTATGACTGTGTACAATTTCAAGACATTCCAAGATACTTTTGGGGTCTTTTTTGACGAAAAAGTTAAGTCACTGCCTAAGTGCATGGATCGCTTTCCTGATTTTCAGAAATTCTTTAAAAATATTCCTTAAACGATACGCAAATATTTTCAACGGATTCTTATTCAGGGCGTCGTTGACTATGACTGAGTACAATTTCAAGACATTCCAACATACTTGGAATGTCCAAGTGCATGGATCGCTTTCCTGATTTTCAAAAGTTCATTAAAAATATTCTTCAAGAGATATGCAAATATATTCAACGGATTCTTGTTCAGGGCATGCTTGACTATGACTGTGTACAATTTCAAGACATTCCAAGATACTTTTGGGGTCTTTTTTGACAAAAAAGTTAAGTCACTGCCTAAGTGCATGGATCGCTTTCCTGATTTTCAAAAATTCATTAGAAATATTCCTTAAGCGATATGCAAATATTTTCAACGGATTCTTGTTCAGGGCGTCGTTGACTATGACTGAGTACAATTTCAAGACATTCCAACATACTTGGAATGTCCAAGTGCATGGATCGCTTTCCTGATTTTCAAAAGTTCATTAAAAATATTCTTCAAGAGATATGCAAATATATTCAACGGATTCTTGTTCAGGGCATGCTTGACTATGACTGTGTACAATTTCAAGACATTCCAAGATACCTTTGGGGTCTTTTTTGAATAAAAAGTTAAGTCACTGCCTAAATGCACAGACTTTCATCATTTTCAAAAATTCATTAAAAATATTCCTTAAGAGATATGCAAATATATTCAACGGATTCTTGTTCAGGGCATTCTTGACTATGACTGTGTACAATTTCAAGACATTCCAAGATACTTTTGGGGTCTTTTTTGACGAAAAAGTTAAGTCACTGCCTAAGTGCATGAATCGCTTTCCTGATTTTCAGAAATTCTTTAAAAATATTCCTTAAACGATATGCAAATATTTTCAACGGATTCTTGTTCAGGGCGTCGTTGACTATGACTGAGTACAATTTCAAGACATTCCAACATACTTTGAATGTCCAAGTGCATGGATCGCTTTTCGGATTTTCAAAAATTCATTAAAAATATTCTTCAAGAGATATGCAAATATATTCAACGGATTCTTGTTCAGGGCATGCTTGACTATGACTGTGTACAATTTCAAGACATTCCAAGATACTTTTGGGGTCTTTTTTGACAAAAAAGTTAAGTCACTGCCTAAGTGCATGGATCGCTTTCCTGATTTTCAAAAATTCATAAAAAATATTCCTTAAGCGATATGCAAATATTTTCAACGGATTCTTGTTCAGGGCGTCGTTGACTATGACTGAGTACAATTTCAAGACATTCCAACATACTTGGAATGTCCAAGTGCATGGATCGCTTTCCTGATTTTCAAAAGTTCATTAAAAATATTCTTCAAGAGATATGCAAATATATTCAACGGATTCTTGTTCAGGGCATGCTTGACTATGACTGTGTACAATTTCAAGACATTCCAAGATACCTTTGGGGTCTTTTTTGAATAAAAAGTTAAGTCACTGCCTAAGTGCACAGACTTTCATTATTTTCAAAAATTCATTAAAAATATTCCTTAAGAGATATGCAAATATTTTCAATGGATTCTTGTTCAGGGCGTCGTTGACTATGACCGAGTACAATTTCAAGACATTCCAACATACTTGGAATGTCCAAGTGCATGGATCGCTTTCCGGATTTTCAAAAATTCATTAAAAATATTCTTCAAGAGATATGCAAATATATTCAACGGATTCTTGTTCAGGGCATGCTTGACTATGACTGTGTACAATTTCAAGACATTCCAAGATACTTTTGGGGTCTTTTTTGACGAAGAAGTTAAGTCACTGCCTAAGTGCATGGATCGCTTTCCTGATTTTCAGAAATTCTTTAAAAATATTCCTTAAACGATATGCAAATATTTTCAACGGATTCTTGTTCAGGGCGTCGTTGACTATGACTGAGTACAATTTCAAGACATTCCAACATACTTGGAATGTCCAAGTGCATGGATCGCTTTCCTGATTTTCAAAAGTTCATTAAAAATATTCTTCAAGAGATATGCAAATATATTCAACGGATTCTTGTTCAGGGCATGCTTGACTATGACTGTGTACAATTTCAAGACATTCCAAGATACTTTTGGGGTCTTTTTTGAATAAAAAGTTAAGTCACTGCCTAAGTGCACAGACTTTCCTCATTTTCAAAAATTCATTAAAAATATTCCTTAAGAGATATGCAAATATTTTCAATTGATTCTTGTTCAGGGCGTCGTTGACTATGACTGAGTACAATTTCAAGACATTCCAACATACTTGGAATGTCCAAGTGCATGGATCGCTTTTCGGATTTTCAAAAATTCATTAAAAATATTCTTCAAGAGATATGCAAATATATTCAACGGATTCTTGTTCAGGGCATGCTTGACTATGACTGTGTACAATTTCAAGACATTCCAAGATACTTTTGGGGTCTTTTTTGACAAAAAAGTTAAGTCACTGCCTAAGTGCATGGATCGCTTTCCTGATTTTCAGAAATTCTTTAAAAATATTCCTTAAACGATATGCAAATATTTTCAACGGATTCTTGTTCAGGGCGTCGTTGACTATGACTGAGTACAATTTCAAGACATTCCAACATACTTGGAATGTCCAAGTGCATGGA
The DNA here is from genome assembly GCF_963457635.1 of Microchirus variegatus. Lineage (NCBI taxonomy): Eukaryota > Metazoa > Chordata > Actinopteri > Pleuronectiformes > Soleidae > Microchirus > Microchirus variegatus. Next base: position 298,145 of record NW_028154717.1, on the reverse strand, counting down.
TCGCTTTCCGGATTTTCAAAAATTCATTAAAAATATTCTTCAAGAGATATGCAAATATATTCAACGGATTCTTGTTCAGGGCATGCTTGACTATGACTGTGTACAATTTCAAGACATTCCAAGATACTTTTGGGGTCTTTTTTGAATAAAAAGTTAAGTCACTGCCTAAGTGCACAGACTTTCCTCATTTTCAAAAATTCATTAAAAATATTCCTTAAGAGATATGCAAATATTTTCAATAGATTCTTGTTCAGGGCGTCGTTGACTATGACCGAGTACAATTTCAAGACATTCCAACATACTTGGAATGTCCAAGTGCATGGATCGCTTTCTGGATTTTCAAAAATTCATTAAAAATATTCTTCAAGAGATATGCAAATATATTCAACGGATTCTTGTTCAGGGCATTCTTGACTATGACTGTGTACAATTTCAAGACATTCCAAGATACTTGGGGTCTTTTTTGACGAAAAAGTTAAGTCACTGCCTAAGTGCATGGATCGCTTTCCTGATTTTCAGAAATTCTTTAAAAATATTCCTTAAGTGCATGGATCGCTTTCCTGATTTTCAAAAATTCATAAAAAATATTCCTTAAGCGATATGCAAATATTTTCAACGGATTCTTGTTCAGGGCGTCGTTGACTATGACTGAGTACAATTTCAAGACATTCCAACATACTTTGAATGTCCAAGTGCATGGATCGCTTTCCTGATTTTCAAAAGTTCATTAAAAATATTCTTCAAGAGATATGCAAATATATTCAACGGATTCTTGTTCAGGGCATGCTTGACTATGACTGTGTACAATTTCAAGACATTCCAAGATACTTTTGGGGTCTTTTTTGAATAAAAAGTTAAGTCACTGCCTAAGTGCACAGACTTTCCTCATTTCCAAAAATTCATTAAAAATATTCCTTAAGAGATATGCAAATATTTTCAATGGATTCTTGTTCAGGGCGTCGTTGACTATGACCGAGTACAATTTCAAGACATTCCAACATACTTGGAATGTCCAAGTGCATGGATCGCTTTCCGGATTTTCAAAAATTCATTAAAAATATTCTCCAAGAGATATGCAAATATATTCAACGGATTCTTGTTCAGGGCATGCTTGACTATGACTGTGTACAATTTCAAGACATTCCAAGATACTTTTGGGGTCTTTTTTGACGAAAAAGTTAAGTCACTGCCTAAGTGCATGGATCGCTTTCCTGATTTTCAAAAATTCATTAAAAATATTCCTTAAGCGATATGCAAATATTTTCAACGGATTCTTGTTCAGGGCGTCGTTGACTATGACTGAGTACAATTTCAAGACATTCCAACATACTTGGAATGTCCAAGTGCATGGATCGCTTTCCGGATTTTCAAAAATTCATTAAAAATATTCTTCAAGAGATATGCAAATATATTCAACGGATTCTTATTCAGGGCATGCTTGACTATGACTGTGTACAATTTCAAGACATTCCAATTTACTTTTGGGGTTTTTTTTGAAAAAAAAGTCAAGTCACTAAGTGCATCAGGGCAAATGGATCGTTTCCTTCGTCTCACCTGATATCCTGCTGTGTGATCCACGGTGTCCAAACGTTTGTTTCCAGCGACTGGACGACATGGATGAACTCCTGCAGCTTTAATTCTTTAAAAACAACCCAAAAACATCAAAAGTTAAGTCACTGCCTAAGTGCATGGATCGCTTTCCTGATTTTCAAAAATTCATTAAAAATATTCCTTAAGAGATATGCAAATATTTTCAATGGATTCTTGTTCAGGGCGTCGTTGACTATGACCGAGTACAATTTCAAGACATTCCAACATACTTGGAATGTCCAAGTGCATGGATCGCTTTCTGGATTTTCAAAAATTCATTAAAAATATTCTTCAAGAGATATGCAAATATATTCAACGGATTCTTGTTCAGGGCATGCTTGACTATGACTGTGTACAATTTCAAGACATTCCAAGATACTTTTGGGGTCTTTTTTGAATAAAAAGTTAAGTCACTGCCTAAGTGCACAGACTTTCCTCATTTTCAAAAATTCATTAAAAATATTCCTTAAGAGATATGCAAATATTTTCAATTGATTCTTGTTCAGGGCGTCGTTGACTATGACTGAGTACAATTTCAAGACATTCCAACATACTTTGAATGTCCAAGTGCATGGATCGCTTTTCGGATTTTCAAAAATTCATTAAAAATATTCTTCAAGAGATATGCAAATATATTCAACGGATTCTTGTTCAGGGCATGCTTGACTATGACTGTGTACAATTTCAAGACATTCCAAGATACTTTTGGGGTCTTTTTTGAATAAAAAGTTAAGTCACTGCCTAAGTGCACAGACTTTCCTCATTTCCAAAAATTCATTAAAAATATTCCTTAAGAGATATGCAAATATTTTCAATGGATTCTTGTTCAGGGCGTCGTTGACTATGACCGAGTACAATTTCAAGACATTCCAACATACTTGGAATGTCCAAGTGCATGGATCGCTTTCCGGATTTTCAAAAATTCATTAAAAATATTCTCCAAGAGATATGCAAATATATTCAACGGATTCTTGTTCAGGGCATGCTTGACTATGACTGTGTACAATTTCAAGACATTCCAAGATACTTTTGGGGTCTTTTTTGACGAAAAAGTTAAGTCACTGCCTAAGTGCATGGATCGCTTTCCTGATTTTCAAAAATTCATTAAAAATATTCCTTAAGCGATATGCAAATATTTTTCAACGAATTCTTGTTCAGGGCGTCGTTGACTATGACTGAGTACAATTTCAAGACATTCCAACATACTTGGAATGTCCAAGTGCATGGATCGCTTTCCGGATTTTCAAAAATTCATTAAAAATATTCTTCAAGAGATATGCAAATATATTCAACGGATTCTTATTCAGGGCATGCTTGACTATGACTGTGTACAATTTCAAGACATTCCAATTTACTTTTGGGGTTTTTTTTGAAAAAAAAGTCAAGTCACTAAGTGCATCAGGGCAAATGGATCGTTTCCTTCGTCTCACCTGATATCCTGCTGTGTGATCCACGGTGTCCAAACGTTTGTTTCCAGCGACTGGACGACATGGATGAACTCCTGCAGCTTTAATTCTTTAAAAACAACCCAAAAACATCAAAAGTTAAGTCACTGCCTAAGTGCATGGATCGCTTTCCTGATTTTCAAAAATTCATTAAAAATATTCCTTAAGAGATATGCAAATATTTTCAATGGATTCTTGTTCAGGGCGTCGTTGACTATGACCGAGTACAATTTCAAGACATTCCAACATACTTGGAATGTCCAAGTGCATGGATCGCTTTCTGGATTTTCAAAAATTCATTAAAAATATTCTTCAAGAGATATGCAAATATATTCAACGGATTCTTGTTCAGGGCATGCTTGACTATGACTGTGTACAATTTCAAGACATTCCAAGATACTTTTGGGGTCTTTTTTGAATAAAAAGTTAAGTCACTGCCTAAGTGCACAGACTTTCCTCATTTTCAAAAATTCATTAAAAATATTCCTTAAGAGATATGCAAATATTTTCAATTGATTCTTGTTCAGGGCGTCGTTGACTATGACTGAGTACAATTTCAAGACATTCCAACATACTTGGAATGTCCAAGTGCATGGATCGCTTTTCGGATTTTCAAAAATTCATTAAAAATATTCTTCAAGAGATATGCAAATATATTCAACGGATTCTTGTTCAGGGCATGCTTGACTATGACTGTGTACAATTTCAAGACATTCCAAGATACTTTTGGGGTCTTTTTTGACAAAAAAGTTAAGTCACTGCCTAAGTGCATGGATCGCTTTCCTGATTTTCAGAAATTCTTTAAAAATATTCCTTAAACGATATGCAAATATTTTCAACGGATTCTTGTTCAGGGCGTCGTTGACTATGACTGAGTACAATTTCAAGACATTCCAACATACTTGGAATGTCCAAGTGCATGGATCGCTTTCCTGATTTTCAAAAGTTCATTAAAAATATTCTTCAAGAGATATGCAAATATATTCAACGGATTCTTGTTCAGGGCATGCTTGACTATGACTGTGTACAATTTCAAGACATTCCAAGATACTTTTGGGGTCTTTTTTGAATAAAAAGTTAAGTCACTGCCTAAGTGCACAGACTTTCCTCATTTTCAAAAATTCATTAAAAATATTCCTTAAGAGATATGCAAATATTTTCAATGGATTCTTGTTCAGGGCGTCGTTGACTATGACCGAGTACAATTTCAAGACATTCCAACATACTTGGAATGTCCAAGTGCATGGATCGCTTTCCGGATTTTCAAAAATTCATTAAAAATATTCTTCAAGAGATATGCAAATATATTCAACGGATTCTTGTTCAGGGCATTCTTGACTATGACTGTGTACAATTTCAAGACATTCCAAGATACTTTTGGGGTCTTTTTTGACGAAAAAGTTAAGTCACTGCCTAAGTGCATGGATCGCTTTCCTGATTTTCAGAAATTCTTTAAAAATATTCCATAAACGATATGCAAATATTTTCAACGGATTCTTGTTCAGGGCGTCGTTGACTATGACTGAGTACAATTTCAAGACATTCCAACATACTTGGAATGTCCAAGTGCATGGATCGCTTTCCTGATTTTCAAAAGTTCATTAAAAATATTCTTCAAGAGATATGCAAATATATTCAACGGATTCTTGTTCAGGGCATGCTTGACTATGACTGCGTACAATTTCAAGACATTCCAAGATACTTTTGGGGTCTTTTTTGAATAAAAAGTTAAGTCACTGCCTAAGTGCACAGACTTTCCTCATTTTCAAAAATTCATTAAAAATATTCCTTAAGAGATATGCAAATATTTTCAATTGATTCTTGTTCAGGGCGTCGTTGACTATGACTGAGTACAATTTCAAGACATTCCAACATACTTGGAATGTCCAAGTGCATGGATCGCTTTTCGGATTTTCAAAAATTCATTAAAAATATTCTTCAAGAGATATGCAAATATATTCAACGGATTCTTGTTCAGGGCATGCTTGACTATGACTGTGTACAATTTCAAGACATTCCAAGATACTTTTGGGGTCTTTTTTGACGAAAAAGTTAAGTCACTGCCTAAGTGCATGGATCGCTTTCCTGATTTTCAGAAATTCTTTAAAAATATTCCTTAAACGATATGCAAATATTTTCAACGGATTCTTGTTCAGGGCGTCGTTGACTATGACTGAGTACAATTTCAAGACATTCCAACATACTTGGAATGTCCAAGTGCATGGATCGCTTTCCTGATTTTCAAAAGTTCATTAAAAATATTCTTCAAGAGATATGCAAATATATTCAACGGATTCTTGTTCAGGGCATGCTTGACTATGACTGTGTACAATTTCAAGACATTCCAAGATACTTTTGGGGTCTTTTTTGAATAAAAAGTTAAGTCACTGCCTCAGTGCACAGACTTTCCTCATTTTCAAAAATTCATTAAAAATATTCCTTAAGAGATATGCAAATATTTTCAATTGATTCTTGTTCAGGGCGTCGTTGACTATGACTGAGTACAATTTCAAGACATTCCAACATACTTTGAATGTCCAAGTGCATGGATCGCTTTTCGGATTTTCAAAAATTCATTAAAAATATTCTTCAAGAGATATGCAAATATATTCAACGGATTCTTGTTCAGGGCATGCTTGACTATGACTGTGTACAATTTCAAGACATTCCAAGATACTTTTGGGGTCTTTTTTGACAAAAAAGTTAAGTCACTGCCTAAGTGCATGGATCACTTTCCTGATTTTCAAAAATTCATTAAAAATATTCCTTAAGCGATATGCAAATATTTTCAACGGATTCTTGTTCAGGGCGTCGTTGACTATGACTGAGTACAATTTCAAGACATTCCAACATACTTGGAATGTCCAAGTGCATGGATCGCTTTCCTGATTTTCAAAAGTTCATTAAAAATATTCTTCAAGAGATATGCAAATATATTCAACGGATTCTTGTTCAGGGCATGCTTGACTATGACTGTGTACAATTTCAAGACATTCCAAGATACCTTTGGGGTCTTTTTTGAATAAAAAGTTAAGTCACTGCCTAAGTGCACAGACTTTCATCATTTTCAAAAATTCATTAAAAATATTCCTTAAGAGATATGCAAATATTTTCAATGGATTCTTGTTCAGGGCGTCGTTGACTATGACCGAGTACAATTTCAAGACATTCCAACATACTTGGAATGTCCAAGTGCATGGATCGCTTTCCGGATTTTCAAAAATTCATTAAAAATATTCTTCAAGAGATATGCAAATATATTCAACGGATTCTTGTTCAGGGCATTCTTGACTATGACTGTGTACAATTTCAAGACATTCCAAGATACTTTTGGGGTCTTTTTTGACGAAAAAGTTAAGTCACTGCCTAAGTGCATGGATCGCTTTCCTGATTTTCAGAAATTCTTTAAAAATATTCCTTAAACGATATGCAAATATTTTCAACGGATTCTTGTTCAGGGCGTCGTTGACTATGACTGAGTACAATTTCAAGACATTCCAACATACTTGGAATGTCCAAGTGCATGGATCGCTTTCCTGATTTTCAAAAGTTCATTAAAAATATTCTTCAAGAGATATGCAAATATATTCAACGGATTCTTGTTCAGGGCATGCTTGACTATGACTGTGTACAATTTCAAGACATTCCAAGATACTTTTGGGGTCTTTTTTGAATAAAAAGTTAAGTCACTGCCTCAGTGCACAGACTTTCCTCATTTTCAAAAATTCATTAAAAATATTCCTTAAGAGATATGCAAATATTTTCAATTGATTCTTGTTCAGGGCGTCGTTGACTATGACTGAGTACAATTTCAAGACATTCCAACATACTTTGAATGTCCAAGTGCATGGATCGCTTTTCGGATTTTCAAAAATTCATTAAAAATATTCTTCAAGAGATATGCAAATATATTCAACGGATTCTTGTTCAGGGCATGCTTGACTATGACTGTGTACAATTTCAAGACATTCCAAGATACTTTTGGGGTCTTTTTTGACAAAAAAGTTAAGTCACTGCCTAAGTGCATGGATCACTTTCCTGATTTTCAAAAATTCATTAAAAATATTCCTTAAGCGATATGCAAATATTTTCAACGGATTCTTGTTCAGGGCGTCGTTGACTATGACTGAGTACAATTTCAAGACATTCCAACATACTTGGAATGTCCAAGTGCATGGATCGCTTTCCTGATTTTCAAAAGTTCATTAAAAATATTCTTCAAGAGATATGCAAATATATTCAACGGATTCTTGTTCAGGGCATGCTTGACTATGACTGTGTACAATTTCAAGACATTCCAAGATACCTTTGGGGTCTTTTTTGAATAAAAAGTTAAGTCACTGCCTAAGTGCACAGACTTTCATCATTTTCAAAAATTCATTAAAAATATTCCTTAAGAGATATGCAAATATTTTCAATGGATTCTTGTTCAGGGCGTCGTTGACTATGACCGAGTACAATTTCAAGACATTCCAACATACTTGGAATGTCCAAGTGCATGGATCGCTTTCCGGATTTTCAAAAATTCATTAAAAATATTCTTCAAGAGATATGCAAATATATTCAACGGATTCTTGTTCAGGGCATTCTTGACTATGACTGTGTACAATTTCAAGACATTCCAAGATACTTTTGGGGTCTTTTTTGACGAAAAAGTTAAGTCACTGCCTAAGTGCATGGATCGCTTTCCTGATTTTCAGAAATTCTTTAAAAATATTCCTTAAACTATACGCAAATATTTTCAACGGATTCTTGTTCAGGGCGTCGTTGACTATGACTGAGTACAATTTCAAGACATTCCAACATACTTGGAATGTCCAAGTGCATGGATCGCTTTCCTGATTTTCAAAAGTTCATTAAAAATATTCTTCAAGAGATATGCAAATATATTCAACGGATTCTTGTTCAGGGCATGCTTGACTATGACTGTGTACAATTTCAAGACATTCCAAGATACTTTTGGGGTCTTTTTTGACAAAAAAGTTAAGTCACTGCCTAAGTGCATGGATCGCTTTCCTGATTTTCAAAAATTCATTAGAAATATTCCTTAAGCGATATGCAAATATTTTCAACGGATTCTTGTTCAGGGCGTCGTTGACTATGACTGAGTACAATTTCAAGACATTCCAACATACTTGGAATGTCCAAGTGCATGGATCGCTTTCCTGATTTTCAAAAGTTCATTAAAAATATTCTTCAAGAGATATGCAAATATATTCAACGGATTCTTGTTCAGGGCATGCTTGACTATGACTGTGTACAATTTCAAGACATTCCAAGATACCTTTGGGGTCTTTTTTGAATAAAAAGTTATGTCACTGCCTAAGTGCACAGACTTTCATCATTTTCAAAAATTCATTAAAAATATTCCTTAAGAGATATGCAAATATTTTCAATGGATTCTTGTTCAGGGCGTCGTTGACTATGACCGAGTACAATTTCAAGACATTCCAACATACTTGGAATGTCCAAGTGCATGGATCGCTTTCCGGATTTTCAAAAATTCATTAAAAATATTCTTCAAGAGATATGCAAATATATTCAACGGATTCTTGTTCAGGGCATTCTTGACTATGACTGTGTACAATTTCAAGACATTCCAAGATACTTTTGGGGTCTTTTTTGACGAAAAAGTTAAGTCACTGCCTAAGTGCATTGATCGCTTTCCTGATTTTCAGAAATTCTTTAAAAATATTCCTTAAACTATACGCAAATATTTTCAACGGATTCTTGTTCAGGGCGTCGTTGACTATGACTGAGTACAATTTCAAGACATTCCAACATACTTGGAATGTCCAAGTGCATGGATCGCTTTCCTGATTTTCAAAAGTTCATTAAAAATATTCTTCAAGAGATATGCAAATATATTCAACGGATTCTTGTTCAGGGCATGCTTGACTATGACTGTGTACAATTTCAAGACATTCCAAGATACTTTTGGGGTCTTTTTTGACAAAAAAGTTAAGTCACTGCCTAAGTGCATGGATCGCTTTCCTGATTTTCAAAAATTCATTAGAAATATTCCTTAAGCGATATGCAAATATTTTCAACGGATTCTTGTTCAGGGCGTCGTTGACTATGACTGAGTACAATTTCAAGACATTCCAACATACTTGGAATGTCCAAGTGCATGGATCGCTTTCCTGATTTTCAAAAGTTCATTAAAAATATTCTTCAAGAGATATGCAAATATATTCAACGGATTCTTGTTCAGGGCATGCTTGACTATGACTGTGTACAATTTCAAGACATTCCAAGATACCTTTGGGGTCTTTTTTGAATAAAAAGTTAAGTCACTGCCTCAGTGCACAGACTTTCATCATTTTCAAAAATTCATTAAAAATATTCCTTAAGAGATATGCAAATATTTTCAATGGATTCTTGTTCAGGGCGTCGTTGACTATGACTGAGTACAATTTCAAGACATTCCAACATACTTGGAATGTCCAAGTGCATGGATCGCTTTCCTGATTTTCAAAAGTTCATTAAAAATATTCTTCAAGAGATATGCAAATATATTCAACGGATTCTTGTTCAGGGCATGCTTGACTATGACTGTGTACAATTTCAAGACATTCCAAGATACTTTTGGGGTCTTTTTTGAATGAAAAGTTAAGTCACTGGCTTAGTGCACAGACTTTCCTCATTTTCAAAAATTCATTAAAAATATTCCTTAAGAGATATGCAAATATTTTCAATTGATTCTTGTTCAGAGCGTCGTTGACTATGACTGAGTACAATTTCAAGACATTCCAACATACTTGGAATGTCCAAGTGCATGGATCGCTTTTCGGATTTTCAAAAATTCATTAAAAATATTCTTCAAGAGATATGCAAATATATTCAACGGATTCTTGTTCAGGGCATGCTTGACTATGACTGTGTACAATTTCAAGACATTCCAAGATACTTTTGGGGTCTTTTTTGACGAAAAAGTTAAGTCACTGCCTAAGTGCATGGATCGCTTTCCTGATTTTCAAAAATTCATTAAAAATATTCCTTAAGCGATATGCAAATATTTTCAACGGATTCTTGTTCAGGGCGTCGTTGACTATGACTGAGTACAATTTCAAGACATTCCAACATACTTGGAATGTCCAAGTGCATGGATCGCTTTCCTGATTTTCAAAAGTTCATTAAAAATATTCTTCAAGAGATATGCAAATATATTCAACGGATTCTTGTTCAGGGCATGCTTGACTATGACTGTGTACAATTTCAAGACATTCCAAGATACCTTTGGGGTCTTTTTTGAATAAAAAGTTAAGTCACTGCCTCAGTGCACAGACTTTCATCATTTTCAAAAATTCATTAAAAATATTCCTTAAGAGATATGCAAATATTTTCAATGGATTCTTGTTCAGGGCGTCGTTGACTATGACTGAGTACAATTTCAAGACATTCCAACATACTTGGAATGTCCAAGTGCATGGATCGCTTTCCTGATTTTCAAAAGTTCATTAAAAATATTCTTCAAGAGATATGCAAATATATTCAACGGATTCTTGTTCAGGGCATGCTTGACTATGACTGTGTACAATTTCAAGACATTCCAAGATACTTTTGGGGTCTTTTTTGAATGAAAAGTTAAGTCACTGGCTTAGTGCACAGACTTTCCTCATTTTCAAAAATTCATTAAAAATATTCCTTAAGAGATATGCAAATATTTTCAATTGATTCTTGTTCAGAGCGTCGTTGACTATGACTGAGTACAATTTCAAGACATTCCAACATACTTGGAATGTCCAAGTGCATGGATCGCTTTTCGGATTTTCAAAAATTCATTAAAAATATTCTTCAAGAGATATGCAAATATATTCAACGGATTCTTGTTCAGGGCATGCTTGACTATGACTGTGTACAATTTCAAGACATTCCAAGATACTTTTGGGGTCTTTTTTGACGAAAAAGTTAAGTCACTGCCTAAGTGCATGGATCGCTTTCCTGATTTTCAAAAATTCATTAAAAATATTCCTTAAGCGATATGCAAATATTTTCAACGGATTCTTGTTCAGGGCGTCGTTGACTATGACTGAGTACAATTTCAAGACATTCCAACATACTTGGAATGTCCAAGTGCATGGATCGCTTTCCTGATTTTCAAAAGTTCATTAAAAATATTCTTCAAGAGATATGCAAATATATTCAACGGATTCTTGTTCAGGGCATGCTTGACTATGACTGTGTACAATTTCAAGACATTCCAAGATACTTTTGGGGTCTTTTTTGACGAAAAAGTTAAGTCACTGCCTAAGTGCATGGATCGCTTTCCTGATTTTCAGAAATTCTTTAAAAATATTCCTTAAACGATATGCAAATATTTTCAACGGATTCTTGTTCAGGGCGTCGTTGACTATGACTGAGTACAATTTCAAGACATTCCAACATACTTGGAATGTCCAAGTGCATGGATCGCTTTCCTGATTTTCAAAAGTTCATTAAAAATATTCTTCAAGAGATATGCAAATATATTCAACGGATTCTTGTTCAGGGCATGCTTGACTATGACTGTGTACAATTTCAAGACATATCAAGATACTTTTGGGGTCTTTTTTGAATAAAAAGTTAAGTCACTGCCTAAGTGCACAGACGTTCCTCATTTTCAAAAATTCATTAAAAATATTCCTTAAGAGATATGCAAATATTTTCAATTGATTCTTGTTCAGGGCGTCGTTGACTATGACTGAGTACAATTTCAAGACATTCCAACATACTTGGAATGTCCAAGTGCATGGATCGCTTTTCGGATTTTCAAAAATTCATTAAAAATATTCTTCAAGAGATATGCAAATATATTCAACGGTTTCTTGTTCAGGGCATGCTTGACTATGACTGTGTACAATTTCAAGACATTCCAAGATACTTTTGGGGTCTTTTTTGACAAAAAAGTTAAGTCACTGCCTAAGTGCATGGATTGCTTTCCTGATTTTCAAAAATTCATTAAAAATATTCCTTAAGCGATATGCAAATATTTTCAACGGATTCTTGTTCAGGGCGTCGTTGACTATGACTGAGTACAATTTCAAGACATTCCAACATACTTGGAATGTCCAAGTGCATGGATCGCTTTCCAGATTTTCAAAAATTCATTAAAAATATTCTTCAAGAGATATGCAAATATATTCAACGGATTCTTGTTCAGGGCATGCTTGACTATGACTGTGTACAATTTCAAGACATTCCAAGATACTTTTGGGGTCTTTTTTGACGAAAAAGTTAAGTCACTGCCTAAGTGCACAGACTTTCCTCATTTCCAAAAATTCATTAAAAATATTCCTTAAGAGATATGCAAATATTTTCAATGGTTTCTGTTCAGGGCGTCGTTGACTATGACCGAGTACAATTTCAAGACATTCCAACATACTTGGAATGTCCAAGTGCATGGATCGCTTTCCGGATTTTCAAAAATTCATTAAAAATATTCTTCAAGAGATATGCAAATATATTCAACGGATTCTTGTTCAGGGCATGCTTGACTATGACTGTGTACAATTTCAAGACATTCCAAGATACTTTTGGGGTTTTTTTTGAAAAAAAAGTTAAGTCACTAAGTGCATCAGGGCAAATGGATCGTTTCCCTCGTCTCACCTGATATCCTGCTGTGTGATCCACGGTGTCCAAACGTTTGTTTCCAGCGACTGGACGACATGGATGAACTCCTGCAGCTTTAATTCTTTAAAAACAACCCAAAAACATCAAAAGTTAAGTCACTGCCTAAGTGCATGGATCGCTTTCCTGATTTTCAAAAATTCATTAAAAATATTCCTCAAGAGATATGCAAATATATTCAACGGATTCTTGTTCAGGGCATGCTTGACTATGACTGTGTACAATTTCAAGACATTCCAAGATACTTTTGGGGTCTTTTTTGACGAAAAAGTTAAGTCACTGCCTAAGTGCATGGATCGCTTTCCTGATTTTCAAAAATTCATTAAAAATATTCCTTAAGCGATATGCAAATATTTTCAACGGATTCTTGTTCAGGGCGTCGTTGACTATGACTGAGTACAATTTCAAGACATTCCAACATACTTGGAATGTCCAAGTGCATGGATCGCTTTCCGGATTTTCAAAAATTCATTAAAAATATTCTTCAAGAGATATGCAAATATATTCAACGGATTCTTATTCAGGGCATGCTTGACTATGACTGTGTACAATTTCAAGACATTCCAATTTACTTTTGGGGTTTTTTTTGAAAAAAAAGTCAAGTCACTAAGTGCATCAGGGCAAATGGATCGTTTCCTTCGTCTCACCTGATATCCTGCTGTGTGATCCACGGTGTCCAAACGTTTGTTTCCAGCGACTGGGCGACATGGATGAACTCCTGCAGCTTTAATGCTTTAAAAACAAACCAAAAACATCAAAAGTTAAGTCACTGCCGAAGTGCATGGATCGCTTTCCTAATTATCAGAAATTCATTAAAAATATTCCTTAAGCGATATGCAAATATTTTCAACGGATTCTTGTTCAGGGCGTCGTTGACTATGACTGAGTACAATTTCAAGACATTCCAACATACTTGGAATGTCCAAGTGCATGGATCGCTTTCCTGATTTTCAAAAGTTCATTAAAAATATTCTTCAAGAGATATGCAAATATATTCAACGGATTCTTGTTCAGGGCATGCTTGACTATGACTGTGTACAATTTCAAGACATTCCAAGATACCTTTGGGGTCTTTTTTGAATAAAAAGTTAAGTCACTGCCTAAGTGCACAGACTTTCATCATTTTCAAAAATTCATTAAAAATATTCCTTAAGAGATATGCAAATATTTTCAATGGATTCTTGTTCAGGGCGTCGTTGACTATGACCGAGTACAATTTCAAGACATTCCAACATACTTGGAATGTCCAAGTGCATGGATCGCTTTCCGGATTTTCAAAAATTCATTAAAAATATTCTTCAAGAGATATGCAAATATATTCAACGGATTCTTGTTCAGGGCATGCTTGACTATGACTGTGTACAATTTCAAGACATTCCAAGATACTTTTGGGGTCTTTTTTGAATGAAAAGTTAAGTCACTGGCTTAGTGCACAGACTTTCCTCATTTTCAAAAATTCATTAAAAATATTCCTTAAGAGATATGCAAATATTTTCAATTGATTCTTGTTCAGAGCGTCGTTGACTATGACTGAGTACAATTTCAAGACATTCCAACATACTTGGAATGTCCAAGTGCATGGATCGCTTTTCGGATTTTCAAAAATTCATTAAAAATATTCTTCAAGAGATATGCAAATATATTCAACGGATTCTTGTTCAGGGCATGCTTGACTATGACTGTGTACAATTTCAAGACATTCCAAGATACTTTTGGGGTCTTTTTTGACGAAAATTTTAAGTCACTGCCTAAGTGCATGGATCGCTTTCCTGATTTTCAAAAATTCATTAAAAATATTCCTTAAGCGATATGCAAATATTTTCAACGGATTCTTGTTCAGGGCGTCGTTGACTATGACTGAGTACAATTTCAAGACATTCCAACATACTTGGAATGTCCAAGTGCATGGATCGCTTTCCCGATTTTCAAAAGTTCATTAAAAATATTCTTCAAGAGATATGCAAATATATTCAACGGATTCTTGTTCAGGGCATGCTTGACTATGACTGTGTACAATTTCAAGACATTCCAAGATACTTTTGGGGTCTTTTTTGAATAAAAAGTTAAGTCACTGCCTAAGTGCACAGACTTTCATCATTTTCAAAAATTCATTAAAAATATTCCTTAAGAGATATGCAAATATTTTCAATTGATTCTTGTTCAGGGCGTCGTTGACTATGACTGAGTACAATTTCAAGACATTCCAACATACTTGGAATGTCCAAGTGCATGGATCGCTTTTCGGATTTTCAAAAATTCATTAAAAATATTCTTCAAGAGATATGCAAATATATTCAACGGATTCTTGTTCAGGGCATGCTTGACTATGACTGTGTACAATTTCAAGACATTCCAAGATACTTTTGGGGTCTTTTTTGACAAAAAAGTTAAGTCACTGCCTAAGTGCATGGATCGCTTTCCTGATTTTCAAAAATTCATTAAAAATATTCCTTAAGAGATATGCAAATATTTTCAACGGATTCTTGTTCAGGGCGTCGTTGACTATGACTGAGTACAATTTCAAGACATTCCAACATACTTGGAATGTCCAAGTGCATGGATCGCTTTTCGGATTTTCAAAAATTCATTAAAAATATTCTTCAAGAGATATGCAAATATATTCAACGGATTCTTGTTCAGGGCATGCTTGACTATGACTGTGTACAATTTCAAGACATTCCAAGATACTTTTGGGGTCTTTTTTGACGAAAAAGTTAAGTCACTGCCTAAGTGCATGGATCGCTTTCCTGATTTTCAAAAATTCATTAAAAATATTCCTTAAGCGATATGCAAATATTTTCAACGGATTCTTGTTCAGGGCGTCGTTGACTATGACTGAGTACAATTTCAAGACATTCCAACATACTTGGAATGTCCAAGTGCATGGATCGCTTTCCTGATTTTCAAAAGTTCATTAAAAATATTCTTCAAGAGATATGCAAATATATTCAACGGATTCTTGTTCAGGGCATGCTTGACTATGACTGTGTACAATTTCAAGACATTCCAAGATACTTTTGGGGTCTTTTTTGAATAAAAAGTTAAGTCACTGCCTAAGTGCACAGACTTTCCTCATTTTCAAAAATTCATTAAAAATATTCCTTAAGAGATATGCAAATATTTTCAATTGATTCTTGTTCAGGGCGTCGTTGACTATGACTGAGTACAATTTCAAGACATTCCAACATACTTGGAATGTCCAAGTGCATGGATCGCTTTTCGGATTTTCAAAAATTCATTAAAAATATTCTTCAAGAGATATGCAAATATATTCAACGGATTCTTGTTCAGGGCATGCTTGACTATGACTGTGTACAATTTCAAGACATTCCAATTTACTTTTGGGGTTTTTTTTTGAAAAAAAAGTCAAGTCACTAAGTGCATCAGGGCAAATGGATCGTTTCCTTCATCTCACCTGATATCCTGCTGTGTGATCCACGGTGTCCAAACGTTTGTTTCCAGCGACTGGACGACATGGATGAACTCCTGCAGCTTTAATTCTTTAAAAACAACCCAAAAACATCAAAAGTTAAGTCACTGCCTAAGTGCATGGATCGCTTTCCTGATTTTCAAAAATTCATTAAAAATATTCCTCAAGAGATATGCAAATATATTCAACGGATTCTTGTTCAGGGCATGCTTGACTATGACTGTGTACAATTTCAAGACATTCCAAGATACTTTTGGGGTCTTTTTTGACGAAAAAGTTAAGTCACTGCCTAAGTGCATGGATCGCTTTCCTGATTTTCAAAAATTCATTAAAAATATTCCTTAAGCGATATGCAAATATTTTCAACGGATTCTTGTTCAGGGCGTCGTTGACTATGACTGAGTACAATTTCAAGACATTCCAACATACTTGGAATGTCCAAGTGCATGGATCGCTTTCCGGATTTTCAAAAATTCATTAAAAATATTCTTCAAGAGATATGCAAATATATTCAACGGATTCTTATTCAGGGCATGCTTGACTATGACTGTGTACAATTTCAAGACATTCCAATTTACTTTTGGGGTTTTTTTTGAAAAAAAAGTCAAGTCACTAAGTGCATCAGGGCAAATGGATCGTTTCCTTCGTCTCACCTGATATCCTGCTGTGTGATCCACGGTGTCCAAACGTTTGTTTCCAGCGACTGGGCGACATGGATGAACTCCTGCAGCTTTAATGCTTTAAAAACAAACCAAAAACATCAAAAGTTAAGTCACTGCCTAAGTGCATGGATCGCTTTCCTAATTTTCAAAAATTCATTAAAAATATTCCTTAAGCGATATGCAAATATTTTCAACGGATTCTTGTTCAGGGCGTCGTTGACTATGACTGAGTACAATTTCAAGACATTCCAACATACTTGGAATGTCCAAGTGCATGGATCGCTTTTCGGATTTTCAAAAATTCATTAAAAATATTCTTCAAGAGATATGCAAATATATTCAACGGATTCTTGTTCAGGACATGCTTGACTATGACTGTGTACAATTTCAAGACATTCCAGGATACTTTTGGGGTCTTTTTTGAATAAAAAGTTAAGTCACTGCCTAAGTGCATGGATCGCTTTCCTGATTTTCAAAAATTCATTAAAAATATTCCTTAAGCGATATGCAAATATTTTCAACGGATTCTTGTTCAGGGCGTCGTTGACTATGACTGAGTACAATTTCAAAACATTCCAACATACTTGGAATGTCCAAGTGCATGGATCGCTTTCCTGATTTTCAAAAGTTCATTAAAAATATTCTTCAAGAGATATGCAAATATATTCAACGGATTCTTGTTCAGGGCATGCTTGACTATGACTGTGTACAATTTCAAGACATTCCAAGATACTTTTGGGGTCTTTTTTGAATAAAAAGTTAAGTCACTGCCTAAGTGCACAGACTTTCCTCATTTTCAAAAATTCATTAAAAATATTCCTTAAGAGATATGCAAATATTTTCAATTGATTCTTGTTCAGGGCGTCGTTGACTATGACTGAGTACAATTTCAAGACATTCCAACATACTTGGAATGTCCAAGTGCATGGATCGCTTTTCGGATTTTCAAAAATTCATTAAAAATATTCTTCAAGAGATATGCAAATATATTCAACGGATTCTTGTTCAGGGCATGCTTGACTATGACTGTGTACAATTTCAAGACATTCCAAGATACTTTTGGGGTCTTTTTTGACAAAAAAGTTAAGTCACTGCCTAAGTGCATGGATCGCTTTCCTGATTTTCAAAAATTCATTAAAAATATTCCTTAAGCGATATGCAAATATTTTCAACGGATTCTTGTTCAGGGCGTCGTTGACTATGACTGAGTACAATTTCAAGACATTCCAACATACTTGGAATGTCCAAGTGCATGGATCGCTTTCCTGATTTTCAAAAGTTCATTAAAAATATTCTTCAAGAGATATGCAAATATATTCAACGGATTCTTGTTCAGGGCATGCTTGACTATGACTGTGTACAATTTCAAGACATTCCAAGATACTTTTGGGGTCTTTTTTGACGAAAAAGTTAAGTCACTGCCTAAGTGCATGGATCGCTTTCCTGATTTTCAGAAATTCTTTAAAAATATTCCTTAAACGATATGCAAATATTTTCAACGGATTCTTGTTCAGGGCGTCGTTGACTATGACTGAGTACAATTTCAAGACATTCCAACATACTTGGAATGTCCAAGTGCATGGATCGCTTTCCTGATTTTCAAAAGTTCATTAAAAATATTCTTCAAGAGATATGCAAATATATTCAACGGATTCTTGTCCAGGGCATGCTTGACTATGACTGTGTACAATTTCAAGACATTCCAGGATACTTTTGGGGTCTTTTTTGAATAAAAAGTTAAGTCACTGCCTAAGTGCACAGACTTTCCTCATTTTCAAAAATTCATTAAAAATATTCCTTAAGAGATATGCAAATATTTTCAATTGATTCTTGTTCAGGGCGTCGTTGACTATGACTGAGTACAATTTCAAGACATTCCAACATACTTGGAATGTCCAAGTGCATGGATCGCTTTTCGGATTTTCAAAAATTCATTAAAAATATTCTTCAAGAGATATGCAAATATATTCAACGGATTCTTGTTCAGGGCATGCTTGACTATGACTGTGTACAATTTCAAGACATTCCAAGATACTTTTGGGGTCTTTTTTGACAAAAAAGTTAAGTCACTGCCTAAGTGCATGGATCGCTTTTCTGATTTTCAAAAATTCATTAAAAATATTCCTTAAGCGATATGCAAATATTTTCAACGGATTCTTGTTCAGGGCGTCGTTGACTATGACTGAGTACAATTTCAAAACATTCCAACATACTTGGAATGTCCAAGTGCATGGATCGCTTTCCTGATTTTCAAAAGTTCATTAAAAATATTCTTCAAGAGATATGCAAATATATTCAACGGATTCTTGTTCAGGGCATGCTTGACTATGACTGTGTACAATTTCAAGACATTCCAAGATACTTTTGGGGTCTTTTTTGAATAAAAAGTTAAGTCACTGCCTAAGTGCACAGACTTTCCTCATTTTCAAAAATTCATTAAAAATATTCCTTAAGAGATATGCAAATATTTTCAATGGATTCTTGTTCAGGGCGTTGTTGACTATGACTGAGTACAATTTCAAGACATTCCAACATACTTGGAATGTCCAAGTGCATGGATCGCTTTCCGGATTTTCAAAAATTCATTAAAAATATTCTTCAAGAGATATGCAAATATATTCAACGGATTCTTGTTCAGGGCATGCTTGACTATGACTGTGTACAATTTCAAGACATTCCAAGATACTTTTGGGGTCTTTTTTGACAAAAAAGTTAAGTCACTGCCTAAGTGCATGGATCGCTTTCCTGATTTTCAAAAATTCATTAAAAATATTCCTTAAGCGATATGCAAATATTTTCAAGGGATTCTTGTTCAGGGCGTCGTTGACTATGACTGAGTACAATTTCAAGACATTCCAACATACTTGGAATGTCCAAGTGCATGGATCGCTTTCCTGATTTTCAAAAGTACATTAAAAATATTCTTCAAGAGATATGCAAATATATTCAACGGATTCTTGTTCAGGGCATGCTTGACTATGACTGTGTACAATTTCAAGACATTCCAAGATACCTTTGAGGTCTTTTTTGGACAAAAAGTTAAGTCACTGCCTAAGTGCACAGACTTTCATCATTTTCAAAAATTCATTAAAAATATTCCTTAAGAGATATGCAAATATTTTCAATGGATTCTTGTTCAGGGCATCGTTGACTATGACTGAGTACAATTTCAAGACATTCCAACATACTTGGAATGTCCAAGTGCATGGATCGCTTTTCGGATTTTCAAAAATTCATTTAAAATATTCTTCAAGAGATATGCAAATATATTCAACGGATTCTTGTTCAGGGCATGCTTGACTATGACTGTGTACAATTTCAAGACATTCCAAGATACTTTTGGGGTCTTTTTTGACGAAAAAGTTAAGTCACTGCCTAAGTGCATGGATCGCTTTCCTGATTTTCAGAAATTCTTTAAAAATATTCCTTAAACGATATGCAAATATTTTCAACGGATTCTTGTTCAGGGCGTCGTTGACTATGACTGAGTACAATTTCAAGACATTCCAACATACTTGGAATTTCCAAGTGCATGGATCGCTTTCCTGATTTTCAAAAGTTCATTAAAAATATTCTTCAAGAGATATGCAAATATATTCAACGGATTCTTGTTCAGGGCATGCTTGACTATGACTGTGTACAATTTCAAGACATTCCAGGATACTTTTGGGGTCTTTTTTGAATAAAAAGTTAAGTCACTGCCTAAGTGCACAGACTTTCCTCATTTTCAAAAATTCATTAAAAATATTCCTTAAGAGATATGCAAATATTTTCAATTGATTCTTGTTCAGGGCGTCGTTGACTATGACTGAGTACAATTTCAAGACATTCCAACATACTTGGAATGTCCAAGTGCATGGATCGCTTTTCGGATTTTCAAAAATTCATTAAAAATATTCTTCAAGAGATATGCAAATATATTCAACGGATTCTTGTTCAGGGCATGCTTGACTATGACTGTGTACAATTTCAAGACATTCCAAGATACTTTTGGGGTCTTTTTTGACAAAAAAGTTAAGTCACTGCCTAAGTGCATGGATCGCTTTCCTGATTTTCAAAAATTCATTAAAAATATTCCTTAAGCGATATGCAAATATTTTCAAGGGATTCTTGTTCAGGGCGTCGTTGACTATGACTGAGTACAATTTCAAGACATTCCAACATACTTGGAATGTCCAAGTGCATGGATCGCTTTCCTGATTTTCAAAAGTACATTAAAAATATTCTTCAAGAGATATGCAAATATATTCAACGGATTCTTGTTCAGGGCATGCTTGACTATGACTGTGTACAATTTCAAGACATTCCAAGATACCTTTGAGGTCTTTTTTGGATAAAAAGTTAAGTCACTGCCTAAGTGCACAGACTTTCATCATTTTCAAAAATTCATTAAAAATATTCCTTAAGAGATATGCAAATATTTTCAATGGATTCTTGTTCAGGGCATCGTTGACTATGACTGAGTACAATTTCAAGACATTCCAAGATACTTTTGGGGTCTTTTTTGACGAAAAAGTTAAGTCACTGCCTAAGTGCATGGATCGCTTTCCTGATTTTCAGAAATTCTTTAAAAATATTCCTTAAACGATATGCAAATATTTTCAACGGATTCTTGTTCAGGGCGTCGTTGACTATGACTGAGTACAATTTCAAGACATTCCAACATACTTGGAATTTCCAAGTGCATGGATCGCTTTCCTGATTTTCAAAAGTTCATTGAAAATATTCTTCAAGAGATATGCAAATATATTCAACGGATTCTTGTTCAGGGCATGCTTGACTATGACTGTGTACAATTTCAAGACATTCCAAGATACTTTTGGGGTCTTTTTTGAATAAAAAGTTAAGTCACTGCCTAAGTGCACAGACTTTCATCATTTTCAAAAATTCATTAAAAATATTCCTTAAGAGATATGCAAATATTTTCAATGGATTCTTGTTCAGGGCGTCGTTGACTATGACCGAGTACAATTTCAAGACATTCCAACATACTTGGAATGTCCAAGTGCATGGATCGCTTTCCTGATTTTCAGAAATTCTTTTAAAATATTCCTTAAACGATATGCAAATATTTTCAACGGATTCTTGTTCAGGGCGTCGTTGACTATGACTGAGTACAATTTCAAGACATTCCAACATACTTGGAATGTCCAAGTGCATGGATCGCTTTCCTGATTTTCAAAAGTTCATTAAAAATATTCTTCAAGAGATATGCAAATATATTCAACGGATTCTTGTTCAGGGCATGCTTGACTATGACTGTGTACAATTTCAAGACATTCCAAGATACTTTTGGGGTCTTTTTTGAATAAAAAGTTAAGTCACTGCCTAAGTGCACAGACTTTCCTCATTTTCAAAAATTCATTAAAAATATTCCTTAAGAGATATGCAAATATTTTCAATTGATTCTTGTTCAGGGCGTCGTTGACTATGACTGAGTACAATTTCAAGACATTCCAACATACTTGGAATGTCCAAGTGCATGGATCGCTTTTCGGATTTTCAAAAATTCATTAAAAATATTCTTCAAGAGATATGCAAATATATTCAACGGATTCTTGTTCAGGGCATGCTTGACTATGACTGTGTACAATTTCAAGACATTCCAAGATACTTTTGGGGTCTTTTTTGAATAAAAAGTTAAGTCACTGCCTAAGTGCACAGACTTTCATCATTTTCAAAAATTCATTAAAAATATTCCTTAAGAGATATGCAAATATTTTCAATGGATTCTTGTTCAGGGCGTCGTTGACTATGACCGAGTACAATTTCAAGACATTCCAACATACTTGGAATGTCCAAGTGCATGGATCGCTTTCCGGATTTTCAAAAATTCATTAAAAATATTCTTCAAGAGATATGCAAATATATTCAACGGATTCTTGTTCAGGGCATGCTTGACTATGACTGTGTACAATTTCAAGACATTCCAAGATACTTTTGGGGTCTTTTTTGACGAAAAAGTTAAGTCACTGCCTAAGTGCATGGATCGCTTTCCTGAATTTCAGAAATTCTTTTAAAATATTCCTTAAACGATATGCAAATATTTTCAACGGATTCTTGTTCAGGGCGTCGTTGACTATGACTGAGTACAATTTCAAGACATTCCAACATACTTGGAATGTCCAAGTGCATGGATCGCTTTCCTGATTTTCAAAAGTTCATTAAAAATATTCTTCAAGAGATATGCAAATATATTCAACGGATTCTTGTTCAGGGCATGCTTGACTATGACTGTGTACAATTTCAAGACATTCCAAGATACTTTTGGGGTCTTTTTTGAATAAAAAGTTAAGTCACTGCCTAAGTGCACAGACTTTCCTCATTTTCAAAAATTCATTAAAAATATTCCTTAAGAGATATGCAAATATTTTCAATTGATTCTTGTTCAGGGCGTCGTTGACTATGACTGAGTACAATTTCAAGACATTCCAACATACTTGGAATGTCCAAGTGCATGGATCGCTTTTCGGATTTTCAAAAATTCATTAAAAATATTCTTCAAGAGATATGCAAATATATTCAACGGATTCTTGTTCAGGGCATGCTTGACTATGACTGTGTACAATTTCAAGACATTCCAAGATACTTTTGGGGTCTTTTTTGACGAAAAAGTTAAGTCACTGCCTAAGTGCATGGATCGCTTTCCTGATTTTCAAAAATTCATTAAAAATATTCCTTAAGCGATATGCAAATATTTTCAATGGATTCTTGTTCAGGGCGTCGTTGACTATGACTGAGTACAATTTCAAGACATTCCAACATACTTGGAATGTCCAAGTGCATGGATCGCTTTCCTGATTTTCAAAAGTTCATTAAAAATATTCTTCAAGAGATATGCAAATATATTCAACGGATTCTTGTTGAGGGCATGCTTGACTATGACTGTGTACAATTTCAAGACATTCCAAGATACTTTTGGGGTCTTTTTTGAATAAAAAGTTAAGTCACTGCCTAAGTGCACAGACTTTCATCATTTTCAAAAATTCATTAAAAATATTCCTTAAGAGATATGCAAATATTTTCAATTGATTCTTGTTCAGGGCGTCGTTGACTATGACTGAGTACAATTTCAAGACATTCCAACATACTTGGAATGTCCAAGTGCATGGATCGCTTTTCGGATTTTCAAAAATTCATTAAAAATATTCTTCAAGAGATATGCAAATATATTCAACGGATTCTTGTTCAGGGCATGCTTGACTATGACTGTGTACAATTTCAAGACATTCCAAGATACTTTTGGGGTATTTTTTGACAAAAAAGTTAAGTCACTGCCTAAGTGCATGGATCGCTTTCCTGATTTTCAAAAATTCATTAAAAATATTCCTTAAGCGATATGCAAATATTTTCAACGGATTCTTGTTCAGGGCGTCGTTGACTATGACTGAGTACAATTTCAAGACATTCCAACATACTTGGAATGTCCAAGTGCATGGATCGCTTTCCTGATTTTCAAAAGTTCATTAAAAATATTCTTCAAGAGATATGCAAATATATTCAACGGATTCTTGTTCAGGGCATGCCTGACTATGACTGTGTACAATTTCAAGACATTCCAAGATACTTTTGGGGTCTTTTTTGAATAAAAAGTTAAGTCACTGCCTAAGTGCACAGACTTTCCTCATTTTCAAAAATTCATTAAAAATATTCCTTAAGAGATATGCAAATATTTTCAATTGATTCTTGTTCAGGGCGTCGTTGACTATGACTGAGTACAATTTCAAGACATTCCAACATACTTGGAATGTCCAAGTGCATGGATCGCTTTTCGGATTTTCAAAAATTCATTAAAAATATTCTTCAAGAGATATGCAAATATATTCAACGGATTCTTGTTCAGGGCATGCTTGACTATGACTGTGTACAATTTCAAGACATTCCAATTTACTTTTGGGGTTTTTTTTGAAAAAAAAGTCAAGTCACTAAGTGCATCAGGGCAAATGGATCGTTTCCTTCGTCTCACCTGATATCCTGCTGTGTGATCCACGGTGTCCAAACGTTTGTTTCCAGCGACTGGACGACATGGATGAACTCCTGCAGCTTTAATTCTTTAAAAACAACCCAAAAACATCAAAAGTTAAGTCACTGCCTAAGTGCATGGATCGCTTTCCTGATTTTCAAAAATTCATTAAAAATATTCCTCAAGAGATATGCAAATATATTCAACGGATTCTTGTTCAGGGCATGCTTGACTATGACTGTGTACAATTTCAAGACATTCCAAGATACTTTTGGGGTCTTTTTTGACGAAAAAGTTAAGTCACTGCCTAAGTGCATGGATCGCTTTCCTGATTTTCAAAAATTCATTAAAAATATTCCTTAAGCGATATGCAAATATTTTCAACGGATTCTTGTTCAGGGCGTCGTTGACTATGACTGAGTACAATTTCAAGACATTCCAACATACTTGGAATGTCCAAGTGCATGGATCGCTTTCCGGATTTTCAAAAATTCATTAAAAATATTCTTCAAGAGATATGCAAATATATTCAACGGATTCTTATTCAGGGCATGCTTGACTATGACTGTGTACAATTTCAAGACAATCCAATTTACTTTTGGGGTTTTTTTTTGAAAAAAAAGTCAAGTCACTAAGTGCATCAGGGCAAATGGATCGTTTCCTTCGTCTCACCTGATATCCTGCTGTGTGATCCACGGTGTCCAAACGTTTGTTTCCAGCGACTGGGCGACATGGATGAACTCCTGCAGCTTTAATGCTTTGAAAACAAACCAAAAACATCAAAAGTTAAGTCACTGCCTAAGTGCATGGATCGCCTCCTAATTTTCAAAAATTCATTAAAAATATTCCTTAAGAGATATGCAAATATTTTCAATTGATTCTTGTTCAGGGCGTCGTTGACTATGACTGAGTACAATTTCAAAACATTCCAACATACTTGGAATGTCCAAGTGCATGGATCGCTTTCCTGATTTTCAAAAGTTCATTAAAAATATTCTTCAAGAGATATGCAAATATATTCAACGGATTCTTGTTCAGGGCATGCTTGACTATGACTGTGTACAATTTCAAGACATTCCAAGATACTTTTGGGGTCTTTTTTGAATAAAAAGTTAAGTCACTGCCTAAGTGCACAGACTTTCCTCATTTTCAAAAATTCATTCAAAATATTCCTTAAGAGATATGCAAATATTTTCAATTGATTCTTGTTCAGGGCGTCGTTGACTATGACTGAGTACAATTTCAAGACATTCCAACATACTTGGAATGTCCAAGTGCATGGATCGCTTTTCGGATTTTCAAAAATTCATTAAAAATATTCTTCAAGAGATATGCAAATATATTCAACGGATTCTTGTTCAGGGCATGCTTGACTATGACTGTGTACAATTTCAAGACATTCCAAGATACTTTTGGGGTCTTTTTTGACAAAAAAGTTAAGTCACTGCCTAAGTGCATGGATCGCTTTCCTGATTTTCAAAAATTCATTAAAAATATTCCTTAAGCGATATGCAAATATTTTCAACGGATTCTTGTTCAGGGCGTCGTTGACTATGACTGAGTACAATTTCAAGACATTCCAACATACTTGGAATGTCCAAGTGCATGGATCGCTTTCCTGATTTTCAAAAGTTCATTAAAAATATTCTTCAAGAGATATGCAAATATATTCAACGGATTCTTGTTCAGGGCATGCTTGACTATGACTGTGTACAATTTCAAGACATTCCAAGATACCTTTGGGGTCTTTTTTGGATAAAAAGTTAAGTCACTGCCTAAGTGCACAGACTTTCATCATTTTCAAAAATTCATTAAAAATATTCCTTAAGAGATATGCAAATATTTTCAATGGATTCTTGTTCAGGGCGTCGTTGACTATGACCGAGTACAATTTCAAGACATTCCAACATACTTGGAATGTCCAAGTGCATGGATCGCTTTCCGGATTTTCAAAAATTCATTAAAAATATTCTTCAAGAGATATGCAAATATATTCAACGGATTCTTGTTCAGGGCATGCTTGACTATGACTGTGTACAATTTCAAGACATTCCAAGATACTTTTGGGGTCTTTTTTGACGAAAAAGTTAAGTCACTGCCTAAGTGCATGGATCGCTTTCCTGATTTTCAGAAATTCTTTAAAAATATTCCTTAAACGATATGCAAATATTTTCAACGGATTCTTGTTCAGGGCGTCGTTGACTATGACTGAGTACAATTTCAAGACATTCCAACATACTTGGAATGTCCAAGTGCATGGATCGCTTTCCTGATTTTCAAAAGTTCATTAAAAATATTCTTCAAGAGATATGCAAATATATTCAACGGATTCTTGTTCAGGGCATGCTTGACTATGACTGTGTACAATTTCAAGACATTCCAGGATACTTTTGGGGTCTTTTTTGAATAAAAAGTTAAGTCACTGCCTAAGTGCACAGACTTTCCTCATTTTCAAAAGTTCATTAAAAATATTCCTTAAGAGATATGCAAATATTTTCAATTGATTCTTGTTCAGGGCGTCGTTGACTATGACTGAGTACAATTTCAAGACATTCCAACATACTTGGAATGTCCAAGTGCATGGATCGCTTTTCGGATTTTCAAAAATTCATTAAAAATATTCTTCAAGAGATATGCAAATATATTCAACGGATTCTTGTTCAGGGCATGCTTGACTATGACTGTGTACAATTTCAAGACATTCCAAGATACTTTTGGGGTCTTTTTTGACAAAAAAGTTAAGTCACTGCCTAAGTACATGGATCGCTTTTCTGATTTTCAAAAATTCATTAAAAATATTCCTTAAGCGATATGCAAATATTTTCAACGGATTCTTGTTCAGGGCGTCGTTGACTATGACTGAGTACAATTTCAAAACATTCCAACATACTTGGAATGTCCAAGTGCATGGATCGCTTTCCTGATTTTCAAAAGTTCATTAAAAATATTCTTCAAGAGATATGCAAATATATTCAACGGATTCTTGTTCAGGGCATGCTTGACTATGACTGTGTACAATTTCAAGACATTCCAAGATACTTTTGGGGTCTTTTTTGAATAAAAAGTTAAGTCACTGCCTAAGTGCAAAGACTTTCCTCATTTTCAAAAATTCATTAAAAATATTCCTTAAGAGATATGCAAATATTTTCAATGGATTCTTGTTCAGGGCGTTGTTGACTATGACTGAGTACAATTTCAAGACATTCCACCATACTTGGAATGTCCAAGTGCATGGATCGCTTTCCGGATTTTCAAAAATTCATTAAAAATATTCTTCAAGAGATATGCAAATATATTCAACGGATTCTTGTTCAGGGCATGCTTGACTATGACTGTGTACAATTTCAAGACATTCCAAGATACTTTTGGGGTCTTTTTTGACGAAAAAGTTAAGTCACTGCCTAAGTGCATGGATCGCTTTCCTGATTTTCAGAAATTCTTTAAAAATATTCCTTAAACGATATGCAAATATTTTCAACGGATTCTTGTTCAGGGCGTCGTTGACTATGACTGAGTACAATTTCAAAACATTCCAACATACTTGGAATGTCCAAGTGCATGGATCGCTTTCCTGATTTTCAAAAGTTCATTAAAAATATTCTTCAAGAGATATGCAAATATATTCAACGGATTCTTGTTCAGGGCATGCTTGACTATGACTGTGTACAATTTCAAGACATTCCAAGATACTTTTGGGGTCTTTTTTGAATAAAAAGTTAAGTCACTGCCTAAGTGCACAGACTTTCCTCATTTTCAAAAATTCATTAAAAATATTCCTTAAGAGATATGCAAATATTTTCAATTGATTCTTGTTCAGGGCGTCGTTGACTATGACTGAGTACAATTTCAAGACATTCCAACATACTTGGAATGTCCAAGTGCATGGATCGCTTTTCGGATTTTCAAAAATTCATTAAAAATATTCTTCAAGAGATATGCAAATATATTCAACGGATTCTTGTTCAGGGCATGCTTGACTATGACTGTGTACAATTTCAAGACATTCCAAGATACTTTTGGGGTCTTTTTTGACAAAAAAGTTAAGTCACTGCCTAAGTGCATGGATCGCTTTCCTGATTTTCAAAAATTCATTAAAAATATTCCTTAAGCGATATGCAAATATTTTCAACGGATTCTTGTTCAGGGCGTCGTTGACTATGACTGAGTACAATTTCAAGACATTCCAACATACTTGGAATGTCCAAGTGCATGGATCGCTTTCCTGATTTTCAAAAGTTCATTAAAAATATTCTTCAAGAGATATGCAAATATATTCAACGGATTCTTGTTCAGGGCATGCTTGACTATGACTGTGTACAATTTCAAGACATTCCAAGATACCTTTGGGGTCTTTTTTGAATAAAAAGTTAAGTCACTGCCTAAGTGCACAGACTTTCATCATTTTCAAAAATTCATTAAAAATATTCCTTAAGAGATATGCAAATATTTTCAATGGATTCTTGTTCAGGGCGTCGTTGACTATGACCGAGTACAATTTCAAGACATTCCAACATACTTGGAATGTCCAAGTGCATGGATCGCTTTCCGGATTTTCAAAAATTCATTAAAAATATTCTTCAAGAGATATGCAAATATATTCAACGGATTCTTGTTCAGGGCATTCTTGACTATGACTGTGTACAATTTCAAGACATTCCAAGATACTTTTGGGGTCTTTTTTGACGAAAAAGTTAAGTCACTGCCTAAGTGCATGGATCGCTTTCCTGATTTTCAGAAATTCTTTAAAAATATTCCTTAAACGATACGCAAATATTTTCAACGGATTCTTGTTCAGGGCGTCGTTGACTATGACTGAGTACAATTTCAAGACATTCCAACATACTTGGAATGTCCAAGTGCATGGATCGCTTTCCTGATTTTCAAAAGTTCATTAAAAGTATTCTTCAAGAGATATGCAAATATATTCAACGGATTCTTGTTCAGGGCATGCTTGACTATGACTGTGTACAATTTCAAGACATTCCAAGATACCTTTGGGGTCTTTTTTGAATAAAAAGTTAAGTCACTGCCTAAGTGCACAGACTTTCATCATTTTCAAAAATTCATTAAAAATATTCCTTAAGAGATATGCAAATATTTTCAATGGATTCTTGTTCAGGGCGTCGTTGACTATGACCGAGTACAATTTCAAGACATTCCAACATACTTGGAATGTCCAAGTGCATGGATCGCTTTCCGGATTTTCAAAAATTCATTAAAAATATTCTTCAAGAGATATGCAAATATATTCAACGGATTCTTGTTCAGGGCATTCTTGACTATGACTGTGTACAATTTCAAGACATTCCAAGATACTTTTGGGGTCCTTTTTGACGAAAAAGTTAAGTCACTGCCTAAGTGCATGGATCGCTTTCCTGATTTTCAGAAATTCTTTAAAAATATTCCTTAAACGATACGCAAATATTTTCAACGGATTCTTGTTCAGGGCGTCGTTGACTATGACTGAGTACAATTTCAAGACATTCCAACATACTTGGAATGTCCAAGTGCATGGATCGCTTTCCGGATTTTCAAAAATTCATTAAAAATATTCTTCAAGAGATATGCAAATATATTCAACGGATTCTTGTTCAGGGCATGCTTGACTATGACTGTGTACAATTTCAAGACATTCCAAGATACTTTTGGGGTCTTTTTTGACGAAAAAGTTAAGTCACTGCCTAAGTGCATGGATCGCTTTCCTGATTTTCAAAAATTCATTAAAAATATTCCTTAAGCGATATGCAAATATTCTCAACGGATTCTTGTTCAGGGCGTCGTTGACTATGACCGAGTACAATTTCAAGACATTCCAACATACTTTGAATGTCCAAGTACATGGATCGCTTTCCTGATTTTCAAAAGTTCATTAAAAATATTCTTCAAGAGATATGCAAATATATTCAACGGATTCTTGTTCAGGGCATGCTTGACTATGACTGTGTACAATTTCAAGACATTCCAAGATACTTTTGGGGTCTTTTTTGACGAAAAAGTTAAGTCACTGCCTAAGTGCATGGATCGCTTTCCTGATTTTCAAAAATTCATTAAAAATATTCCTTAAGCGATATGCAAATATTTTCAACGGATTCTTGTTCAGGGCGTCGTTGACTATGACTGAGTACAATTTCAAGACATTCCAACATACTTGGAATGTCCAAGTGCATGGATCGCTTTCCGGATTTTCAAAAATTCATTAAAAATATTCTTCAAGAGATATGCAAATATATTCAACGGATTCTTGTTCAGGGCATTCTTGACTATGACTGTGTACAATTTCAAGACATTCCAAGATACTTTTGGAGTCCTTTTTGACGAAAAAGTTAAGTCACTGCCTAAGTGCATGGATCGCTTTCCTGATTTTCAGAAATTCTTTAAAAATATTCCTTAAACGATACGCAAATATTTTCAACGGATTCTTGTTCAGGGCGTCGTTGACTATGACTGAGTACAATTTCAAGACATTCCAACATACTTGGAATGTCCAAGTGCATGGATCGCTTTCCTGATTTTCAAAAGTTCATTAAAAATATTCTTCAAGAGATATGCAAATATATTCAACGGATTCTTGTTCAGGGCATGCTTGACTATGACTGTGTACAATTTCAAGACATTCCAAGATACTTTTGGGGTCTTTTTTGACAAAAAAGTTAAGTCACTGCCTAAGTGCATGGATCGCTTTCCTGATTTTCAAAAATTCATTAGAAATATTCCTTGAGCGATATGCAAATATTTTCAACGGATTCTTGTTCAGGGCGTCGTTGACTATGACTGAGTACAATTTCAAGACATTCCAACATACTTGGAATGTCCAAGTGCATGGATCGCTTTCCTGATTTTCAAAAGTTCATTAAAAATATTCTTCAAGAGATATGCAAATATATTCAATGGATTCTTGTTCAGGGCATGCTTGACTATGACTGTGTACAATTTCAAGACATTCCAAGATACCTTTGGGGTCTTTTTTGAATAAAAAGTTAAGTCACTGCCTAAGTGCACAGACTTTCATCATTTTCAAAAATTCATTAAAAATATTCCTTAAGAGATATGCAAATATTTTCAATGGATTCTTGTTCAGGGCGTCGTTAACTATGACTGAGTACAATTTCAAGACATTCCAACATACTTGGAATGTCCAAGTGCATGGATCGCTTTCCGGATTTTCAAAAATTCATTAAAAATATTCTTCAAGAGATATGCAAATATATTCAACGGATTCTTGTTCAGGGCATGCTTGACTATGACTGTGTACAATTTCAAGACATTCCAAGATACTTTTGGGGTCTTTTTTGACGAAAAAGTTAAGTCACTGCCTAAGTGCATGGATCGCTTTCCTGATTTTCAAAAATTCATTAAAAATATTCCTTAAGCGATATGCAAATATTTTCAACGGATTCTTGTTCAGGGCGTCGTTGACTATGACTGAGTACAATTTCAAGACATTCCAACATACTTGGAATGTCCAAGTGCATGGATCGCTTTCCTGATTTTCAAAAGTTCATTAAAAATATTCTTCAAGAGATATGCAAATATATTCAACGGATTCTTGTTCAGGGCATGCTTGACTATGACTGTGTACAATTTCAAGACATTCCAGGATACTTTTGGGGTCTTTTTTGAATAAAAAGTTAAGTCACTGCCTAAGTGCACAGACTTTCCTCATTTTCAAAAATTCATTAAAAATATTCCTTAAGAGATATGCAAATATTTTCAATGGATTCTTGTTCAGGGCGTCGTTGACTATGACTGAGTACAATTTCAAGACATTCCAACATACTTGGAATGTCCAAGTGCATGGATCGCTTTTCGGATTTTCAAAAATTCATTAAAAATATTCTTCAAGAGATATGCAAATATATTCAACGGATTCTTGTTCAGGGCATGCTTGACTATGACTGTGTACAATTTCAAGACATTCCAAGATACTTTTGGGGTCTTTTTTGACAAAAAAGTTAAGTCACTGCCTAAGTGCATGGATCGCTTTCCTGATTTTCAAAAATTCATTAAAAATATTCCTTAAGCGATATGCAAATATTTTCAACGGATTCTTGTTCAGGGCGTCGTTGACTATGACTGAGTACAATTTCAAGACATTCCAACATACTTGGAATGTCCAAGTGCATGGATCACTTTCCTGATTTTCAAAAGTTCATTAAAAATATTCTTCAAGAGATATGCAAATATATTCAACGGATTCTTGTTCAGGGCATGCTTGACTATGACTGTGTACAATTTCAAGACATTCCAAGATACCTTTGGGGTCTTTTTTGAATAAAAAGTTAAGTCACTGCCTAAGTGCACAGACTTTCATCATTTTCAAAAATTCATTAAAAATATTCCTTAAGAGATATGCAAATATTTTCAATGGATTCTTGTTCAGGGCGTCGTTGACTATGACCGAGTACAATTTCAAGACATTCCAGCATACTTGGAATGTCCAAGTGCATGGATCGCTTTCCGGATTTTCAAAAATTCATTAAAAATATTCTTCAAGAGATATGCAAATATATTCAACGGATTCTTGTTCAGGGCATGCTTGACTATGACTGTGTACAATTTCAAGACATTCCAAGATACTTTTGGGGTCTTTTTTGACGAAAAAGTTAAGTCACTGCCTAAGTGCATGGATCGCTTTCCTGATTTTCAGAAATTCTTTAAAAATATTCCTTAAACGATATGCAAATATTTTCAATGGATTCTTGTTCAGGGCGTCGTTGACTATGACTGAGTACAATTTCAAGACATTCCAACATACTTGGAATGTCCAAGTGCATGGATCGCTTTCCTGATTTTCAAAAGTTCATTAAAAATATTCTTCAAGAGATATGCAAATATATTCAACGGATTCTTGTTCAGGGCATGCTTGACTATGACTGTGTACAATTTCAAGACATTCCAAGATACTTTTGGGGTCTTTTTTGAATAAAAAGTTAAGTCACTGCCTAAGTGCACAGACTTTCCTCATTTTCAAAAATTCATTAAAAATATTCCTTAAGAGATATGCAAATATTTTCAATTGATTCTTGTTCAGGGCGTCGTTGACTATGACTGAGTACAATTTCAAGACATTCCAACATACTTGGAATGTCCAAGTGCATCGATCGCTTTTCGGATTTTCAAAAATTCATTAAAAATATTCTTCAAGAGATATGCAAATATATTCAACGGATTCTTGTTCAGGGCATGCTTGACTATGACTGTGTACAATTTCAAGACATTCCAAGATACTTTTGGGGTCTTTTTTGACGAAAAAGTTAAGTCACTGCCTAAGTGCATGGATCGCTTTCCTGATTTTCAGAAATTCTTTAAAAATATTCCTTAAACGATATGCAAATATTTTCAACGGATTCTTGTTCAGGGCGTCGTTGACTATGACTGAGTACAATTTCAAGACATTCCAACATACTTGGAATGTCCAAGTGCATGGATCGCTTTCCTGATTTTCAAAAGTTCATTAAAAATATTCTTCAAGAGATATGCAAATATATTCAACGGATTCTTGTTCAGGGCATGCTTGACTATGACTGTGTACAATTTCAAGACATTCCAAGATACTTTTGGGGTCTTTTTTGAATAAAAAGTTAAGTCACTGCCTAAGTGCACAGACTTTCCTCATTTTCAAAAATTCATTAAAAATATTCCTTAAGAGATATGCAAATATTTTCAATTGATTCTTGTTCAGGGCGTCGTTGACTATGACTGAGTACAATTTCAAGACATTCCAACATACTTGGAATGTCCAAGTGCATGGATCGCTTTTCGGATTTTCAAAAATTCATTAAAAATATTCTTCAAGAGATATGCAAATATATTCAACGGATTCTTGTTCAGGGCATGCTTGACTATGACTGTGTACAATTTCAAGACATTCCAAGATACTTTTGGGGTCTTTTTTGACAAAAAAGTTAAGTCACTGCCTAAGTGCATGGATCGCTTTCCTGATTTTCAAAAATTCATTAAAAATATTCCTTAAGCGATATGCAAATATTTTCAACGGATTCTTGTTCAGGGCGTCGTTGACTATGACTGAGTACAATTTCAAGACATTCCAACATACTTGGAATGTTCAAGTGCATGGATCGCTTTCCTGATTTTCAAAAGTTCATTAAAAATATTCTTCAAGAGATATGCAAATATATTCAACGGATTCTTGTTCAGGGCATGCTTGACTATGACTGTGTACAATTTCAAGACATTCCAAGATACCTTTGGGGTCTTTTTTGAATAAAAAGTTAAGTCACTGCCTAAGTGCACAGACTTTCATCATTTTCAAAAATTCATTAAAAATATTCCTTAAGAGATATGCAAATATTTTCAATGGATTCTTGTTCAGGGCGTCGTTGACTATGACCGAGTACAATTTCAAGACATTCCAACATACTTGGAATGTCCAAGTGCATGGATCGCTTTCCGGATTTTCAAAAATTCATTAAAAATATTCTTCAAGAGATATGCAAATATATTCAACGGATTCTTGTTCAGGGCATTCTTGACTATGACTGTGTACAATTTCAAGACATTCCAAGATACTTTTGGGGTCTTTTTTGACGAAAAAGTTAAGTCACTGCCTAAGTGCATGGATCGCTTTCCTGATTTTCAGAAATTCTTTAAAAATATTCCTTAAACGATACGCAAATATTTTCAACGGATTCTTGTTCAGGGCGTCGTTGACTATGACTGAGTACAATTTCAAGACATTCCAACATACTTGGAATGTCCAAGTGCATGGATCGCTTTCCTGATTTTCAAAAGTTCATTAAAAATATTCTTCAAGAGATATGCAAATATATTCAACGGATTCTTGTTCAGGGCATGCTTGACTATGACTGTGTACAATTTCAAGACATTCCAAGATACCTTTGGGGTCTTTTTTGAATAAAAAGTTAAGTCACTGCCTAAGTGCACAGACTTTCATCATTTTCAAAAATTCATTAAAAATATTCCTTAAGAGATATGCAAATATTTTCAATGGATTCTTGTTCAGGGCGTCGTTGACTATGACCGAGTACAATTTCAAGACATTCCAACATACTTGGAATGTCCAAGTGCATGGATCGCTTTCCGGATTTTCAAAAATTCATTAAAAATATTCTTCAAGAGATATGCAAATATATTCAACGGATTCTTGTTCAGGGCATTCTTGACTATGACTGTGTACAATTTCAAGACATTCCAAGATACTTTTGGGGTCCTTTTTGACGAAAAAGTTAAGTCACTGCCTAAGTGCATGGATCGCTTTCCTGATTTTCAGAAATTCTTTAAAAATATTCCTTAAACGATACGCAAATATTTTCAACGGATTCTTGTTCAGGGCGTCGTTGACTATGACTGAGTACAATTTCAAGACATTCCAACATACTTGGAATGTCCAAGTGCATGGATCGCTTTCCTGATTTTCAAAAGTTCATTAAAAATATTCTTCAAGAGATATGCAAATATATTCAACGGATTCTTGTTCAAGGCATGCTTGACTATGACTGTGTACAATTTCAAGACATTCCAAGATACTTTTGGGGTCTTTTTTGACAAAAAAGTTAAGTCACTGCCTAAGTGCATGGATCGCTTTCCTGATTTTCAAAAATTCATTAGAAATATTCCTTGAGCGATATGCAAATATTTTCAACGGATTCTTGTTCAGGGCGTCGTTGACTATGACTGAGTACAATTTCAAGACATTCCAACATACTTGGAATGTCCAAGTGCATGGATCGCTTTCCTGATTTTCAAAAGTTCATTAAAAATATTCTTCAAGAGATATGCAAATATATTCAATGGATTCTTGTTCAGGGCATGCTTGACTATGACTGTGTACAATTTCAAGACATTCCAAGATACCTTTGGGGTCTTTTTTGAATAAAAAGTTAAGTCACTGCCTAAGTGCACAGACTTTCATCATTTTCAAAAATTCATTAAAAATATTCCTTAAGAGATATGCAAATATTTTCAATGGATTCTTGTTCAGGGCGTCGTTGACTATGACTGAGTACAATT
The DNA here is from genome assembly GCF_963457635.1 of Microchirus variegatus. NCBI lineage: Eukaryota > Metazoa > Chordata > Actinopteri > Pleuronectiformes > Soleidae > Microchirus > Microchirus variegatus. The sequence goes on along the minus strand of NW_028154717.1, from coordinate 261,455 downwards.
TCAAGACATTCCAACATACTTGGAATGTCCAAGTGCATGGATCGCTTTCCGGATTTTCAAAAATTCATTAAAAATATTCTTCAAGAGATATGCAAATATATTCAACGGATTCTTGTTCAGGGCATGCTTGACTATGACTGTGTACAATTTCAAGACATTCCAAGATACTTTTGGGGTCTTTTTTGACGAAAAAGTTAAGTCACTGCCTAAGTGCATGGATCGCTTTCCTGATTTTCAAAAATTCATTAAAAATATTCCTTAAGCGATATGCAAATATTCTCAACGGATTCTTGTTCAGGGCGTCGTTGACTATGACCGAGTACAATTTCAAGACATTCCAACATACTTTGAATGTCCAAGTACATGGATCGCTTTCCTGATTTTCAAAAGTTCATTAAAAATATTCTTCAAGAGATATGCAAATATATTCAACGGATTCTTGTTCAGGGCATGCTTGACTATGACTGTGTACAATTTCAAGACATTCCAAGATACTTTTGGGGTCTTTTTTGACGAAAAAGTTAAGTCACTGCCTAAGTGCATGGATCGCTTTCCTGATTTTCAAAAATTCATTAAAAATATTCCTTAAGCGATATGCAAATATTTTCAACGGATTCTTGTTCAGGGCGTCGTTGACTATGACTGAGTACAATTTCAAGACATTCCAACATACTTGGAATGTCCAAGTGCATGGATCGCTTTCCGGATTTTCAAAAATTCATTAAAAATATTCTTCAAGAGATATGCAAATATATTCAACGGATTCTTGTTCAGGGCATTCTTGACTATGACTGTGTACAATTTCAAGACATTCCAAGATACTTTTGGGGTCCTTTTTGACGAAAAAGTTAAGTCACTGCCTAAGTGCATGGATCGCTTTCCTGATTTTCAGAAATTCTTTAAAAATATTCCTTAAACGATACGCAAATATTTTCAACGGATTCTTGTTCAGGGCGTCGTTGACTATGACTGAGTACAATTTCAAGACATTCCAACATACTTGGAATGTCCAAGTGCATGGATCGCTTTCCTGATTTTCAAAAGTTCATTAAAAATATTCTTCAAGAGATATGCAAATATATTCAACGGATTCTTGTTCAGGGCATGCTTGACTATGACTGTGTACAATTTCAAGACATTCCAAGATACTTTTGGGGTCTTTTTTGACAAAAAAGTTAAGTCACTGCCTAAGTGCATGGATCGCTTTCCTGATTTTCAAAAATTCATTAGAAATATTCCTTGAGCGATATGCAAATATTTTCAACGGATTCTTGTTCAGGGCGTCGTTGACTATGACTGAGTACAATTTCAAGACATTCCAACATACTTGGAATGTCCAAGTGCATGGATCGCTTTCCTGATTTTCAAAAGTTCATTAAAAATATTCTTCAAGAGATATGCAAATATATTCAATGGATTCTTGTTCAGGGCATGCTTGACTATGACTGTGTACAATTTCAAGACATTCCAAGATACCTTTGGGGTCTTTTTTGAATAAAAAGTTAAGTCACTGCCTAAGTGCACAGACTTTCATCATTTTCAAAAATTCATTAAAAATATTCCTTAAGAGATATGCAAATATTTTCAATGGATTCTTGTTCAGGGCGTCGTTAACTATGACTGAGTACAATTTCAAGACATTCCAACATACTTGGAATGTCCAAGTGCATGGATCGCTTTCCGGATTTTCAAAAATTCATTAAAAATATTCTTCAAGAGATATGCAAATATATTCAACGGATTCTTGTTCAGGGCATGCTTGACTATGACTGTGTACAATTTCAAGACATTCCAAGATACTTTTGGGGTCTTTTTTGACGAAAAAGTTAAGTCACTGCCTAAGTGCATGGATCGCTTTCCTGATTTTCAAAAATTCATTAAAAATATTCCTTAAGCGATATGCAAATATTTTCAACGGATTCTTGTTCAGGGCGTCGTTGACTATGACTGAGTACAATTTCAAGACATTCCAACATACTTGGAATGTCCAAGTGCATGGATCGCTTTCCTGATTTTCAAAAGTTCATTAAAAATATTCTTCAAGAGATATGCAAATATATTCAACGGATTCTTGTTCAGGGCATGCTTGACTATGACTGTGTACAATTTCAAGACATTCCAGGATACTTTTGGGGTCTTTTTTGAATAAAAAGTTAAGTCACTGCCTAAGTGCACAGACTTTCCTCATTTTCAAAAATTCATTAAAAATATTCCTTAAGAGATATGCAAATATTTTCAATGGATTCTTGTTCAGGGCGTCGTTGACTATGACTGAGTACAATTTCAAGACATTCCAACATACTTGGAATGTCCAAGTGCATGGATCGCTTTTCGGATTTTCAAAAATTCATTAAAAATATTCTTCAAGAGATATGCAAATATATTCAACGGATTCTTGTTCAGGGCATGCTTGACTATGACTGTGTACAATTTCAAGACATTCCAAGATACTTTTGGGGTCTTTTTTGACAAAAAAGTTAAGTCACTGCCTAAGTGCATGGATCGCTTTCCTGATTTTCAAAAATTCATTAAAAATATTCCTTAAGCGATATGCAAATATTTTCAACGGATTCTTGTTCAGGGCGTCGTTGACTATGACTGAGTACAATTTCAAGACATTCCAACATACTTGGAATGTCCAAGTGCATGGATCACTTTCCTGATTTTCAAAAGTTCATTAAAAATATTCTTCAAGAGATATGCAAATATATTCAACGGATTCTTGTTCAGGGCATGCTTGACTATGACTGTGTACAATTTCAAGACATTCCAAGATACCTTTGGGGTCTTTTTTGAATAAAAAGTTAAGTCACTGCCTAAGTGCACAGACTTTCATCATTTTCAAAAATTCATTAAAAATATTCCTTAAGAGATATGCAAATATTTTCAATGGATTCTTGTTCAGGGCGTCGTTGACTATGACCGAGTACAATTTCAAGACATTCCAGCATACTTGGAATGTCCAAGTGCATGGATCGCTTTCCGGATTTTCAAAAATTCATTAAAAATATTCTTCAAGAGATATGCAAATATATTCAACGGATTCTTGTTCAGGGCATGCTTGACTATGACTGTGTACAATTTCAAGACATTCCAAGATACTTTTGGGGTCTTTTTTGACGAAAAAGTTAAGTCACTGCCTAAGTGCATGGATCGCTTTCCTGATTTTCAGAAATTCTTTAAAAATATTCCTTAAACGATATGCAAATATTTTCAATGGATTCTTGTTCAGGGCGTCGTTGACTATGACTGAGTACAATTTCAAGACATTCCAACATACTTGGAATGTCCAAGTGCATGGATCGCTTTCCTGATTTTCAAAAGTTCATTAAAAATATTCTTCAAGAGATATGCAAATATATTCAACGGATTCTTGTTCAGGGCATGCTTGACTATGACTGTGTACAATTTCAAGACATTCCAAGATACTTTTGGGGTCTTTTTTGAATAAAAAGTTAAGTCACTGCCTAAGTGCACAGACTTTCCTCATTTTCAAAAATTCATTAAAAATATTCCTTAAGAGATATGCAAATATTTTCAATTGATTCTTGTTCAGGGCGTCGTTGACTATGACTGAGTACAATTTCAAGACATTCCAACATACTTGGAATGTCCAAGTGCATCGATCGCTTTTCGGATTTTCAAAAATTCATTAAAAATATTCTTCAAGAGATATGCAAATATATTCAACGGATTCTTGTTCAGGGCATGCTTGACTATGACTGTGTACAATTTCAAGACATTCCAAGATACTTTTGGGGTCTTTTTTGACGAAAAAGTTAAGTCACTGCCTAAGTGCATGGATCGCTTTCCTGATTTTCAGAAATTCTTTAAAAATATTCCTTAAACGATATGCAAATATTTTCAACGGATTCTTGTTCAGGGCGTCGTTGACTATGACTGAGTACAATTTCAAGACATTCCAACATACTTGGAATGTCCAAGTGCATGGATCGCTTTCCTGATTTTCAAAAGTTCATTAAAAATATTCTTCAAGAGATATGCAAATATATTCAACGGATTCTTGTTCAGGGCATGCTTGACTATGACTGTGTACAATTTCAAGACATTCCAAGATACTTTTGGGGTCTTTTTTGAATAAAAAGTTAAGTCACTGCCTAAGTGCACAGACTTTCCTCATTTTCAAAAATTCATTAAAAATATTCCTTGAGATATGCAAATATTTTCAATTGATTCTTGTTCAGGGCGTCGTTGACTATGACTGAGTACAATTTCAAGACATTCCAACATACTTGGAATGTCCAAGTGCATGGATCGCTTTTCGGATTTTCAAAAATTCATTAAAAATATTCTTCAAGAGATATGCAAATATATTCAACGGATTCTTGTTCAGGGCATGCTTGACTATGACTGTGTACAATTTCAAGACATTCCAAGATACTTTTGGGGTCTTTTTTGACAAAAAAGTTAAGTCACTGCCTAAGTGCATGGATCGCTTTCCTGATTTTCAAAAATTCATTAAAAATATTCCTTAAGCGATATGCAAATATTTTCAACGGATTCTTGTTCAGGGCGTCGTTGACTATGACTGAATACAATTTCAAGACATTCCAACATACTTGGAATGTCCAAGTGCATGGATCGCTTTCCTGATTTTCAAAAGTTCATTAAAAATATTCTTCAAGAGATATGCAAATATATTCAACGGATTCTTGTTCAGGGCATGCTTGACTAAGACTGTGTACAATTTCAAGACATTCCAAGATACTTTTGGGGTCTTTTTTGAATAAAAAGTTAAGTCACTGCCTAAGTGCACAGACTTTCCTCATTTTCAAAAATTCATTAAAAATATTCCTTAAGAGATATGCAAATATTTTCAACGGATTCTTGTTCAGGGCATCGTTGACTATGACTGAGTACAATTTCAAGACATTCCAACATACTTGGAATGTCCAAGTGCATGGATCGCTTTCCTGATTTTCAAAAGTTCATTAAAAATATTCTTCAAGAGATATGCAAATATATTCAACGGATTCTTGTTCAGGGCATGCTTGACTATGACTGTGTACAATTTCAAGACATTCCAAGATACCTTTGGGGTCTTTTTTGAATAAAAAGTTAAGTCACTGCCTAAGTGCACAGACTTTCATCATTTTCAAAAATTCATTAAAAATATTCCTTAAGAGATATGCAAATATTTTCAATGGATTCTTGTTCAGGGCGTCGTTGACTATGACCGAGTACAATTTCAAGACATTCCAACATACTTGGAATGTCCAAGTGCATGGATCGCTTTCCGGATTTTCAAAAATTCATTAAAAATATTCTTCAAGAGATATGCAAATATATTCAACGGATTCTTGTTCAGGGCATGCTTGACTATGACTGTGTACAATTTCAAGACATTCCAAGATACTTTTGGGGTCTTTTTTGACGAAAAAGTTAAGTCACTGCCTAAGTGCATGGATCGCTTTCCTGATTTTCAGAAATTCTTTAAAAATATTCCTTAAACGATATGCAAATATTTTCAACGGATTCTTGTTCAGGGCGTCGTTGACTATGACTGAGTACAATTTCAAGACATTCCAACATACTTGGAATGTCCAAGTGCATGGATCGCTTTCCTGATTTTCAAAAGTTCATTAAAAATATTCTTCAAGAGATATGCAAATATATTCAACGGATTCTTGTTCAGGGCATGCTTGACTATGACTGTGTACAATTTCAAGACATTCCAAGATACTTTTGGGGTCTTTTTTGAATAAAAAGTTAAGTCACTGCCTAAGTGCACAGACTTTCCTCATTTTCAAAAATTCATTAAAAATATTCCTTAAGAGATATGCAAATATTTTCAATGGATTCTTGTTCAGGGCGTCGTTGACTATGACCGAGTACAATTTCAAGACATTCCAACATACTTGGAATGTCCAAGTGCATGGATCGCTTTCCGGATTTTCAAAAATTCATTAAAAATATTCTTCAAGAGATATGCAAATATATTCAACGGATTCTTGTTCAGGGCATGCTTGACTATGACTGTGTACAATTTCAAGACATTCCAAGATACTTTTGGGGTCTTTTTTGACAAAAAAGTTAAGTCACTGCCTAAGTGCATGGATCGCTTTCCTGATTTTCAAAAATTCATTAAAAATATTCCTTAAGCGATATGCAAATATTTTCAACGGATTCTTGTTCAGGGCGTCGTTGACTATGACTGAGTACAATTTCAAGACATTCCAACATACTTGGAATGTCCAAGTGCATGGATCGCTTTCCTGATTTTCAAAAGTTCATTAAAAATATTCTTCAAGAGATATGCAAATATATTCAACGGATTCTTGTTCAGGGCATGCTTGACTATGACTGTGTACAATTTCAAGACATTCCAAGATACCTTTGGGGTCTTTTTTGAATAAAAAGTTAAGTCACTGCCTAAGTGCACAGACTTTCATCATTTTCAAAAATTCATTAAAAATATTCCTTAAGAGATATGCAAATATTTTCAATGGATTCTTGTTCAGGGCGTCGTTGACTATGACCGAGTACAATTTCAAGACATTCCAACATACTTGGAATGTCCAAGTGCATGGATCGCTTTCCGGATTTTCAAAAATTCATTAAAAATATTCTTCAAGAGATATGCAAATATATTCAACGGATTCTTGTTCAGGGCATTCTTGACTATGACTGTGTACAATTTCAAGACATTCCAAGATACTTTTGGGGTCTTTTTTGACAAAAAAGTTAAGTCACTGCCTAAGTGCATGGATCGCTTTCCTCATTTTCAGAAATTCATTAAAAATATTCCTTAAGCGATATGCAAATATTTTCAACGGATTCTTGTTCAGGGCGTCGTTGACTATGACTGAGTACAATTTCAAGACATTCCAACATACTTGGAATGTCCAAGTGCATGGATCGCTTTCCTGATTTTCAAAAGTTCATTAAAAATATTCTTCAAGAGATATGCAAATATATTCAACGGATTCTTGTTCAGGGCATGCTTGACTATGACTGTGTACAATTTCAAGACATTCCAAGATACCTTTGGGGTCTTTTTTGAATAAAAAGTTAAGTCACTGCCTAAGTGCACAGACTTTCATCATTTTCAAAAATTCATTAAAAATATTCCTTAAGAGATATGCAAATATTTTCAATGGATTCTTGTTCAGGGCGTCGTTGACTATGACCGAGTACAATTTCAAGACATTCCGACATACTTGGAATGTCCAAGTGCATGGATCGCTTTCCGGATTTTCAAAAATTCATTAAAAATATTCTTCAAGAGATATGCAAATATATTCAACGGATTCTTGTTCAGGGCATGCTTGACTATGACTGTGTACAATTTCAAGACATTCCAAGATACTTTTGGGGTCTTTTTTGACGAAAAAGTTAAGTCAATGCCTAAGTGCATGGATCGCTTTCCTGATTTTCAGAAATCCTTTAAAAATATTCCTTAAACGATATGCAAATATTTTCAACGGATTCTTGTTCAGGGCGTCGTTGACTATGACTGAGTACAATTTCAAGACATTCCAACATACTTGGAATGTCCAAGTGCATGGATCGCTTTCCTGATTTTCAAAAGTTCATTAAAAATATTCTTCAAGAGATATGCAAATATATTCAACGGATTCTTGTTCAGGGCATGCTTGACTATGACTGTGTACAATTTCAAGACATTCCAAGATACTTTTGGGGTCTTTTTTGAATAAAAAGTTAAGTCACTGCCTAAGTGCACAGACTTTCCTCATTTTCAAAAATTCATTAAAAATATTCCTTAAGAGATATGCAAATATTTTCAATTGATTCTTGTTCAGGGCGTCGTTGACTATGACTGAGTACAATTTCAAGACATTCCAACATACTTGGAATGTCCAAGTGCATGGATCGCTTTTCGGATTTTCAAAAATTCATTAAAAATATTCTTCAAGAGATATGCAAATATATTCAACGGATTCTTGTTCAGGGCATGCTTGACTATGACTGTGTACAATTTCAAGACTTTCCAAGATACTTTTGGGGTCTTTTTTGACGAAAAAGTTAAGTCACTGCCTAAGTGCATGGATCGCTTTCCTGATTTTCAAAAATTCATTAAAAATATTCCTTAAGCGATATGCAAATATTTTCAATGGATTCTTGTTCAGGGCGTCGTTGACTATGACTGAGTACAATTTCAAGACATTCCAACATACTTGGAATGTCCAAGTGCATGGATCGCTTTCCTGATTTTCAAAAGTTCATTAAAAATATTCTTCAAGAGATATGCAAATATATTCAACGGATTCTTGTTCAGGGCATGCTTGACTATGACTGTGTACAATTTCAAGACATTCCAAGATACTTTTGGGGTCTTTTTTGAATAAAAAGTTAAGTCACTGCCTAAGTGCACAGACTTTCATCATTTTCAAAAATTCATTAAAAATATTCCTTAAGAGATATGCAAATATTTTCAATTGATTCTTGTTCAGGGCGTCATTGACTATGACTGAGTACAATTTCAAGACATTCCAACATACTTGGAATGTCCAAGTGCATGGATCGCTTTTCGGATTTTCAAAAATTCATTAAAAATATTCTTCAAGAGATATGCAAATATATTCAACGGATTCTTGTTCAGGGCATGCTTGACTATGACTGTGTACAATTTCAAGACATTCCAAGATACTTTTGGGGTCTTTTTTGACAAAAAAGTTAAGTCACTGCCTAAGTGCATGGATCGCTTTCCTGATTTTCAAAAATTCATTAAAAATATTCCTTAAGCGATATGCAAATATTTTCAACGGATTCTTGTTCAGGGCGTCGTTGACTATGACTGAGTACAATTTCAAGACATTCCAACATACTTGGAATGTCCAAGTGCATGGATCGCTTTTCGGATTTTCAAAAATTCATTAAAAATATTCTTCAAGAGATATGCAAATATATTCAACGGATTCTTGTTCAGGACATGCTTGACTATGACTGTGTACAATTTCAAGACATTCCAAGATACTTTTGGGGTCTTTTTTGACGAAAAAGTTAAGTCACTGCCTAAGTGCATGGATCGCTTTCCTGATTTTCAAAAATTCATTAAAAATATTCCTTAAGCGATATGCAAATATTTTCAACGGATTCTTGTTCAGGGCGTCGTTGACTATGACTGAGTACAATTTCAAGACATTCCAACATACTTGGAATGTCCAAGTGCATGGATCGCTTTCCTGATTTTCAAAAGTTCATTAAAAATATTCTTCAAGAGATATGCAAATATATTCAACGGATTCTTGTTCAGGGCATGCTTGACTATGACTGTGTACAATTTCAAGACATTCCAAGATACTTTTGGGGTCTTTTTTGAATAAAAAGTTAAGTCACTGCCTAAGTGCACAGACTTTCATCATTTTCAAAAACTCATTTAAAACATTCCTTAAGAGATATGCAAATATTTTCAATTGATTCTTGTTCAGGGCGTCGTTGACTATGACTGAGTACAATTTCAAGACATTCCAACATACTTGGAATGTCCAAGTGCATGGATCGCTTTTCGGATTTTCAAAAATTCATTAAAAATATTCTTCAAGAGATATGCAAATATATTCAACGGATTCTTGTTCAGGGCATGCTTGACTATGACTGTGTACAATTTCAAGACATTCCAAGATACTTTTGGGGTCTTTTTTGAATAAAAAGTTAAGTCACTGCCTAAGTGCACAGAATTTCATCATTTTCAAAAATTCATTAAAAATATTCCTTAAGCGATATGCAAATATTTTCAACGGATTCTTGTTCAGGGCGTCGTTGACTATGACTGTGTACAATTTCAAGACTTTCCAAGATACTTTTGGGGTCTTTTTTGACGAAAAAGTTAAGTCACTGCCTAAGTGCATGGATCGCTTTCCTGATTTTCAAAAATTCATTAAAAATATTCCTTAAGCGATATGCAAATATTTTCAATGGATTCTTGTTCAGGGCGTCGTTGACTATGACTGAGTACAATTTCAAGACATTCCAACATACTTGGAATGTCCAAGTGCATGGATCGCTTTCCTGATTTTCAAAAGTTCATTAAAAATATTCTTCAAGAGATATGCAAATATATTCAACGGATTCTTGTTCAGGGCATGCTTGACTATGACTGTGTACAATTTCAAGACATTCCAAGATACCTTTGGGGTCTTTTTTGAATAAAAAGTTAAGTCACTGCCGAAGTGCACAGACTTTCATCATTTTCAAAAATTCATTAAAAATATTCCTTAAGAGATATGCAAATATTTTCAATGGATTCTTGTTCAGGGCGTCGTTGACTATGACCGAGTACAATTTCAAGACATTCCAACATACTTGGAATGTCCAAGTGCATGGATCGCTTTCCGGATTTTCAAAAATTCATTAAAAATATTCTTCAAGAGATATGCAAATATATTCAACGGATTCTTGTTCAGGGCATTCTTGACTATGACTGTGTACAATTTCAAGACATTCCAAGATACTTTTGGGGTCTTTTTTGACGAAAAAGTTAAGTCACTGCCTAAGTGCATGGATCGCTTTCCTGATTTTCAGAAATTCTTTAAAAATATTCCTTAAACGATACGCAAATATTTTCAACGGATTCTTGTTCAGGGCGTCGTTGACTATGACTGAGTACAATTTCAAGACATTCCAACATACTTGGAATGTCCAAGTGCATGGATCGCTTTCCTGATTTTCAAAAGTTCATTAAAAATATTCTTCAAGAGATATGCAAATATATTCAACGGATTCTTGTTCAGGGCATGCTTGACTATGACTGTGTACAATTTCAAGACATTCCAAGATACCTTTGGGGTCTTTTTTGAATAAAAAGTTAAGTCATTGCCTAAGTGCACAGACTTTCATCATTTTCAAAAATTCATTAAAAATATTCCTTAAGAGATATGCAAATATTTTCAATGGATTCTTGTTCAGGGCGTCGTTGACTATGACCGAGTACAATTTCAAGACATTCCAACATACTTGGAATGTCCAAGTGCATGGATCGCTTTCCGGATTTTCAAAAATTCATTAAAAATATTCTTCAAGAGATATGCAAATATATTCAACGGATTCTTGTTCAGGGCATTCTTGACTATGACTGTGTACAATTTCAAGACATTCCAAGATACTTTTGGGGTCCTTTTTGACGAAAAAGTTAAGTCACTGCCTAAGTGCATGGATCGCTTTCCTGATTTTCAGAAATTCTTTAAAAATATTCCTTAAACGATACGCAAATATTTTCAACGGATTCTTGTTCAGGGCGTCGTTGACTATGACTGAGTACAATTTCAAGACATTCCAACATACTTGGAATGTCCAAGTGCATGGATCGCTTTCCTGATTTTCAAAAGTTCATTAAAAATATTCTTCAAGAGATATGCAAATATATTCAACGGATTCTTGTTCAGGGCATGCTTGACTATGACTGTGTACAATTTCAAGACATTCCAAGATACTTTTGGGGTCTTTTTTGACAAAAAAGTTAAGTCACTGCCTAAGTGCATGGATCGCTTTCCTGATTTTCAAAAATTCATTAGAAATATTCCTTGAGCGATATGCAAATATTTTCAACGGATTCTTGTTCAGGGCGTCGTTGACTATGACTGAGTACAATTTCAAGACATTCCAACATACTTGGAATGTCCAAGTGCATGGATCGCTTTCCTGATTTTCAAAAGTTCATTAAAAATATTCTTCAAGAGATATGCAAATATATTCAATGGATTCTTGTTCAGGGCATGCTTGACTATGACTGTGTACAATTTCAAGACATTCCAAGATACCTTTGGGGTCTTTTTTGAATAAAAAGTTAAGTCACTGCCTAAGTGCACAGACTTTCATCATTTTCAAAAATTCATTAAAAATATTCCTTAAGAGATATGCAAATATTTTCAATGGATTCTTGTTCAGGGCGTCGTTGACTATGACTGAGTACAATTTCAAGACATTCCAACATACTTGGAATGTCCAAGTGCATGGATCGCTTTCCGGATTTTCAAAAATTCATTAAAAATATTCTTCAAGAGATATGCAAATATATTCAACGGATTCTTGTTCAGGGCATGCTTGACTATGACTGTGTACAATTTCAAGACATTCCAAGATACTTTTGGGGTCTTTTTTGACGAAAAAGTTAAGTCACTGCCTAAGTGCATGGATCGCTTTCCTGATTTTCAAAAATTCATTAAAAATATTCCTTAAGCGATATGCAAATATTCTCAACGGATTCTTGTTCAGGGCGTCGTTGACTATGACCGAGTACAATTTCAAGACATTCCAACATACTTTGAATGTCCAAGTACATGGATCGCTTTCCTGATTTTCAAAAGTTCATTAAAAATATTCTTCAAGAGATATGCAAATATATTCAACGGATTCTTGTTCAGGGCATGCTTGACTATGACTGTGTACAATTTCAAGACATTCCAAGATACTTTTGGGGTCTTTTTTGATGAAAAAGTTAAGTCACTGCCTAAGTGCATGGATCGCTTTCCTGATTTTCAAAAATTCATTAAAAATATTCCTTAAGCGATATGCAAATATTTTCAACGGATTCTTGTTCAGGGCGTCGTTGACTATGACTGAGTACAATTTCAAGACATTCCAACATACTTGGAATGTCCAAGTGCATGGATCGCTTTCCGGATTTTCAAAAATTCATTAAAAATATTCTTCAAGAGATATGCAAATATATTCAACGGATTCTTGTTCAGGGCATTCTTGACTATGACTGTGTACAATTTCAAGACATTCCAAGATACTTTTGGGGTCCTTTTTGACGAAAAAGTTAAGTCACTGCCTAAGTGCATGGATCGCTTTCCTGATTTTCAGAAATTCTTTAAAAATATTCCTTAAACGATACGCAAATATTTTCAACGGATTCTTGTTCAGGGCGTCGTTGACTATGACTGAGTACAATTTCAAGACATTCCAACATACTTGGAATGTCCAAGTGCATGGATCGCTTTCCTGATTTTCAAAAGTTCATTAAAAATATTCTTCAAGAGATATGCAAATATATTCAACGGATTCTTGTTCAGGGCATGCTTGACTATGACTGTGTACAATTTCAAGACATTCCAAGATACTTTTGGGGTCTTTTTTGACAAAAAAGTTAAGTCACTGCCTAAGTGCATGGATCGCTTTCCTGATTTTCAAAAATTCATTAGAAATATTCCTTGAGCGATATGCAAATATTTTCAACGGATTCTTGTTCAGGGCGTCGTTGACTATGACTGAGTACAATTTCAAGACATTCCAACATACTTGGAATGTCCAAGTGCATGGATCGCTTTCCTGATTTTCAAAAGTTCATTAAAAATATTCTTCAAGAGATATGCAAATATATTCAATGGATTCTTGTTCAGGGCATGCTTGACTATGACTGTGTACAATTTCAAGACATTCCAAGATACCTTTGGGGTCTTTTTTGAATAAAAAGTTAAGTCACTGCCTAAGTGCACAGACTTTCATCATTTTCAAAAATTCATTAAAAATATTCCTTAAGAGATATGCAAATATTTTCAATGGATTCTTGTTCAGGGCGTCGTTAACTATGACTGAGTACAATTTCAAGACATTCCAACATACTTGGAATGTCCAAGTGCATGGATCGCTTTCCGGATTTTCAAAAATTCATTAAAAATATTCTTCAAGAGATATGCAAATATATTCAACGGATTCTTGTTCAGGGCATGCTTGACTATGACTGTGTACAATTTCAAGACATTCCAAGATACTTTTGGGGTCTTTTTTGACGAAAAAGTTAAGTCACTGCCTAAGTGCATGGATCGCTTTCCTGATTTTCAAAAATTCATTAAAAATATTCCTTAAGCGATATGCAAATATTTTCAACGGATTCTTGTTCAGGGCGTCGTTGACTATGACTGAGTACAATTTCAAGACATTCCAACATACTTGGAATGTCCAAGTGCATGGATCGCTTTCCTGATTTTCAAAAGTTCATTAAAAATATTCTTCAAGAGATATGCAAATATATTCAACGGATTCTTGTTCAGGGCATGCTTGACTATGACTGTGTACAATTTCAAGACATTCCAAGATACTTTTGGGGTCTTTTTTGACGAAAAAGTTAAGTCACTGCCTAAGTGCATGGATCGCTTTCCTGATTTTCAGAAATTCTTTAAAAATATTCCTTAAACGATATGCAAATATTTTCAACGGATTCTTGTTCAGGGCGTCGTTGACTATGACTGAGTACAATTTCAAGACATTCCAACATACTTGGAATGTCCAAGTGCATGGATCGCTTTCCTGATTTTCAAAAGTTCATTAAAAATATTCTTCAAGAGATATGCAAATATATTCAACGGATTCTTGTTCAGGGCATGCTTGACTATGACTGTGTACAATTTCAAGACATTCCAGGATACTTTTGGGGTCTTTTTTGAATAAAAAGTTAAGTCACTGCCTAAGTGCACAGACTTTCCTCATTTTCAAAAATTCATTAAAAATATTCCTTAAGAGATATGCAAATATTTTCAATTGATTCTTGTTCAGGGCGTCGTTGACTATGACTGAGTACAATTTCAAGACATTTCAACATACTTGGAATGTCCAAGTGCATGGATCGCTTTCCTGATTTTCAAAAGTTCATTAAAAATATTCTTCAAGAGATATGCAAATATATTCAACGGATTCTTGTTCAGGGCATGCTTGACTATGACTGTGTACAATTTCAAGACATTCCAAGATACTTTTGGGGTCTTTTTTGAATAAAAAGTTAAGTCACTGCCTAAGTGCACAGACTTTCATCATTTTCAAAAATTCATTAAAAATATTCCTTAAGAGATATGCAAATATTTTCAATGGATTCTTGTTCAGGGCGTCGTTGACTATGACCGAGTACAATTTCAAGACATTCCAACATACTTGGAATGTCCAAGTGCATGGATCGCTTTCCGGATTTTCAAAAATTCATTAAAAATATTGTTCAAGAGATATGCAAATATATTCAACGGATTCTTGTTCAGGGCATGCTTGACTATGACTGTGTACAATTTCAAGACATTCCAAGATACTTTTGGGGTCTTTTTTGACGAAAAAGTTAAGTCACTGCCTAAGTGCATGGATCGCTTTCCTGAATTTCAGAAATTCTTTAAAAATATTCCTTAAACGATATGCAAATATTTTCAACGGATTCTTGTTCAGGGCGTCGTTGACTATGACTGAGTACAATTTCAAGACATTCCAACATACTTGGAATGTCCAAGTGCATGGATCGCTTTCCTGATTTTCAAAAGTTCATTAAAAATATTCTTCAAGAGATATGCAAATATATTCAACGGATTCTTGTTCAGGGCATGCTTGACTATGACTGTGTACAATTTCAAGACATTCCAAGATACTTTTGGGGTCTTTTTTGAATAAAAAGTTAAGTCACTGCCTAAGTGCACAGACTTTCCTCATTTTCAAAAATTCATTAAAAATATTCCTTAAGAGATATGCAAATATTTTCAATTGATTCTTGTTCAGGGCGTCGTTGACTATGACTGAGTACAATTTCAAGACATTCCAACATACTTGGAATGTCCAAGTGCATGGATCGCTTTTCGGATTTTCAAAAATTCATTAAAAATATTCTTCAAGAGATATGCAAATATATTCAACGGATTCTTGTTCAGGGCATGCTTGACTATGACTGTGTACAATTTCAAGACATTCCAAGATACTTTTGGGGTCTTTTTTGACGAAAAAGTTAAGTCACTGCCTAAGTGCATGGATCGCTTTCCTGATTTTCAAAAATTCATTAAAAATATTCCTTAAGCGATATGCAAATATTTTCAACGGATTCTTGTTCAGGGCGTCGTTGACTATGACTGAGTACAATTTCAAGACATTCCAACATACTTGGAATGTCCAAGTGCATGGATCGCTTTCCTGATTTTCAAAAGTTCATTAAAAATATTCTTCAAGAGATATGCAAATATATTCAACGGATTCTTGTTCAGGGCATGCTTGACTATGACTGTGTACAATTTCAAGACATTCCAAGATACCTTTGGGGTCTTTTTTGAATAAAAAGTTAAGTCACTGCCGAAGTGCACAGACTTTCATCATTTTCAAAAATTCATTAAAAATATTCCTTAAGAGATATGCAAATATTTTCAATTGATTCTTGTTCAGGGCGTCGTTGACTATGACTGAGTACAATTTCAAGACATTCCAACATACTTGGAATGTCCAAGTGCATGGATCGCTTTTCGGATTTTCAAAAATTCATTAAAAATATTCTTCAAGAGATATGCAAATATATTCAACGGATTCTTGTTCAGGGCATGCTTGACTATGACTGTGTACAATTTCAAGACATTCCAAGATACTTTTGGGGTCTTTTTTGACAAAAAAGTTAAGTCACTGCCTAAGTGCATGGATCGCTTTCCTGATTTTCAAAAATTCATTAAAAATATTCCTTAAGCGATATGCAAATATTTTCAACGGATTCTTGTTCAGGGCGTCGTTGACTATGACTGAGTACAATTTCAAGACATTCCAACATACTTGGAATGTCCAAGTGCATGGATCGCTTTCCTGATTTTCAAAAGTTCATTAAAAATATTCTTCAAGAGATATGCAAATATATTCAACGGATTCTTGTTCAGGGCATGCTTGACTAAGACTGTGTACAATTTCAAGACATTCCAAGATACTTTTGGGGTCTTTTTTGAATAAAAAGTTAAGTCACTGCCTAAGTGCACAGACTTTCCTCATTTTCAAAAATTCATTAAAAATATTCCTTAAGAGATATGCAAATATTTTCAATGGATTCTTGTTCAGGGCGTCGTTGACTATGACCGAGTACAATTTCAAGACATTCCAACATACTTGGAATGTCCAAGTGCATGGATCGCTTTCCGGATTTTCAAAAATTCATTAAAAATATTCTTCAAGAGATATGCAAATATATTCAACGGATTCTTGTTCAGGGCATTCTTGACTATGACTGTGTACAATTTCAAGACATTCCAAGATACTTTTGGGGTCTTTTTTGACGAAAAAGTTAAGTCACTGCCTAAGTGCATGGATCGCTTTCCTGATTTTCAGAAATTCTTTAAAAATATTCCTTAAACGATATGCAAATATTTTCAACGGATTCTTGTTCAGGGCATCGTTGACTATGACTGAGTACAATTTCAAGACATTCCAACATACTTGGAATGTCCAAGTGCATGGATCGCTTTCCTGATTTTCAAAAGTTCATTAAAAATATTCTTCAAGAGATATGCAAATATATTCAACGGATTCTTGTTCAGGGCATGCTTGACTATGACTGTGTACAATTTCAAGACATTCCAAGATACCTTTGGGGTCTTTTTTGAATAAAAAGTTAAGTCACTGCCTAAGTGCACAGACTTTCATCATTTTCAAAAATTCATTAAAAATATTCCTTAAGAGATATGCAAATATTTTCAATGGATTCTTGTTCAGGGCGTCGTTGACTATGACCGAGTACAATTTCAAGACATTCCAACATACTTGGAATGTCCAAGTGCATGGATCGCTTTCCGGATTTTCAAAAATTCATTAAAAATATTCTTCAAGAGATATGCAAATATATTCAACGGATTCTTGTTCAGGGCATGCTTGACTATGACTGTGTACAATTTCAAGACATTCCAAGATACTTTTGGGGTCTTTTTTGACGAAAAAGTTAAGTCACTGCCTAAGTGCATGGATCGCTTTCCTGATTTTCAGAAATTCTTTAAAAATATTCCTTAAACGATATGCAAATATTTTCAACGGATTCTTGTTCAGGGCGTCGTTGACTATGACTGAGTACAATTTCAAGACATTCCAACATACTTGGAATGTCCAAGTGCATGGATCGCTTTCCTGATTTTCAAAAGTTCATTAAAAATATTCTTCAAGAGATATGCAAATATATTCAACGGATTCTTGTTCAGGGCATGCTTGACTATGACTGTGTACAATTTCAAGACATTCCAAGATACTTTTGGGGTCTTTTTTGAATAAAAAGTTAAGTCACTGCCTAAGTGCACAGACTTTCCTCATTTTCAAAAATTCATTAAAAATATTCCTTAAGAGATATGCAAATATTTTCAATTGATTCTTGTTCAGGGCGTCGTTGACTATGACTGAGTACAATTTCAAGACATTCCAACATACTTGGAATGTCCAAGTGCATGGATCGCTTTTCGGATTTTCAAAAATTCATTAAAAATATTCTTCAAGAGATATGCAAATATATTCAACGGATTCTTGTTCAGGGCATGCTTGACTATGACTGTGTACAATTTCAAGACATTCCAAGATACTTTTGGGGTCTTTTTTGACAAAAAAGTTAAGTCACTGCCTAAGTGCATGGATCGCTTTCCTGATTTTCAAAAATTCATTAAAAATATTCCTTAAGCGATATGCAAATATTTTCAACGGATTCTTGTTCAGGGCGTCGTTGACTATGACTGAGTACAATTTCAAGACATTCCAACATACTTGGAATGTCCAAGTGCATGGATCGCTTTCCTGATTTTCAAAAGTTCATTAAAAATATTCTTCAAGAGATATGCAAATATATTCAACGGATTCTTGTTCAGGGCATGCTTGACTAAGACTGTGTACAATTTCAAGACATTCCAAGATACTTTTGGGGTCTTTTTTGAATAAAAAGTTAAGTCACTGCCTAAGTGCACAGACTTTCCTCATTTTCAAAAATTCATTAAAAATATTCCTTAAGAGATATGCAAATATTTTCAATGGATTCTTGTTCAGGGCGTCGTTGACTATGACCGAGTACAATTTCAAGACATTCCAACATACTTGGAATGTCCAAGTGCATGGATCGCTTTCCGGATTTTCAAAAATTCATTAAAAATATTCTTCAAGAGATATGCAAATATATTCAACGGATTCTTGTTCAGGGCATTCTTGACTATGACTGTGTACAATTTCAAGACATTCCAAGATACTTTTGGGGTCTTTTTTGACGAAAAAGTTAAGTCACTGCCTAAGTGCATGGATCGCTTTCCTGATTTTCAGAAATTCTTTAAAAATATTCCTTAAACGATATGCAAATATTTTCAACGGATTCTTGTTCAGGGCATCGTTGACTATGACTGAGTACAATTTCAAGACATTCCAACATACTTGGAATGTCCAAGTGCATGGATCGCTTTCCTGATTTTCAAAAGTTCATTAAAAATATTCTTCAAGAGATATGCAAATATATTCAACGGATTCTTGTTCAGGGCATGCTTGACTATGACTGTGTACAATTTCAAGACATTCCAAGATACCTTTGGGGTCTTTTTTGAATAAAAAGTTAAGTCACTGCCTAAGTGCACAGACTTTCATCATTTTCAAAAATTCATTAAAAATATTCCTTAAGAGATATGCAAATATTTTCAATGGATTCTTGTTCAGGGCGTCGTTGACTATGACCGAGTACAATTTCAAGACATTCCAACATACTTGGAATGTCCAAGTGCATGGATCGCTTTCCGGATTTTCAAAAATTCATTAAAAATATTCTTCAAGAGATATGCAAATATATTCAACGGATTCTTGTTCAGGGCATGCTTGACTATGACTGTGTACAATTTCAAGACATTCCAAGATACTTTTGGGGTCTTTTTTGACGAAAAAGTTAAGTCACTGCCTAAGTGCATGGATCGCTTTCCTGATTTTCAGAAATTCTTTAAAAATATTCCTTAAACGATATGCAAATATTTTCAACGGATTCTTGTTCAGGGCGTCGTTGACTATGACTGAGTACAATTTCAAGACATTCCAACATACTTGGAATGTCCAAGTGCATGGATCGCTTTCCTGATTTTCAAAAGTTCATTAAAAATATTCTTCAAGAGATATGCAAATATATTCAACGGATTCTTGTTCAGGGCATGCTTGACTATGACTGTGTACAATTTCAAGACATTCCAAGATACTTTTGGGGTCTTTTTTGAATAAAAAGTTAAGTCACTGCCTAAGTGCACAGACTTTCCTCATTTTCAAAAATTCATTAAAAATATTCCTTAAGAGATATGCAAATATTTTCAATTGATTCTTGTTCAGGGCGTCGTTGACTATGACTGAGTACAATTTCAAGACATTCCAACATACTTGGAATGTCCAAGTGCATGGATCGCTTTTCGGATTTTCAAAAATTCATTAAAAATATTCTTCAAGAGATATGCAAATATATTCAACGGATTCTTGTTCAGGGCATGCTTGACTATGACTGTGTACAATTTCAAGACATTCCAAGATACTTTTGGGGTCTTTTTTGAATAAAAAGTTAAGTCACTGCCTAAGTGCACAGACTTTCCTCATTTTCAAAAATTCATTAAAAATATTCCTTAAGAGATATGCAAATATTTTCAATGGATTCTTGTTCAGGGCGTCGTTGACTATGACCGAGTACAATTTCAAGACATTCCAACATACTTGGAATGTCCAAGTGCATGGATCGCTTTCCGGATTTTCAAAAATTCATTAAAAATATTCTTCAAGAGATATGCAAATATATTCAACGGATTCTTGTTCAGGGCATGCTTGACTATGACTGTGTACAATTTCAAGACATTCCAAGATACTTTTGGGGTCTTTTTTGACAAAAAAGTTAAGTCACTGCCTAAGTGCATGGATCGCTTTCCTGATTTTCAAAAATTCATTAAAAATATTCCTTAAGCGATATGCAAATATTTTCAACGGATTCTTGTTCAGGGCGTCGTTGACTATGACTGAGTACAATTTCAAGACATTCCAACATACTTGGAATGTCCAAGTGCATGGATCGCTTTCCTGATTTTCAAAAGTTCATTAAAAATATTCTTCAAGAGATATGCAAATATATTCAACGGATTCTTGTTCAGGGCATGCTTGACTATGACTGTGTACAATTTCAAGACATTCCAAGATACCTTTGGGGTCTTTTTTGAATAAAAAGTTAAGTCACTGCCTAAGTGCACAGACTTTCATCATTTTCAAAAATTCATTAAAAATATTCCTTAAGAGATATGCAAATATTTTCAATGGATTCTTGTTCAGGGCGTCGTTGACTATGACCGAGTACAATTTCAAGACATTCCAACATACTTGGAATGTCCAAGTGCATGGATCGCTTTCCGGATTTTCAAAAATTCATTAAAAATATTCTTCAAGAGATATGCAAATATATTCAACGGATTCTTGTTCAGGGCATGCTTGACTATGACTGTGTACAATTTCAAGACATTCCAAGATACTTTTGGGGTCTTTTTTGACAAAAAAGTTAAGTCACTGCCTAAGTGCATGGATCGCTTTCCTCATTTTCAGAAATTCATTAAAAATATTCCTTAAGCGATATGCAAATATTTTCAACGGATTCTTGTTCAGGGCGTCGTTGACTATGACTGAGTACAATTTCAAGACATTCCAACATACTTGGAATGTCCAAGTGCATGGATCGCTTTCCTGATTTTCAAAAGTTCATTAAAAATATTCTTCAAGAGATATGCAAATATATTCAACGGATTCTTGTTCAGGGCATGCTTGACTATGACTGTGTACAATTTCAAGACATTCCAAGATACCTTTGGGGTCTTTTTTGAATAAAAAGTTAAGTCACTGCCTAAGTGCACAGACTTTCATCATTTTCAAAAATTCATTAAAAATATTCCTTAAGAGATATGCAAATATTTTCAATGGATTCTTGTTCAGGGCGTCGTTGACTATGACCGAGTACAATTTCAAGACATTCCAACATACTTGGAATGTCCAAGTGCATGGATCGCTTTCCGGATTTTCAAAAATTCATTAAAAATATTCTTCAAGAGATATGCAAATATATTCAACGGATTCTTGTTCAGGGCATGCTTGACTATGACTGTGTACAATTTCAAGACATTCCAAGATACTTTTGGGGTCTTTTTTGACGAAAAAGTTAAGTCACTGCCTAAGTGCATGGATCGCTTTCCTGATTTTCAGAAATTCTTTAAAAATATTCCTTAAACGATATGCAAATATTTTCAACGGATTCTTGTTCAGGGCGTCGTTGACTATGACTGAGTACAATTTCAAGAAATTCCAACTTACTTGGAATGTCCAAGTGCATGGATCGCTTTCCTGATTTTCAAAAGTTCATTAAAAATATTCTTCAAGAGATATGCAAATATATTCAACGGATTCTTGTTCAGGGCATGCTTGACTATGACTGTGTACAATTTCAAGACATTCCAAGATACTTTTGGGGTCTTTTTTGAATAAAAAGTTAAGTCACTGCCTAAGTGCACAGACTTTCCTCATTTTCAAAAATTCATTAAAAATATTCCTTAAGAGATATGCAAATATTTTCAATTGATTCTTGTTCAGGGCGTCGTTGACTATGACTGAGTACAATTTCAAGACATTCCAACATACTTGGAATGTCCAAGTGCATGGATCGCTTTTCGGATTTTCAAAAATTCATTAAAAATATTCTTCAAGAGATATGCAAATATATTCAACGGATTCTTGTTCAGGGCATGCTTGACTATGACTGTGTACAATTTCAAGACATTCCAAGATACTTTTGGGGTCTTTTTTGACAAAAAAGTTAAGTCACTGCCTAAGTGCATGGATCGCTTTCCTGATTTTCAAAAATTCATTAAAAATATTCCTTAAGAGATATGCAAATATTTTCAATGGATTCTTGTTCAGGGCGTCGTTGACTATGACTGAGTACAATTTCAAGACATTTCAACATACTTGGAATGTCCAAGTGCATGGATCGCTTTCCTGATTTTCAAAAGTTCATTAAAAATATTCTTCAAGAGATATGCAAATATATTCAACGGATTCTTGTTCAGGGCATGCTTGACTATGACTGTGTACAATTTCAAGACATTCCAAGATACTTTTGGGGTCTTTTTTGAATAAAAAGTTAAGTCACTGCCTAAGTGCACAGACTTTCATCATTTTCAAAAATTCATTAAAAATATTCCTTAAGAGATATGCAAATATTTTCAATGGATTCTTGTTCAGGGCGTCGTTGACTATGACCGAGTACAATTTCAAGACATTCCAACATACTTGGAATGTCCAAGTGCATGGATCGCTTTCCGGATTTTCAAAAATTCATTAAAAATATTGTTCAAGAGATATGCAAATATATTCAACGGATTCTTGTTCAGGGCATGCTTGACTATGACTGTGTACAATTTCAAGACATTCCAAGATACTTTTGGGGTCTTTTTTGACGAAAAAGTTAAGTCACTGCCTAAGTGCATGGATCGCTTTCCTGAATTTCAGAAATTCTTTAAAAATATTCCTTAAACGATATGCAAATATTTTCAACGGATTCTTGTTCAGGGCGTCGTTGACTATGACTGAGTACAATTTCAAGACATTCCAACATACTTGGAATGTCCAAGTGCATGGATCGCTTTCCTGATTTTCAAAAGTTCATTAAAAATATTCTTCAAGAGATATGCAAATATATTCAACGGATTCTTGTTCAGGGCATGCTTGACTATGACTGTGTACAATTTCAAGACATTCCAAGATACTTTTGGGGTCTTTTTTGAATAAAAAGTTAAGTCACTGCCTAAGTGCACAGACTTTCCTCATTTTCAAAAATTCATTAAAAATATTCCTTAAGAGATATGCAAATATTTTCAATGGATTCTTGTTCAGGGCGTCGTTGACTATGACCGAGTACAATTTCAAGACATTCCAACATACTTGGAATGTCCAAGTGCATGGATCGCTTTCCGGATTTTCAAAAATTCATTAAAAATATTCTTCAAGAGATATGCAAATATATTCAACGGATTCTTGTTCAGGGCATGCTTGACTATGACTGTGTACAATTTCAAGACATTCCAAGATACTTTTGGGGTCTTTTTTGACAAAAAAGTTAAGTCACTGCCTAAGTGCATGGATCGCTTTCCTGATTTTCAAAAATTCATTAAAAATATTCCTTAAGCGATATGCAAATATTTTCAACGGATTCTTGTTCAGGGCGTCGTTGACTATGACTGAGTACAATTTCAAGACATTCCAACATACTTGGAATGTCCAAGTGCATGGATCGCTTTCCTGAATTTCAGAAATTCTTTAAAAATATTCCTTAAACGATATGCAAATATTTTCAACGGATTCTTGTTCAGGGCGTCGTTGACTATGACTGAGTACAATTTCAAGACATTCCAACATACTTGGAATGTCCAAGTGCATGGATCGCTTTCCTGATTTTCAAAAGTTCATTAAAAATATTGTTCAAGAGATATGCAAATATATTCAACGGATTCTTGTTCAGGGCATGCTTGACTATGACTGTGTACAATTTCAAGACATTCCAAGATACTTTTGGGGTCTTTTTTGAATAAAAAGTTAAGTCACTGCCTAAGTGCACAGACTTTCCTCATTTTCAAAAATTCATTAAAAATATTCCTTAAGAGATATGCAAATATTTTCAATGGATTCTTGTTCAGGGCGTCGTTGACTATGACCGAGTACAATTTCAAGACATTCCAACATACTTGGAATGTCCAAGTGCATGGATCGCTTTCCGGATTTTCAAAAATTCATTAAAAATATTCTTCAAGAGATATGCAAATATATTCAACGGATTCTTGTTCAGGGCATGCTTGACTATGACTGTGTACAATTTCAAGACATTCCAAGATACTTTTGGGGTCTTTTTTGACAAAAAAGTTAAGTCACTGCCTAAGTGCATGGATCGCTTTCCTGATTTTCAAAAATTCATTAAAAATATTCCTTAAGCGATATGCAAATATTTTCAACGGATTCTTGTTCAGGGCGTCGTTGACTATGACTGAGTACAATTTCAAGACATTCCAACATACTTGGAATGTCCAAGTGCATGGATCGCTTTCCTGATTTTCAAAAGTTCATTAAAAATATTCTTCAAGAGATATGCAAATATATTCAACGGATTCTTGTTCAGGGCATGCTTGACTAAGACTGTGTACAATTTCAAGACATTCCAAGATACTTTTGGGGTCTTTTTTGAATAAAAAGTTAAGTCACTGCCTAAGTGCACAGACTTTCCTCATTTTCAAAAATTCATTAAAAATATTCCTTAAGAGATATGCAAATATTTTCAATGGATTCTTGTTCAGGGCGTCGTTGACTATGACCGAGTACAATTTCAAGACATTCCAACATACTTGGAATGTCCAAGTGCATGGATCGCTTTCCGGATTTTCAAAAATTCATTAAAAATATTCTTCAAGAGATATGCAAATATATTCAACGGATTCTTGTTCAGGGCATTCTTGACTATGACTGTGTACAATTTCAAGACATTCCAAGATACTTTTGGGGTCTTTTTTGACGAAAAAGTTAAGTCACTGCCTAAGTGCATGGATCGCTTTCCTGATTTTCAGAAATTCTTTAAAAATATTCCTTAAACGATATGCAAATATTTTCAACGGATTCTTGTTCAGGGCATCGTTGACTATGACTGAGTACAATTTCAAGACATTCCAACATACTTGGAATGTCCAAGTGCATGGATCGCTTTCCTGATTTTCAAAAGTTCATTAAAAATATTCTTCAAGAGATATGCAAATATATTCAACGGATTCTTGTTCAGGGCATGCTTGACTATGACTGTGTACAATTTCAAGACATTCCAAGATACTTTTGGGGTCTTTTTTGAATAAAAAGTTAAGTCACTGCCTAAGTGCACAGACTTTCCTCATTTTCAAAAATTCATTAAAAATATTCCTTAAGAGATATGCAAATATTTTCAATTGATTCTTGTTCAGGGCGTCGTTGACTATGACTGAGTACAATTTCAAGACATTCCAACATACTTGGAATGTCCAAGTGCATGGATCGCTTTTCGGATTTTCAAAAATTCATTAAAAATATTCTTCAAGAGATATGCAAATATATTCAACGGATTCTTGTTCAGGGCATGCTTGACTATGACTGTGTACAATTTCAAGACATTCCAAGATACTTTTGGGGTCTTTTTTGAATAAAAAGTTAAGTCACTGCCTAAGTGCACAGACTTTCTTCATTTTCAAAAATTCATTAAAAATATTCCTTAAGAGATATGCAAATATTTTCAATGGATTCTTGTTCAGGGCGTCGTTGACTATGACCGAGTACAATTTCAAGACATTCCAACATACTTGGAATGTCCAAGTGCATGGATCGCTTTCCAGATTTTCAAAAATTCATTAAAAATATTCTTCAAGAGATATGCAAATATATTCAACGGATTCTTGTTCAGGGCATTCTTGACTATGACTGTGTACAATTTCAAGACATTCCAAGATACTTTTGGGGTCTTTTTTGACGAAAAAGTTAAGTCACTGCCTAAGTGCATGGATCGCTTTCCTGATTTTCAAAAATTCATTAAAAATATTCCTTAAGCGATATGCAAATATTTTCAACGGATTCTTGTTCAGGGCGTCGTTGACTATGACTGAGTACAATTTCAAGACATTCCAACATACTTGGAATGTCCAAGTGCATGGATCGCTTTCCTGATTTTCAAAAGTTCATTAAAAATATTCTTCAAGAGATATGCAAATATATTCAACGGATTCTTGTTCAGGGCATGCTTGACTATGACTGTGTACAATTTCAAGACATTCCAAGATACTTTTGGGGTCTTTTTTGACGAAAAAGTTAAGTCACTGCCTAAGTGCATGGATCGCTTTCCTGATTTTCAAAAATTCATTAAAAATATTCCTTAAGCGATATGCAAATATTTTCAACGGATTCTTGTTCAGGGCGTCGTTGACTATGACCGAGTACAATTTCAAGACATTCCAACATACTTTGAATGTCCAGGTACATGGATCGCTTTCCTGATTTTCAAAAGTTCATTAAAAATATTCTTCAAGAGATATGCAAATATATTCAACGGATTCTTGTTCAGGGCATGCTTGACTATGACTGTGTACAATTTCAAGACATTCCAATTTACTTTTGGGGTTTTTTTTGACAAAAAAGTCAAGTCACTAAGTGCATCAGGGCAAATGGATCGTTTCCTTCGTCTCACCTGATATCCTGCTGTGTGATCCACGGTGTCCAAACGTTTGTTTCCAGCGACTGGACGACATGGATGAACTCCTGCAGCTTTAATTCTTTAAAAACAACCCAAAAACATCAAAAGTTAAGTCACTGCCTAAGTGCATGGATCGCTTTCCTGATTTTCAAAAATTCATTAAAAATATTCCTCAAGAGATATGCAAATATTTTCAACGGATTCTTGTTCAGGGCGTCGTTGACTATGACTGAGGACAATTTCAAGACATTCCAACATACTTGGAATGTCCAAGTGCATGGATCGCTTTTCTGATTTTCAAAAGTTCATTAAAAATATTCCTTAAGCGATATGCAAATATTTTCAACGGATTCTTGTTCAGGGCGTCGTTGACTATGACTGAGTACAATTTCAAGACATTCCAACATACTTGGAATGTCCAAGTGCATGGATCGCTTTTCTGATTTTCAAAAGTTCATTAAAAATATTCTTCAAGAGATATGCAAATATATTCAACGGATTCTTGTTCAGGGCATGCTTGACTATGACTGTGTACAATTTCAAGACATTCCAAGATACCTTTGGGGTCTTTTTTGGATAAAAAGTTAAGTCACTGCCTAAGTGCACAGACTTTCATCATTTTCAAAAATTCATTAAAAATATTCCTTAAGAGATATGCAAATATTTTCAATGGATTCTTGTTCAGGGCGTCGTTGACTATGACAGAGTACAATTTCAAGACATTCCAACATACTTGGAATGTCCAAGTGCATGGATCGCTTTCCGGATTTTCAAAAATTCATTAAAAATATTCTTCAAGAGATATGCAAATATATTCAACGGATTCTTGTTCAGGGCATGCTTGACTATGACTGTGTACAATTTCAAGACATTCCAAGATACTTTTGGGGTCTTTTTTGACGAAAAAGTTAAGTCACTGCCTAAGTGCATGGATCGCTTTCCTGATTTTCAGAAATTCTTTAAAAATATTCCTTAAACGATATGCAAATATTTTCAACGGATTCTTGTTCAGGGCGTCGTTGACTATGACTGAGTACAATTTCAAGACATTCCAACATACTTGGAATGTCCAAGTGCATGGATCGCTTTCCTGATTTTCAAAAGTTCATTAAAAATATTCTTCAAGAGATATGCAAATATATTCAACGGATTCTTGTTCAGGGCATGCTTGACTATGACTGTGTACAATTTCAAGACATTCCAAGATACTTTTGGGGTCTTTTTTGAATAAAAAGTTAAGTCACTGCCTAAGTGCACAGACTTTCCTCATTTTCAAAAATTCATTAAAAATATTCCTTAAGAGATATGCAAATATTTTCAACGGATTCTTGTTCAGGGCGTCGTTGACTATGACTGAGTACAATTTCAAGACATTCCAACATACTTGGAATGTCCAAGTGCATGGATCGCTTTTCGGATTTTCAAAAATTCATTAAAAATATTCTTCAAGAGATATGCAAATATATTCAACGGATTCTTGTTCAGGGCATGCTTGACTATGACTGTGTACAATTTCAAGACATTCCAAGATACTTTTGGGGTCTTTTTTGACAAAAAAGTTAAGTCACTGCCTAAGTGCATGGATCGCTTTCCTGATTTTCAAAAATCATAAAAAATATTCCTTAAGCGATATGCAAATATTTTCAACGGATTCTTGTTCAGGGCGTCGTTGACTATGACTGAGTACAATTTCAAGACATTCCAACATACTTGGAATGTCCAAGTGCATGGATCGCTTTCCTGATTTTCAAAAGTTCATTAAAAATATTCTTCAAGAGATATGCAAATATATTCAACGGATTCTTGTTCAGGGCATGCTTGACTATGACTGTGTACAATTTCAAGACATTCCAAGATACCTTTGGGGTCTTTTTTGAATAAAAAGTTAAGTCACTGCCTAAGTGCACAGACTTTCATCATTTTCAAAAATTCATTAAAAATATTCCTTAAGAGATATGCAAATATTTTCAATGGATTCTTGTTCAGGGCGTCGTTGACTATGACTGAGTACAATTTCAAGACATTCCAACATACTTGGAATGTCCAAGTGCATGGATCGCTTTCCGGATTTTCAAAAATTCATTAAAAATATTCTTCAAGAGATATGCAAATATATTCAACGGATTCTTGTTCAGGGCATTCTTGACTATGACTGTGTACAATTTCAAGACATTCCAAGATACTTTTGGGGTCTTTTTTGACGAAAAAGTTAAGTCACTGCCTAAGTGCATGGATCGCTTTCCTGATTTTCAGAAATTCTTTAAAAATATTCCTTAAACGATATGCAAATATTTTCAACGGATTCTTGTTCAGGGCGTCGTTGACTATGACTGAGTACAATTTCAAGACATTCCAACATACTTGGAATGTCCAAGTGCATGGATCGCTTTCCGGATTTTCAAAAATTCATTAAAAATATTCTTCAAGAGATATGCAAATATATTCAACGGATTCTTGTTCAGGGCATGCTTGACTATGACTGTGTACAATTTCAAGACATTCCAAGATACTTTTGGGGTCTTTTTTGACGAAAAAGTTAAGTCACTGCCTAAGTGCATGGATCGCTTTCCTGATTTTCAAAAATTCATTAAAAATATTCCTTAAGCGATATGCAAATATTTTCAACGGATTCTTGTTCAGGGCGTCGTTGACTATGACCGAGTACAATTTCAAGACATTCCAACATACTTTGAATGTCCAAGTACATGGATCGCTTTCCTGATTTTCAAAAGTTCATTAAAAATATTCTTCAAGAGATATGCAAATATATTCAACGGATTCTTGTTCAGGGCATGCTTGACTATGACTGTGTACAATTTCAAGACATTCCAAGATACTTTTGGGGTCTTTTTTGAATGAAAAGTTAAGTCACTGGCTTAGTGCACAGACTTTCCTCATTTTCAAAAATTCATTAAAAATATTCCTTAAGAGATATGCAAATATTTTCAATTGATTCTTGTTCAGAGCGTCGTTGACTATGACTGAGTACAATTTCAAGACATTCCAACATACTTGGAATGTCCAAGTGCATGGATCGCTTTTCGGATTTTCAAAAATTCATTAAAAATATTCTTCAAGAGATATGCAAATATATTCAACGGATTCTTGTTCAGGGCATGCTTGACTATGACTGTGTACAATTTCAAGACATTCCAAGATACTTTTGGGGTCTTTTTTGACGAAAAAGTTAAGTCACTGCCTAAGTGCATGGATCGCTTTCCTGATTTTCAAAAATTCATTAAAAATATTCCTTAAGCGATATGCAAATATTTTCAACGGATTCTTGTTCAGGGCGTCGTTGACTATGACTGAGTACAATTTCAAGACATTCCAACATACTTGGAATGTCCAAGTGCATGGATCGCTTTCCTGATTTTCAAAAGTTCATTAAAAATATTCTTCAAGAGATATGCAAATATATTCAACGGATTCTTGTTCAGGGCATGCTTGACTATGACTGTGTACAATTTCAAGACATTCCAAGATACTTTTGGGGTCTTTTTTGACGAAAAAGTTAAGTCACTGCCTAAGTGCATGGATCGCTTTCCTGATTTTCAAAAATTCATTAAAAATATTCCTTAAGCGATATGCAAATATTTTCAACGGATTCTTGTTCAGGGCGTCGTTGACTATGACTGAGTACAATTTCAAGACATTCCAACATACTTGGAATGTCCAAGTGCATGGATCGCTTTCCTGATTTTCAAAAGTTCATTAAAAATATTCTTCAAGAGATATGCAAATATATTCAACGGATTCTTGTTCAGGGCATGCTTGACTATGACTGTGTACAATTTCAAGACATTCCAAGATACTTTTGGGGTCTTTTTTGACGAAAAAGTTAAGTCACTGCCTAAGTGCATGGATCGCTTTCCTGATTTTCAGAAATTCTTTAAAAATATTCCTTAAACGATATGCAAATATTTTCAACGGATTCTTGTTCAGGGCGTCGTTGACTATGACTGAGTACAATTTCAAGACATTCCAACATACTTGGAATGTCCAAGTGCATGGATCGCTTTTCGGATTTTCAAAAATTCATTAAAAATATTCTTCAAGAGATATGCAAATATATTCAACGGTTTCTTGTTCAGGGCATGCTTGACTATGACTGTGTACAATTTCAAGACATTCCAAGATACTTTTGGGGTCTTTTTTGACAAAAAAGTTAAGTCACTGCCTAAGTGCATGGATTGCTTTCCTGATTTTCAAAAATTCATTCAAAATATTCCTTAAGCGATATGCAAATATTTTCAACGGATTCTTGTTCAGGGCGTCGTTGACTATGACTGAGTACAATTTCAAGACATTCCAACATACTTGGAATGTCCAAGTGCATGGATAGCTTTCCGGATTTTCAAAAATTCATTAAAAATATTCTTCAAGAGATATGCAAATATATTCAACGGATTCTTGTTCAGGGCATGCTTGACTATGACTGTGTACAATTTCAAGACATTCCAAGATACTTTTGGGGTCTTTTTTGAATAAAAAGTTAAGTCACTGCCTAAGTGCATGGATCGCTTTCCTGATTTTCAAAAATTCATTCAAAATATTCCTTAAGCGATATGCAAATATTTTCAACGGATTCTTGTTCAGGGCGTCGTTGACTATGACTGAGTACAATTTCAAGACATTCCAACATACTTGGAATGTCCAAGTGCATGGATCGCTTTCCGGATTTTCAAAAATTCATTAAAAATATTCTTCAAGAGATATGCAAATATATTCAACGGATTCTTATTCAGGGCATGCTTGACTATGACTGTGTACAATTTCAAGACATTCCAATTTACTTTTGGGGTTTTTTTTGAAAAAAAAGTCAAGTCACTAAGTGCATCAGGGCAAATGGATCGTTTCCTTCGTCTCACCTGATATCCTGCTGTGTGATCCACGGTGTCCAAACGTTTGTTTCCAGCGACTGGACGACATGGATGAACTCCTGCAGCTTTAATTCTTTAAAAACAACCCAAAAACATCAAAAGTTAAGTCACTGCCTAAGTGCATGGATCGCTTTCCTGATTTTCAAAAATTCATTAAAAATATTCCTCAAGAGATATGCAAATATATTCAACGGATTCTTGTTCAGGGCATGCTTGACTATGACTGTGTACAATTTCAAGACATTCCAAGATACTTTTGGGGTCTTTTTTGACGAAAAAGTTAAGTCACTGCCTAAGTGCATGGATCGCTTTCCTAATTTTCAAAAAATCATTAAAAATATTCCTTAAGAGATATGCAAATATTTTCAATTGATTCTTGTTCAGGGCGTCGTTGACTATGACTGAGTACAATTTCAAGACATTCCAACATACTTGGAATGTCCAAGTGCATGGATCGCTTTTCGGATTTTCAAAAATTCATTAAAAATATTCTTCAAGAGATATGCAAATATATTCAACGGATTCTTGTTCAGGGCATGCTTGACTATGACTGTGTACAATTTCAAGACATTCCAAGATACCTTTGGGGTCTTTTTTGGATAAAAAGTTAAGTCACTGCCTAAGTGCACAGACTTTCATCATTTTCAAAAATTCATTAAAAATATTCCTTAAGAGATATGCAAATATTTTCAATGGATTCTTGTTCAGGGCGTCGTTGACTATGACCGAGTACAATTTCAAGACATTCCAACATACTTGGAATGTCCAAGTGCATGGATCGCTTTCCGGATTTTCAAAAATTCATTAAAAATATTCTTCAAGAGATATGCAAATATATTCAACGGATTCTTGTTCAGGGCATGCTTGACTATGACTGTGTACAATTTCAAGACATTCCAAGATACTTTTGGGGTCTTTTTTGACGAAAAAGTTAAGTCACTGCCTAAGTGCATGATCGCTTTCCTGATTTTCAGAAATTCTTTAAAAATATTCCTTAAACGATATGCAAATATTTTCAACGGATTCTTGTTCAGGGCGTCGTTGACTATGACTGAGTACAATTTCAAGACATTCCAACATACTTGGAATGTCCAAGTGAATGGATCGCTTTCCTGATTTTCAAAAGTTCATTAAAAATATTCTTCAAGAGATATGCAAATATATTCAACGGATTCTTGTTCAGGGCATGCTTGACTATGACTGTGTACAATTTCAAGACATTCCAGGATGCTTTTGGGGTCTTTTATGAATAAAAAGTTAAGTCACTGCCTAAGTGCACAGACTTTCCTCATTTTCAAAAATTCATTAAAAATATTCCTTAAGAGATATGCAAATATTTTCAATTGATTCTTGTTCAGGGCGTCGTTGACTATGACTGAGTACAATTTCAAGACATTCCAACATACTTGGAATGTCCAAGTGCATGGATCGCTTTTCGGATTTTCAAAAATTCATTAAAAATATTCTTCAAGAGATATGCAAATATATTCAACGGATTCTTGTTCAGGGCATGCTTGACTATGACTGTGTACAATTTCAAGACATTCCAAGATACTTTTGGGGTCTTTTTTGACAAAAAAGTTAAGTCACTGCCTAAGTGCATGGATCGCTTTCCTGATTTTCAAAAATTCATTAAAAATATTCCTTAAGCGATATGCAAATATTTTCAACGGATTCTTGTTCAGGGCGTCGTTGACTATGACTGAGTACAATTTCAAGACATTCCAACATACTTGGAATGTCCAAGTGCATGGATCGCTTTCCTGATTTTCAAAAGTTCATTAAAAATATTCTTCAAGAGATATGCAAATATATTCAACGGATTCTTGTTCAGGGCATGCTTGACTATGACTGTGTATAATTTCAAGACATTCCAAGATACCTTTGGGGTCTTTTTTGAATAAAAAGTTAAGTCACTGCCTAAGTGCACAGACTTTCATCATTTTCAAAAATTCATTAAAAATATTCCTTAAGAGATATGCAAATATTTTCAATGGATTCTTGTTCAGGGCGTCGTTGACTATGACCGAGTACAATTTCAAGACATTCCAACATACTTGGAATGTCCAAGTGCATGGATCGCTTTCCGGATTTTCAAAAATTCATTAAAAATATTCTTCAAGAGATATGCAAATATATTCAACGGATTCTTGTTCAGGGCATGCTTGACTATGACTGTGTACAATTTCAAGACATTCCAAGATACTTTTGGGGTCTTTTTTGACGAAAAAGTTAAGTCACTGCCTAAGTGCATGGATCGCTTTCCTGATTTTCAGAAATTCTTTAAAAATATTCCTTAAACGATATGCAAATATTTTCAACGGATTCTTGTTCAGGGCGTCGTTGACTATGACTGAGTACAATTTCAAGACATTCCAACATACTTGGAATGTCCAAGTGCATGGATCGCTTTCCCGATTTTCAAAAGTTCATTAAAAATATTCTTCAAGAGATATGCAAATATATTCAACGGATTCTTGTTCAGGGCATGCTTGACTATGACTGTGTACAATTTCAAGACATTCCAAGATACTTTTGGGGTCTTTTTTGAATAAAAAGTTAAGTCACTGCCTAAGTGCACAGACTTTCATCATTTTCAAAAATTCATTAAAAATATTCCTTAAGAGATATGCAAATATTTTCAATTGATTCTTGTTCAGGGCGTCGTTGACTATGACTGAGTACAATTTCAAGACATTCCAACATACTTGGAATGTCCAAGTGCATGGATCGCTTTTCGGATTTTCAAAAATTCATTAAAAATATTCTTCAAGAGATATGCAAATATATTCAACGGATTCTTGTTCAGGGCATGCTTGACTATGACTGTGTACAATTTCAAGACATTCCAAGATACTTTTGGGGTCTTTTTTGACAAAAAAGTTAAGTCACTGCCTAAGTGCATGGATCGCTTTCCTGATTTTCAAAAATTCATTAAAAATATTCCTTAAGCGATATGCAAATATTTTCAACGGATTCTTGTTCAGGGCGTCGTTGACTATGACTGAGTACAATTTCAAGACATTCCAACATACTTGGAATGTCCAAGTGCATGGATCGCTTTTCGGATTTTCAAAAATTCATTAAAAATATTCTTCAAGAGATATGCAAATATATTCAACGGATTCTTGTTCAGGGCATGCTTGACTATGACTGTGTACAATTTCAAGACATTCCAAGATACTTTTGGGGTCTTTTTTGACGAAAAAGTTAAGTCACTGCCTAAGTGCATGGATCGCTTTCCTGATTTTCAAAAATTCATTAAAAATATTCCTTAAGCGATATGCAAATATTTTCAACGGATTCTTGTTCAGGGCGTCGTTGACTATGACTGAGTACAATTTCAAGACATTCCAACATACTTGGAATGTCCAAGTGCATGGATCGCTTTCCTGATTTTCAAAAGTTCATTAAAAATATTCTTCAAGAGATATGCAAATATATTCAACGGATTCTTGTTCAGGGCATGCTTGACTATGACTGTGTACAATTTCAAGACATTCCAAGATACTTTTGGGGTCTTTTTTGAATAAAAAGTTAAGTCACTGCCTAAGTGCACAGACTTTCATCATTTTCAAAAATTCATTAAAAATATTCCTTAAGAGATATGCAAATATTTTCAATTGATTCTTGTTCAGGGCGTCGTTGACTATGACTGAGTACAATTTCAAGACATTCCAACATACTTGGAATGTCCAAGTGCATGGATCGCTTTTCGGATTTTCAAAAATTCATTAAAAATATTCCTCAAGAGATATGCAAATATATTCAACCGATTCTTGTTCAGGGCATGCTTGACTATGACTGTGTACAATTTCAAGACATTCCAAGATACTTTTGGGGTCTTTTTTGACAAAAAAGTTAAGTCACTGCCTAAGTGCATGGATCGCTTTCCTGATTTTCAAAAATTCATTAAAAATATTCCTTAAGCTATATGCAAATATTTTCAACGGATTCTTGTTCAGGGCGTCGTTGACTATGACTGAGTACAATTTCAAGACATTCCAACATACTTGGAATGTCCAAGTGCATGGATCGCTTTCCTGATTTTCAAAAGTTCATTAAAAATATTCTTCAAGAGATATGCAAATATATTCAACGGATTCTTGTTCAGGGCATGCTTGACTATGACTGTGTACAATTTCAAGACATTCCAAGATACTTTTGGGGTCTTTTTTGAATAAAAAGTTAAGTCACTGCCTAAGTGCACAGACTTTCCTCATTTTCAAAAATTCATTAAAAATATTCCTTAAAAGATATGCAAATATTTTCAATTGATTCTTGTTCAGGGCGTCGTTGACTATGACTGAGTACAATTTCAAGACATTCCAACATACTTGGAATGTCCAAGTGCATGGATTGCTTTTCGGATTTTCAAAAATTCATTAAAAATATTCTTCAAGAGATATGCAAATATATTCAACGGATTCTTGTTCAGGGCATGCTTGACTATGACTGTGTACAATTTCAAGACATTCCAAGATACTTTTGGGGTCTTTTTTGACAAAAAAGTTAAGTCACTGCCTAAGTGCATGGATCGCTTTCCTGATTTTCAAAAATTCATTAAAAATATTCCTTAAGCGATATGCAAATATTTTCAACGGATTCTTGTTCAGGGCGTCGTTGACTATGACTGAGTACAATTTCAAGACATTCCAACATACTTGGAATGTCCAAGTGCATGGATCGCTTTCCTGATTTTCAAAAGTTCATTAAAAATATTCTTCAAGAGATATGCAAATATATTCAACGGATTCTTGTTCAGGGCATGCTTGACTATGACTGTGTACAATTTCAAGACATTCCAAGATACTTTTGGGGTCTTTTTTGAATAAAAAGTTAAGTCACTGCCTAAGTGCACAGACTTTCCTCATTTTCAAAAATTCATTAAAAATATTCCTTAAGAGATATGCAAATATTTTCAATTGATTCTTGTTCAGGGCGTCGTTGACTATGACTGAGTACAATTTCAAGACATTCCAACATACTTGGAATGTCCAAGTGCATGGATCGCTTTTCGGATTTTCAAAAATTCATTAAAAATATTCTTCAAGAGATATGCAAATATATTCAACGGATTCTTGTTCAGGGCATGCTTGACTATGACTGTGTACAATTTCAAGACATTCCAAGATACTTTTGGGGTCTTTTTTGACGAAAAAGTTAAGTTACTGCCTAAGTGCATGGATCGCTTTCCTGATTTTCAAAAATTCATTAAAAATATTCCTTAAGCGATATGCAAATATTTTCAACGGATTCTTGTTCAGGGCGTCGTTGACTATGACTGAGTACAATTTCAAGACATTCCAACATACTTGGAATGTCCAAGTGCATGGATCGCTTTCCCGATTTTCAAAAGTTCATTAAAAATATTCTTCAAGAGATATGCAAATATATTCAACGGATTCTTGTTCAGGGCATGCTTGACTATGACTGTGTACAATTTCAAGACATTCCAAGATACTTTTGGGGTCTTTTTTGAATAAAAAGTTAAGTCACTGCCTAAGTGCACAGACTTTCATCATTTTCAAAAATTCATTAAAAATATTCCTTAAGAGATATGCAAATATTTTCAATTGATTCTTGTTCAGGGCGTCGTTGACTATGACTGAGTACAATTTCAAGACATTCCAACATACTTGGAATGTCCAAGTGCATGGATCGCTTTTCGGATTTTCAAAAATTCATTAAAAATATTCTTCAAGAGATATGCAAATATATTCAACGGATTCTTGTTCAGGGCATGCTTGACTATGACTGTGTACAATTTCAAGACATTCCAAGATACTTTTGGGGTCTTTTTTGACAAAAAAGTTAAGTCACTGCCTAAGTGCATGGATCGCTTTCCTGATTTTCAAAAATTCATTAAAAATATTCCTTAAGCGATATGCAAATATTTTCAACGGATTCTTGTTTAGGGCGTCGTTGACTATGACTGAGTACAATTTCAAGACATTCCAACATACTTGGAATGTCCAAGTGCATGGATCGCTTTTCGGATTTTCAAAAATTCATTAAAAATATTCTTCAAGAGATATGCAAATATATTCAACGGATTCTTGTTCAGGGCATGCTTGACTATGACTGTGTACAATTTCAAGACATTCCAAGATACTTTTGGGGTCTTTTTTGACGAAAAAGTTAAGTCACTGCCTAAGTGCATGGATCGCTTTCCTGATTTTCAAAAATTCATTAAAAATATTCCTTAAGCGATATGCAAATATTTTCAACGGATTCTTGTTCAGGGCGTCGTTGACTATGACTGAGTACAATTTCAAGACATTCCAACATACTTGGAATGTCCAAGTGCATGGATCGCTTTCCTGATTTTCAAAAGTTCATTAAAAATATTCTTCAAGAGATATGCAAATATATTCAACGGATTCTTGTTCAGGGCATGCTTGACTATGACTGTGTACAATTTCAAGACATTCCAAGATACTTTTGGGGTCTTTTTTGAATAAAAAGTTAAGTCACTGCCTAAGTGCACAGACTTTCATCATTTTCAAAAATTCATTAAAAATATTCCTTAAGAGATATGCAAATATTTTCAATTGATTCTTGTTCAGGGCGTCGTTGACTATGACTGAGTACAATTTCAAGACATTCCAACATACTTGGAATGTCCAAGTGCATGGATCGCTTTTCGGATTTTCAAAAATTCATTAAAAATATTCTTCAAGAGATATGCAAATATATTCAACGGATTCTTGTTCAGGGCATGCTTGACTATGACTGTGTACAATTTCAAGACATTCCAAGATACTTTTGGGGTCTTTTTTGACAAAAAAGTTAAGTCACTGCCTAAGTGCATGGATCGCTTTCCTGATTTTCAAAAATTCATTAAAAATATTCCTTAAGCTATATGCAAATATTTTCAACGGATTCTTGTTCAGGGCGTCGTTGACTATGACTGAGTACAATTTCAAGACATTCCAACATACTTGGAATGTCCAAGTGCATGGATCGCTTTCCTGATTTTCAAAAGTTCATTAAAAATATTCTTCAAGAGATATGCAAATATATTCAACGGATTCTTGTTCAGGGCATGCTTGACTATGACTGTGTACAATTTCAAGACATTCCAAGATACTTTTGGGGTCTTTTTTGAATAAAAAGTTAAGTCACTGCCTAAGTGCACAGACTTTCCTCATTTTCAAAAATTCATTAAAAATATTCCTTAAAAGATATGCAAATATTTTCAATTGATTCTTGTTCAGGGCGTCGTTGACTATGACTGAGTACAATTTCAAGACATTCCAACATACTTGGAATGTCCAAGTGCATGGATTGCTTTTCGGATTTTCAAAAATTCATTAAAAATATTCTTCAAGAGATATGCAAATATATTCAACGGATTCTTGTTCAGGGCATGCTTGACTATGACTGTGTACAATTTCAAGACATTCCAAGATACTTTTGGGGTCTTTTTTGACAAAAAAGTTAAGTCACTGCCTAAGTGCATGGATCGCTTTCCTGATTTTCAAAAATTCATTAAAAATATTCCTTAAGCGATATGCAAATATTTTCAACGGATTCTTGTTCAGGGCGTCGTTGACTATGACTGAGTACAATTTCAAGACATTCCAACATACTTGGAATGTCGAAGTGCATGGATCGCTTTCCTGATTTTCAAAAGTTCATTAAAAATATTCTTCAAGAGATATGCAAATATATTCAACGGATTCTTGTTCAGGGCATGCTTGACTATGACTGTGTACAATTTCAAGACATTCCAAGATACTTTTGGGGTCTTTTTTGAATAAAAAGTTAAGTCACTGCCTAAGTGCACAGACTTTCCTCATTTTCAAAAATTCATTAAAAATATTCCTTAAGAGATATGCAAATATTTTCAATTGATTCTTGTTCAGGGTGTCGTTGACTATGACTGAGTACAATTTCAAGACATTCCAACATACTTGGAATGTCCAAGTGCATGGATCGCTTTTCGGATTTTCAAAAATTCATTAAAAATATTCTTCAAGAGATATGCAAATATATTCAACGGATTCTTGTTCAGGGCATGCTTGACTATGACTGTGTACAATTTCAAGACATTCCAATTTACTTTTGGGGGTTTTTTTTGAAAAAAAAGTCAAGTCACTAAGTGCATCAGGGCAAATGGATCGTTTCCTTCGTCTCACCTGATATCCTGCTGTGTGATCCACGGTGTCCAAACGTTTGTTTCCAGCGACTGGACGACATGGATGAACTCCTGCAGCTTTAATTCTTTAAAAACAACCCAAAAACATCAAAAGTTAAGTCACTGCCTAAGTGCATGGATCGCTTTCCTGATTTTCAAAAATTCATTAAAAATATTCCTCAAGAGATATGCAAATATATTCAACGGATTCTTGTTCAGGGCATGCTTGACTATGACTGTGTACAATTTCAAGACATTCCAAGATACTTTTGGGGTCTTTTTTGACGAAAAAGTTAAGTCACTGCCTAAGTGCATGGATCGCTTTCCTGATTTTCAAAAATTCATTAAAAATATTCCTTAAGCGATATGCAAATATTTTCAATGGATTCTTGTTCAGGGCGTCGTTGACTATGACTGAGTACAATTTCAAGACATTCCAACATACTTGGAATGTCCAAGTGCATGGATCGCTTTCCGGATTTTCAAAAATTCATTAAAAATATTCTTCAAGAGATATGCAAATATATTCAACGGATTCTTATTCAGGGCATGCTTGACTATGACTGTGTACAATTTCAAGACATTCCAATTTACTTTTGGGGTTTTTTTTGAAAAAAAAGTCAAGTCACTAAGTGCATCAGGGCAAATGGATCGTTTCCTTCGTCTCACCTGATATCCTGCTGTGTGATCCACGGTGTCCAAACGTTTGTTTCCAGCGACTGGGCGACATGGATGAACTCCTGCAGCTTTAATGCCTTAAAAACAAACCAAAAACATCAAAAGTTAAGTCACTGCCTAAGTGCATGGATCGCTTTCCTAATTTTCAAAAATTCATTAAAAATATTCCTTAAGAGATATGCAAATATTTTCAATTGATTCTTGTTCAGGGCGTCGTTGACTATGACTGAGTACAATTTCAAGACATTCCAACATACTTGGAATGTCCAAGTGCATGGATCGCTTTTCGGATTTTCAAAAATTCATTAAAAATATTCTTCAAGAGATATGCAAATATATTCAACGGATTCTTGTTCAGGGCATGCTTGACTATGACTGTGTACAATTTCAAGACATTCCAGGATACTCTTGGGGTCTTTTTTGAATAAAAAGTTAAGTCACTGCCGAAGTGCATGGATCGCTTTCCTGATTTTCAAAAATTCATTAAAAATATTCCTTAAGCGATATGCAAATATTTTCAACGGATTCTTGTTCAGGGCGTCGTTGACTATGACTGAGTACAATTTCAAAACATTCCAACATACTTGGAATGTCCAAGTGCATGGATCGCTTTCCTGATTTTCAAAAGTTCATTAAAAATATTCTTCAAGAGATATGCAAATATATTCAACGGATTCTTGTTCAGGGCATGCTTGACTATGACTGTGTACAATTTCAAGACATTCCAAGATACTTTTGGGGTCTTTTTTGAATAAAAAGTTAAGTCACTGCCTAAGTGCACAGACTTTCCTCATTTTCAAAAATTCATTAAAAATATTCCTTAAGAGATATGCAAATATTTTCAATTGATTCTTGTTCAGGGCGTTGTTGACTATGACTGAGTACAATTTAAAGACATTCCAACATACTTGGAATGTCCAAGTGCATGGATCGCTTTTCGGATTTTCAAAAATTCATTAAAAATATTCTTCAAGAGATATGCAAATATATTCAACGGATTCTTGTTCAGGGCATGCTTGACTATGACTGTGTACAATTTCAAGAGATTCCAAGATACTTTTGGGGTCTTTTTTGACAAAAAAGTTAAGTCACTGCCTAAGTGCATGGATCGCTTTCCTGATTTTCAAAAATTCATTAAAAATATTCCTTAAGCGATATGCAAATATTTTCAACGGATTCTTGTTCAGGGCGTCGTTGACTATGACTGAGTACAATTTCAAGACATTCCAACATACTTGGAATGTCCAAGTGCATGGATCGCTTTCCTGATTTTCAAAAGTTCATTAAAAATATTCTTCAAGAGATATGCAAATATATTCAACGGATTCTTGTTCAGGGCATGCTTGACTATGACTGTGTACAATTTCAAGACATTCCAAGATACCTTTGGGGTCTTTTTTGGATAAAAAGTTAAGTCACTGCCTAAGTGCACAGACTTTCATCATTTTCAAAAATTCATTAAAAATATTCCTTAAGAGATATGCAAATATTTTCAATGGATTCTTGTTCAGGGCGTCGTTGACTATGACCGAGTACAATTTCAAGACATTCCAACATACTTGGAATGTCCAAG
Source organism: Microchirus variegatus (assembly GCF_963457635.1). Taxonomy (NCBI): domain Eukaryota; kingdom Metazoa; phylum Chordata; class Actinopteri; order Pleuronectiformes; family Soleidae; genus Microchirus; species Microchirus variegatus. The sequence goes on along the minus strand of NW_028154717.1, from coordinate 219,231 downwards.
TGCATGGATCTCTTTCCGGATTTTCAAAAATTCATTAAAAATATTCTTCAAGAGATATGCAAATATATTCAACGGATTCTTGTTCAGGGCATGCTTGACTATGACTGTGTACAATTTCAAGACATTCCAAGATACTTTTGGGGTCTTTTTTGACGAAAAAGTTAAGTCACTGCCTAAGTGCATGGATCGCTTTCCTGATTTTCAGAAATTCTTTAAAAATATTCCTTAAGAGATATGCAAATATTTTCAATTGATTCTTGTTCAGGGCGTCGTTGACTATGACTGAGTACAATTTCAAGACATTCCAACATACTTGGAATGTCCAAGTGCATGGATCGCTTTTCGGATTTTCAAAAATTCATTAAAAATATTCTTCAAGAGATATGCAAATATATTCAACGGATTCTTGTTCAGGGCATGCTTGACTATGACTGTGTACAATTTCAAGACATTCCAAGATACTTTTGGGGTCTTTTTTGACAAAAAAGTTAAGTCACTGCCTAAGTGCATGGATCGCTTTTCTGATTTTCAAAAATTCATTAAAAATATTCCTTAAGCGATATGCAAATATTTTCAACGGATTCTTGTTCAGGGCGTCGTTGACTATGACTGAGTACAATTTCAAAACATTCCAACATACTTGGAATGTCCAAGTGCATGGATCGCTTTCCTGATTTTCAAAAGTTCATTAAAAATATTCTTCAAGAGATATGCAAATATATTCAACGGATTCTTGTTCAGGGCATGCTTGACTATGACTGTGTACAATTTCAAGACATTCCAAGATACTTTTGGGGTCTTTTTTGAATAAAAAGTTAAGTCACTGCCTAAGTGCACAGACTTTCCTCATTTTCAAAAATTCATTAAAAATATTCCTTAAGAGATATGAAAATATTTTCAATGGATTCTTGTTCAGGGCGTTGTTGACTATGACTGAGTACAATTTCAAGACATTCCAACATACTTGGAATGTCCAAGTGCATGGATCGCTTTCCGGATTTTCAAAAATTCATTAAAAATATTCTTCAAGAGATATGCAAATATATTCAACGGATTCTTGTTCAGGGCATGCTTGACTATGACTGTGTACAATTTCAAGACATTCCAAGATACCTTTGGGGTCTTTTTTGACGAAAAAGTTAAGTCACTGCCTAAGTGCATGGATCGCTTTCCTGATTTTCAGAAATTCTTTAAAAATATTCCTTAAACGATATGCAAATATTTTCAACGGATTCTTGTTCAGGGCGTCGTTGACTATGACTGAGTACAATTTCAAGACATTCCAACATACTTGGAATGTCCAAGTGCATGGATCGCTTTCCTGATTTTCAAAAGTTCATTAAAAATATTCTTCAAGAGATATGCAAATATATTCAACGGATTCTTGTTCAGGGCATGCTTGACTATGACTGTGTACAATTTCAAGACATTCCAAGATACTTTTGGGGTCTTTTTTGAATAAAAAGTTAAGTCACTGCCTAAGTGCACAGACTTTCCTCATTTTCAAAAATTCATTAAAAATATTCCTTAAGAGATATGCAAATATTTTCAATTGATTCTTGTTCAGGGCGTCGTTGACTATGACTGAGTACAATTTAAAGACATTCCAACATACTTGGAATGTCCAAGTGCATGGATCGCTTTTCGGATTTTCAAAAATTCATTAAAAATATTCTTCAAGAGATATGCAAATATATTCAACGGATTCTTGTTCAGGGCATGCTTGACTATGACTGTGTACAATTTCAAGACATTCCAAGATACTTTTGGGGTCTTTTTTGACAAAAAAGTTAAGTCACTGCCTAAGTGCATGGATCGCTTTCCTGATTTTCAAAAATTCATTAAAAATATTCCTTAAGTGATATGCAAATATTTTCAAGGGATTCTTGTTCAGGGCGTCGTTGACTATGACTGAGTACAATTTCAAGACATTCCAACATACTTGGAATGTCCAAGTGCATGGATCGCTTTCCTGATTTTCAAAAGTTCATTAAAAATATTCTTCAAGAGATATGCAAATATATTCAACGGATTCTTGTTCAGGGCATGCTTGACTATGACTGTGTACAATTTCAAGACATTCCAAGATACCTTTGGGGTCTTTTTTGGATAAAAAGTTAAGTCACTGCCTAAGTGCACAGACTTTCATCATTTTCAAAAATTCATTAAAAATATTCCTTAAGAGATATGCAAATATTTTCAATGGATTCTTGTTCAGGGCGTCGTTGACTATGACCGAGTACAATTTCAAGACATTCCAACATACTTGGAATGTCCAAGTGCATGGATCGCTTTTCGGATTTTCAAAAATTCATTAAAAATATTCTTCAAGAGATATGCAAATATATTCAACGGATTCTTGTTCAGGGCATGCTTGACTATGACTGTGTACAATTTCAAGACATTCCAAGATACTTTTGGGGTCTTTTTTGACGAAAAAGTTAAGTCACTGCCTAAGTGCATGGATCGCTTTCCTGATTTTCAGAAATTCTTTAAAAATATTCCTTAAACGATATGCAAATATTTTCAACGGATTCTTGTTCAGGGCGTCGTTGACTATGACTGAGTACAATTTCAAGACATTCCAACATACTTGGAATGTCCAAGTGCATGGATCGCTTTCCTGATTTTCAAAAGTTCATTAAAAATATTCTTCAAGAGATATGCAAATATATTCAACGGATTCTTGTTCAGGGCATGCTTGACTATGACTGTGTACAATTTCAAGACATTCCAGGATACTTTTGGGGTCTTTTTTGAATAAAAAGTTAAGTCACTGCCTAAGTGCACAGACTTTCCTCATTTTCAAAAATTCATTAAAAATATTCCTTAAGAGATATGCAAATATTTTCAATTGATTCTGGTTCAGGGCGTCGTTGACTATGACTGAGTACAATTTCAAGACATTCCAACATACTTGGAATGTCCAAGTGCATGGATCGCTTTTCGGATTTTCAAAAATTCATTAAAAATATTCTTCAAGAGATATGCAAATATATTCAACGGATTCGTGTCAAGGGCATGCTTGACTATGACTGTGTACAATTTCAAGACATTCCAAGATACTTTTGGGGTCTTTTTTGACGAAAAAGTTAAGTCACTGCCTAAGTGCATGGATCGCTTTCCTGATTTTCAGAAATTCTTTAAAAATATTCCTTAAACGATATGCAAATATTTTCAACGGATTCTTGTTCAGGGCGTCGTTGACTATGACTGAGTACAATTTCAAGACATTCCAACATACTTGGAATGTCCAAGTGCATGGATCGCTTTCCTGATTTTCAAAAGTTCATTAAAAATATTCTTCAAGAGATATGCAAATATATTCAACGGATTCTTGTTCAGGGCATGCTTGACTATGACTGTGTACAATTTCAAGACATTCCAAGATACCTTTGGGGTCTTTTTTGGATAAAAAGTTAAGTCACTGCCTAAGTGCACAGACTTTCATCATTTTCAAAAATTCATTAAAAATATTCCTTAAGAGATATGCAAATATTTTCAATGGATTCTTGTTCAGGGCGTCGTTGACTATGACTGAGTACAATTTCAAGACATTCCAACATACTTGGAATGTCCAAGTGCATGGATCGCTTTCCTGATTTTCAAAAGTTCATTAAAAATATTCTTCAAGAGATATGCAAATATATTCAACGGATTCTTGTTCAGGGCATGCTTGACTATGACTGTGTACAATTTCAAGACATTCCAAGATACTTTTGGGGTCTTTTTTGACAAAAAAGTTAAGTCACTGCCTAAGTGCATGGATCGCTTTTCTGATTTTCAAAAATTCATTAAAAATATTCCTTAAGCGATATGCAAATATTTTCAACGGATTCTTGTTCAGGGCGTCGTTGACTATGACTGAGTACAATTTCAAAACATTCCAACATACTTGGAATGTCCAAGTGCATGGATCGCTTTCCTGATTTTCAAAAGTTCATTAAAAATATTCTTCAAGAGATATGCAAATATATTCAACGGATTCTTGTTCAGGGCATGCTTGACTATGACTGTGTACAATTTCAAGACATTCCAAGATACTTTTGGGGTCTTTTTTGAATAAAAAGTTAAGTCACTGCCTAAGTGCACAGACTTTCCTCATTTTCAAAAATTCATTAAAAATATTCCTTAAGAGATATGAAAATATTTTCAATGGATTCTTGTTCAGGGCGTTGTTGACTATGACTGAGTACAATTTCAAGACATTCCAACATACTTGGAATGTCCAAGTGCATGGATCGCTTTCCGGATTTTCAAAAATTCATTAAAAATATTCTTCAAGAGATATGCAAATATATTCAACGGATTCTTGTTCAGGGCATGCTTGACTATGACTGTGTACAATTTCAAGACATTCCAAGATACCTTTGGGGTCTTTTTTGACGAAAAAGTTAAGTCACTGCCTAAGTGCATGGATCGCTTTCCTGATTTTCAGAAATTCTTTAAAAATATTCCTTAAACGATATGCAAATATTTTCAACGGATTCTTGTTCAGGGCGTCGTTGACTATGACTGAGTACAATTTCAAGACATTCCAACATACTTGGAATGTCCAAGTGCATGGATCGCTTTCCTGATTTTCAAAAGTTCATTAAAAATATTCTTCAAGAGATATGCAAATATATTCAACGGATTCTTGTTCAGGGCATGCTTGACTATGACTGTGTACAATTTCAAGACATTCCAAGATACTTTTGGGGTCTTTTTTGAATAAAAAGTTAAGTCACTGCCTAAGTGCACAGACTTTCCTCATTTTCAAAAATTCATTAAAAATATTCCTTAAGAGATATGCAAATATTTTCAATTGATTCTTGTTCAGGGCGTCGTTGACTATGACTGAGTACAATTTAAAGACAATCCAACATACTTGGAATGTCCAAGTGCATGGATCGCTTTTCGGATTTTCAAAAAGTCATTTAAAATATTCTTCAAGAGATATGCAAATATATTCAACGGATTCTTGTTCAGGGCATGCTTGACTATGACTGTGTACAATTTCAAGACATTCCAAGATACTTTTGGGGTCTTTTTTGAATAAAAAGTTAAGTCACTGCCTAAGTGCATGGATCGCTTTCCTGATTTTCAAAAATTCATTAAAAATATTCCTTAAGCGATATGCAAATATTTTCAAGGGATTCTTGTTCAGGGCGTCGTTGACTATGACTGAGTACAATTTCAAGACATTCCAACATACTTGGAATGTCCAAGTGCATGGATCGCTTTCCTGATTTTCAAAAGTTCATTAAAAATATTCTTCAAGAGATATGCAAATATATTCAACGGATTCTTGTTCAGGGCATGCTTGACTATGACTGTGTACAATTTCAAGACATTCCAAGATACTTTTGGGGTCTTTTTTGAATAAAAAGTTAAGTCACTGCCTAAGTGCACAGACTTTCCTCATTTTCAAAAATTCATTAAAAATATTCCTTAAGAGATATGCAAATATTTTCAATTGATTCTTGTTCAGGGCGTCGTTGACTATGACTGAGTACAATTTAAAGACATTCCAACATACTTGGAATGTCCAAGTGCATGGATCGCTTTTCGGATTTTCAAAAATTCATTTAAAATATTCTTCAAGAGATATGCAAATATATTCAACGGATTCTTGTTCAGGGCATGCTTGACTATGACTGTGTACAATTTCAAGACATTCCAAGATACTTTTGGGGTCTTTTTTGAATAAAAAGTTAAGTCACTGCCTAAGTGCATGGATCGCTTTCCTGATTTTCAAAAATTCATTAAAAATATTCCTTAAGCGATATGCAAATATTTTCAAGGGATTCTTGTTCAGGGCGTCGTTGACTATGACTGAGTACAATTTCAAGACATTCCAACATACTTGGAATGTCCAAGTGCATGGATCGCTTTCCTGATTTTCAAAAGTTCATTAAAAATATTCTTCAAGAGATATGCAAATATATTCAACGGATTCTTGTTCAGGGCATGCTTGACTATGACTGTGTACAATTTCAAGACATTCCAAGATACCTTTGGGGTCTTTTTTGGATAAAAAGTTAAGTCACTGCCTAAGTGCACAGACTTTCATCATTTTCAAAAATTCATTAAAAATATTCCTTAAGAGATATGCAAATATTTTCAATGGATTCTTGTTCAGGGCGTCGTTGACTATGACCGAGTACAATTTCAAGACATTCCAACATACTTGGAATGTCCAAGTGCATGGATCGCTTTTCGGATTTTCAAAAATTCATTAAAAATATTCTTCAAGAGATATGCAAATATATTCAACGGATTCTTGTTCAGGGCATGCTTGACTATGACTGTGTACAATTTCAAGACATTCCAAGATACTTTTGGGGTCTTTTTTGACGAAAAAGTTAAGTCACTGCCTAAGTGCATGGATCGCTTTCCTGATTTTCAGAAATTCTTTAAAAATATTCCTTAAACGATATGCAAATATTTTCAACGGATTCTTGTTCAGGGCGTCGTTGACTATGACTGAGTACAATTTCAAGACATTCCAACATACTTGGAATGTCCAAGTGCATGGATCGCTTTCCTGATTTTCAAAAGTTCATTAAAAATATTCTTCAAGAGATATGCAAATATATTCAACGGATTCTTGTTCAGGGCATGCTTGACTATGACTGTGTACAATTTCAAGACATTCCAGGATACTTTTGGGGTCTTTTTTGAATAAAAAGTTAAGTCACTGCCTAAGTGCACAGACTTTCCTCATTTTCAAAAATTCATTAAAAATATTCCTTAAGAGATATGCAAATATTTTCAATTGATTCTTGTTCAGGGCGTCGTTGACTATGACTGAGTACAATTTCAAGACATTCCAACATACTTGGAATGTCCAAGTGCATGGATCGCTTTTCGGATTTTCAAAAATTCATTAAAAATATTCTTCAAGAGATATGCAAATATATTCAACGGATTCGTGTCAAGGGCATGCTTGACTATGACTGTGTACAATTTCAAGACATTCCAAGATACTTTTGGGGTCTTTTTTGACGAAAAAGTTAAGTCACTGCCTAAGTGCATGGATCGCTTTCCTGATTTTCAGAAATTCTTTAAAAATATTCCTTAAACGATATGCAAATATTTTCAACGGATTCTTGTTCAGGGCGTCGTTGACTATGACTGAGTACAATTTCAAGACATTCCAACATACTTGGAATGTCCAAGTGCATGGATCGCTTTCCTGATTTTCAAAAGTTCATTAAAAATATTCTTCAAGAGATATGCAAATATATTCAACGGATTCTTGTTCAGGGCATGCTTGACTATGACTGTGTACAATTTCAAGACATTCCAAGATACTTTTGGGGTCTTTTTTGAATAAAAAGTTAAGTCACTGCCTAAGTGCACAGACTTTCCTCATTTTCAAAAATTCATTAAAAATATTCCTTAAGAGATATGCAAATATTTTCAATTGATTCTTGTTCAGGGCGTCGTTGACTATGACTGAGTACAATTTCAAGACATTCCAACATACTTGGAATGTCCAAGTGCATGGATCGCTTTTCGGATTTTCAAAAATTCATTAAAAATATTCTTCAAGAGATATGCAAATATATTCAACGGATTCTTGTTCAGGGCATGCTTGACTATGACTGTGTACAATTTCAAGACATTCCAAGATACTTTTGGGGTCTTTTTTGACAAAAAAGTTAAGTCACTGCCTAAGTGCATGGATCGCTTTCCTGATTTTCAAAAATTCATTAAAAATATTCCTTAAGAGATATGCAAATATTTTCAACGGATTCTTGTTCAGGGCGTCGTTGACTATGACTGAGTACAATTTCAAGACATTTCAACATACTTGGAATGTCCAAGTGCATGGATCGCTTTCCTGATTTTCAAAAGTTCATTAAAAATATTCTTCAAGAGATATGCAAATATATTCAACGGATTCTTGTTCAGGGCATGCTTGACTATGACTGTGTACAATTTCAAGACATTCCAAGATACTTTTGGGGTCTTTTTTGAATAAAAAGTTAAGTCACTGCCTAAGTGCACAGACTTTCATCATTTTCAAAAATTCATTAAAAATATTCCTTAAGAGATATGCAAATATTTTCAATGGATTCTTGTTCAGGGCGTCGTTGACTATGACCGAGTACAATTTCAAGACATTCCAACATACTTGGAATGTCCAAGTGCATGGATCGCTTTCCGGATTTTCAAAAATTCATTAAAAATATTCTTCAAGAGATATGCAAATATATTCAACGGATTCTTGTTCAGGGCATGCTTGACTATGACTGTGTACAATTTCAAGACATTCCAAGATACTTTTGGGGTCTTTTTTGACGAAAAAGTTAAGTCACTGCCTAAGTGCATGGATCGCTTTCCTGATTTTCAGAAATTCTTTAAAAATATTCCTTAAACGATATGCAAATATTTTCAACGGATTCTTGTTCAGGGCGTCGTTGACTATGACTGAGTACAATTTCAAGACATTCCAACATACTTGGAATGTCCAAGTGCATGGATGGCTTTTCGGATTTTCAAAAATTCATTAAAAATATTCTTCAAGAGATATGCAAATATATTCAACGGATTCGTGTCAAGGGCATGCTTGACTATGACTGTGTACAATTTCAAGACATTCCAAGATACTTTTGGGGTCTTTTTTGACGAAAAAGTTAAGTCACTGCCTAAGTGCATGGATCGCTTTCCTGATTTTCAGAAATTCTTTAAAAATATTCCTTAAACGATATGCAAATATTTTCAACGGATTCTTGTTCAGGGCGTCGTTGACTATGACTGAGTACAATTTCAAGACATTCCAACATACTTGGAATGTCCAAGTGCATGGATCGCTTTCCTGATTTTCAAAAGTTCATTAAAAATATTCTTCAAGAGATATGCAAATATATTCAACGGATTCTTGTTCAGGGCATGCTTGACTATGACTGTGTACAATTTCAAGACATTCCAAGATACTTTTGGGGTCTTTTTTGAATAAAAAGTTAAGTCACTGCCTAAGTGCACAGACTTTCATCATTTTCAAAAATTCATTAAAAATATTCCTTAAGAGATATGCAAATATTTTCAATTGATTCTTGTTCAGGGCGTCGTTGACTATGACTGAGTACAATTTCAAGACATTCCAACATACTTGGAATGTCCAAGTGCATGGATCGCTTTTCGGATTTTCAAAAATTCATTAAAAATATTCTTCAAGAGATATGCAAATATATTCAACGGATTCTTGTTCAGGGCATGCTTGACTATGACTGTGTACAATTTCAAGACATTCCAAGATACTTTTGGGGTCTTTTTTGACGAAAAAGTTAAGTCACTGCCTAAGTGCATGGATCGCTTTCCTGATTTTCAAAAATTCATTAAAAATGTTCCTTAAGCGATATGCAAATATTTTCAACGGATTCTTGTTCAGGGCGTCGTTGACTATGACTGAGTACAATTTCAAGACATTCCAACATACTTGGAATGTCCAAGTGCATGGATCGCTTTCCTGATTTTCAAAAGTTCATTAAAAATATTCTTCAAGAGATATGCAAATATATTCAACGGATTCTTGTTCAGGGCATGCTTGACTATGACTGTGTACAATTTCAAGACATTCCAAGATACCTTTGGGGTCTTTTTTGAATAAAAAGTTAAGTCACTGCCTAAGTGCACAGACTTTCATCATTTTCAAAAATTCATTAAAAATATTCCTTAAGAGATATGCAAATATTTTCAATTGATTCTTGTTCAGGGCGTCGTTGACTATGACTGAGTACAATTTCAAGACATTCCAACATACTTGGAATGTCCAAGTGCATGGATCACGTTTCGGATTTTCAAAAATTCATTAAAAATATTCTTCAAGAGATATGCAAATATATTCAACGGATTCTTGTTCAGGGCATGCTTGACTATGACTGTGTACAATTTCAAGACATTCCAAGATACTTTTGGGGTCTTTTTTGACGAAAAAGTTAAGTCACTGCCTAAGTGCATGGATCGCTTTCCTGATTTTCAGAAATTCTTTAAAAATATTCCTTAAGCGATATGCAAATATTTTCAACGGATTCTTGTTCAGGGCGTCGTTGACTATGACTGAGTACAATTTCAAGACATTCCAACATACTTGGAATGTCCAAGTGCATGGATCGCTTTCCTGATTTTCAAAAGTTCATTAAAAATATTCTTCAAGAGATATGCAAATATATTCAACGGATTCTTGTTCAGGGCATGCTTGACTATGACTGTGTACAATTTCAAGATATTCCAAGATACCTTTGGGGTCTTTTTTGAATAAAAAGTTAAGTCACTGCCTAAGTGCACAGACTTTCCTCATTTTCAAAAATTCATTAAAAATATTCCTTAAGAGATATGCAAATATTTTCAATTGATTCTTGTTCAGGGCGTCGTTGACTATGACTGAGTACAATTTCAAGACATTCCAACATACTTGGAATGTCCAAGTGCATGGATCGCTTTTCGGATTTTCAAAATTTCATTAAAAATATTCTTCAAGAGATATGCAAATATATTCAACGGATTCTTGTTCAGGGCATGCTTGACTATGACTGTGTACAATTTCAAGACATTCCAAGATACTTTTGGGGTCTTTTTTGACAAAAAAGTTAAGTCACTGCCTAAGTGCATGGATCGCTTTCCTCATTTTCAGAAATTCATTAAAAATATTCCTTAAGCGATATGCAAATATTTTCAACGGATTCTTGTTCAGGGCGTCGTTGACTATGACTGAGTACAATTTCAAGACATTCCAACATACTTGGAATGTCCAAGTGCATGGATCGCTTTCCTGATTTTCAAAAGTTCATTAAAAATATTCTTCAAGAGATATGCAAATATATTCAACGGATTCTTGTTCAGGGCATGCTTGACTATGACTGTGTACAATTTCAAGACATTCCAAGATACCTTTGGGGTCTTTTTTGAATAAAAAGTTAAGTCACTGCCTAAGTGCACAGACTTTCATCATTTTCAAAAATTCATTAAAAATATTCCTTAAGAGATATGCAAATATTTTCAATGGATTTTTGTTCAGGGCGTCGTTGACTATGACCGAGTACAATTTCAAGACATTCCAACATACTTGGAATGTCCAAGTGCATGGATCGCTTTCCGGATTTTCAAAAATTCATTAAAAATATTCTTCAAGAGATATGCAAATATATTCAACGGATTCTTGTTCAGGGCATTCTTGACTATGACTGTGTACAATTTCAAGACATTCCAAGATACTTTTGGGGTCTTTTTTGACGAAAAAGTTAAGTCACTGCCTAAGTGCATGGATCGCTTTCCTGATTTTCAGAAATTCTTTAAAAATATTCCTTAAACGATATGCAAATATTTTCAACGGATTCTTGTTCAGGGCGTCGTTGACTATGACTGAGTACAATTTCAAGACATTCCAACATACTTGGAATGTCCAAGTGCATGGATCGCTTTCCTGATTTTCAAAAGTTCATTAAAAATATTCTTCAAGAGATATGCAAATATATTCAACGGATTCTTGTTCAGGGCATGCTTGACTATGACTGTGTACAATTTCAAGACATTCCAAGATACTTTTGGGGTCTTTTTTGAATAAAAAGTTAAGTCACTGCCTAAGTGCACAGACTTTCCTCATTTTCAAAAATTCATTAAAAATATTCCTTAAGAGATATGCAAATATTTTCAATTGATTCTTGTTCAGGGCGTCGTTGACTATGACTGAGTACAATTTCAAGACATTCCAACATACTTGGAATGTCCAAGTGCATGGATCGCTTTTCGGATTTTCAAAAATTCATTAAAAATATTCTTCAAGAGATATGCAAATATATTCAACGGATTCTTGTTCAGGGCATGCTTGACTATGACTGTGTACAATTTCAAGATATTCCAAGATACTTTTGGGGTCTTTTTTGACAAAAAAGTTAAGTCACTGCCTAAGTGCATGGATCGCTTTCCTGATTTTCAGAAATTCTTTAAAAATATTCCTTAAACGATATGCAAATATTTTCAACGGATTCTTGTTCAGGGCGTCGTTGACTATGACTGAGTACAATTTCAAGACATTCCAACATACTTGGAATGTCCAAGTGCATGGATCGCTTTCCTGATTTTCAAAAGTTCATTAAAAATATTCTTCAAGAGATATGCAAATATATTCAACGGATTCTTGTTCAGGGCATGCTTGACTATGACTGTGTACAATTTCAAGACATTCCAAGATACTTTTGGGGTCTTTTTTGAATAAAAAGTTAAGTCACTGCCTAAGTGCACAGACTTTCCTCATTTTCAAAAATTCATTAAAAATATTCCTTAAGAGATATGCAAATATTTTCAATGGATTCTTGTTCAGGGCGTCGTTGACTATGACCGAGTACAATTTCAAGACATTCCAACATACTTGGAATGTCCAAGTGCATGGATCGCTTTCCGGATTTTCAAAAATTCATTAAAAATATTCTTCAAGAGATATGCAAATATATTCAACGGATTCTTGTTCAGGGCATTCTTGACTATGACTGTGTACAATTTCAAGACATTCCAAGATACTTTTGGGGTCTTTTTTGACGAAAAAGTTAAGTCACTGCCTAAGTGCATGGATCGCTTTCCTGATTTTCAGAAATTCTTTAAAAATATTCCTTAAACGATATGCAAATATTTTCAACGGATTCTTGTTCAGGGCGTCGTTGACTATGACTGAGTACAATTTCAAGACATTCCAACATACTTGGAATGTCCAAGTGCATGGATCGCTTTCCTGATTTTCAAAAGTTCATTAAAAATATTCTTCAAGAGATATGCAAATATATTCAACGGATTCTTGTTCAGGGCATGCTTGACTATGACTGTGTACAATTTCAAGACATTCCAAGATACCTTTGGGGTCTTTTTTGAATAAAAAGTTAAGTCACTGCCTAAGTGCACAGACTTTCATCATTTTCAAAAATTCATTAAAAATATTCCTTAAGAGATATGCAAATATTTTCAATGGATTCTTGTTCAGGGCCTCGTTGACTATGACTGAGTACAATTTCAAGACATTCCAACATACTTGGAATGTCCAAGTGCATGGATCGCTTTCCGGATTTTCAAAAATTCATTAAAAATATTCTTCAAGAGATATGCAAATATATTCAACGGATTCTTGTTCAGGGCATTCTTGACTATGGCTGTGTACAATTTCAAGACATTCCAAGATACTTTTGGGGTCTTTTTTGACAAAAAAGTTAAGTCACTGCCTAAGTGCATGGATCGCTTTCCTGATTTTCAAAAATTCATTAAAAATATTCCTTAAGCGATATGCAAATATTTTCAACGGATTCTTGTTCAGGGCGTCGTTGACTATGACTGAGTACAATTTCAAGACATTCCAACATACTTGGAATGTCCAAGTGCATGGATCGCTTTCCTGATTTTCAAAAGTTCATTAAAAATATTCTTCAAGAGATATGCAAATATATTCAACGGATTCTTGTTCAGGGCATGCTTGACTATGACTGTGTACAATTTCAAGACATTCCAAGATACCTTTGGGGTCTTTTTTGAATAAAAAGTTAAGTCACTGCCTAAGTGCACAGACTTTCATCATTTTCAAAAATTCATTAAAAATATTCCTTAAGAGATATGCAAATATTTTCAATGGATTCTTGTTCAGGGCGTCGTTGACTATGACCGAGTACAATTTCAAGACATTCCAACATACTTGGAATGTCCAAGTGCATGGATCGCTTTCCGGATTTTCAAAAATTCATTAAAAATATTCTTCAAGAGATATGCAAATATATTCAACGGATTCTTGTTCAGGGCATTCTTGACTATGACTGTGTACAATTTCAAGACATTCCAAGATACTTTTGGGGTCTTTTTTGACGAAAAAGTTAAGTCACTGCCTAAGTGCATGGATCGCTTTCCTGATTTTCAGAAATTCTTTAAAAATATTCCTTAAACGATACGCAAATATTTTCAACGGATTCTTGTTCAGGGCGTCGTTGACTATGACTGAGTACAATTTCAAGACATTCCAACATACTTGGAATGTCCAAGTGCATGGATCGCTTTCCTGATTTTCAAAAGTTCATTAAAAATATTCTTCAAGAGATATGCAAATATATTCAACGGATTCTTGTTCAGGGCATGCTTGACTATGACTGTGTACAATTTCAAGACATTCCAAGATACTTTTGGGGTCTTTTTTGACAAAAAAGTTAAGTCACTGCCTAAGTGCATGGATCGCTTTCCTGATTTTCAAAAATTCATTAGAAATATTCCTTAAGCGATATGCAAATATTTTCAACGGATTCTTGTTCAGGGCGTCGTTGACTATGACTGAGTACAATTTCAAGACATTCCAACATACTTGGAATGTCCAAGTGCATGGATCGCTTTCCTGATTTTCAAAAGTTCATTAAAAATATTCTTCAAGAGATATGCAAATATATTCAACGGATTCTTGTTCAGGGCATGCTTGACTATGACTGTGTACAATTTCAAGACATTCCAAGATACCTTTGGGGTCTTTTTTGAATAAAAAGTTAAGTCACTGCCTAAGTGCACAGACTTTCATCATTTTCAAAAATTCATTAAAAATATTCCTTAAGAGATATGCAAATATTTTCAATGGATTCTTGTTCAGGGCGTCGTTGACTATGACCGAGTACAATTTCAAGACATTCCAACATACTTGGAATGTCCAAGTGCATGGATCGCTTTCCGGATTTTCAAAAATTCATTAAAAATATTCTTCAAGAGATATGCAAATATATTCAACGGATTCTTGTTCAGGGCATTCTTGACTATGACTGTGTACAATTTCAAGACATTCCAAGATACTTTTGGGGTCTTTTTTGACGAAAAAGTTAAGTCACTGCCTAAGTGCATGGATCGCTTTCCTGATTTTCAGAAATTCTTTAAAAATATTCCTTAAACGATATGCAAATATTTTCAACGGATTCTTGTTCAGGGCGTCGTTGACTATGACTGAGTACAATTTCAAGACATTCCAACATACTTGGAATGTCCAAGTGCATGGATCGCTTTCCTGATTTTCAAAAGTTCATTAAAAATATTCTTCAAGAGATATGCAAATATATTCAACGGATTCTTGTTCAGGGCATGCTTGACTATGACTGTGTACAATTTCAAGACATTCCAAGATACCTTTGGGGTCTTTTTTGAATAAAAAGTTAAGTCACTGCCTAAGTGCACAGACTTTCATCATTTTCAAAAATTCATTAAAAATATTCCTTAAGAGATATATAAATATTTTCAATGGATTCTTGTTCAGGGCGTCGTTGACTATGACCGAGTACAATTTCAAGACATTCCAACATACTTGGAATGTCCAAGTGCATGGATCGCTTTTCGGATTTTCAAAAATTCATTAAAAATATTCTTCAAGAGATATGCAAATATATTCAACATATTCTTGTTCAGGGCATGCTTGACTATGACTGTGTACAATTTCAAGACATTCCAAGATACTTTTGGGGTCTTTTTTGACAAAAAAGTTTAGTCACTGCCTAAGTGCATGGATCGCTTTCCTGATTTTCAGAAATTCTTTAAAAATATTCCTTAAACGATATCCAAATATTTTCAACGGATTCTTGTTCAGGGCGTCGTTGACTATGACTGAGTACAATTTCAAGACATTCCAACATACTTGGAATGTCCAAGTGCATGGATCGCTTTCCTGATTTTCAAAAGTTCATTAAAAATATTCTTCAAGAGATATGCAAATATATTCAACGGATTCTTGTTCAGGGCATTCTTGACTATGGCTGTGTACAATTTCAAGACATTCCAAGATACTTTTGGGGTCTTTTTTGACAAAAAAGTTAAGTCACTGCCTAAGTGCATGGATCGCTTTCCTGATTTTCAAAAATTCATTAAAAATATTCCTTAAGCGATATGCAAATATTTTCAACGGATTCTTGTTCAGGGCGTCGTTGACTATGACTGAGTACAATTTCAAGACATTCCAACATACTTGGAATGTCCAAGTGCATGGATCGCTTTCCTGATTTTCAAAAGTTCATTAAAAATATTCTTCAAGAGATATGCAAATATATTCAACGGATTCTTGTTCAGGGCATGCTTGACTATGACTGTGTACAATTTCAAGACATTCCAAGATACCTTTGGGGTCTTTTTTGAATAAAAAGTTAAGTCACTGCCTAAGTGCACAGACTTTCATCATTTTCAAAAATTCATTAAAAATATTCCTTAAGAGATATGCAAATATTTTCAATGGATTCTTGTTCAGGGCGTCGTTGACTATGACCGAGTACAATTTCAAGACATTCCAACATACTTGGAATGTCCAAGTGCATGGATCGCTTTCCGGATTTTCAAAAATTCATTAAAAATATTCTTCAAGAGATATGCAAATATATTCAACGGATTCTTGTTCAGGGCATTCTTGACTATGACTGTGTACAATTTCAAGACATTCCAAGATACTTTTGGGGTCTTTTTTGACGAAAAAGTTAAGTCACTGCCTAAGTGCATGGATCGCTTTCCTGATTTTCAGAAATTCTTTAAAAATATTCCTTAAACGATACGCAAATATTTTCAACGGATTCTTGTTCAGGGCGTCGTTGACTATGACTGAGTACAATTTCAAGACATTCCAACATACTTGGAATGTCCAAGTGCATGGATCGCTTTCCTGATTTTCAAAAGTTCATTAAAAATATTCTTCAAGAGATATGCAAATATATTCAACGGATTCTTGTTCAGGGCATGCTTGACTATGACTGTGTACAATTTCAAGACATTCCAAGATACTTTTGGGGTCTTTTTTGACAAAAAAGTTAAGTCACTGCCTAAGTGCATGGATCGCTTTCCTGATTTTCAAAAATTCATTAGAAATATTCCTTAAGCGATATGCAAATATTTTCAACGGATTCTTGTTCAGGGCGTCGTTGACTATGACTGAGTACAATTTCAAGACATTCCAACATACTTGGAATGTCCAAGTGCATGGATCGCTTTCCTGATTTTCAAAAGTTCATTAAAAATATTCTTCAAGAGATATGCAAATATATTCAACGGATTCTTGTTCAGGGCATGCTTGACTATGACTGTGTACAATTTCAAGACATTCCAAGATACCTTTGGGGTCTTTTTTGAATAAAAAGTTAAGTCACTGCCTAAGTGCACAGACTTTCATCATTTTCAAAAATTCATTAAAAATATTCCTTAAGAGATATGCAAATATTTTCAATGGATTCTTGTTCAGGGCGTCGTTGACTATGACCGAGTACAATTTCAAGACATTCCAACATACTTGGAATGTCCAAGTGCATGGATCGCTTTCCGGATTTTCAAAAATTCATTAAAAATATTCTTCAAGAGATATGCAAATATATTCAACGGATTCTTGTTCAGGGCATTCTTGACTATGACTGTGTACAATTTCAAGACATTCCAAGATACTTTTGGGGTCTTTTTTGACGAAAAAGTTAAGTCACTGCCTAAGTGCATGGATCGCTTTCCTGATTTTCAGAAATTCTTTAAAAATATTCCTTAAACGATATGCAAATATTTTCAACGGATTCTTGTTCAGGGCGTCGTTGACTATGACTGAGTACAATTTCAAGACATTCCAACATACTTGGAATGTCCAAGTGCATGGATCGCTTTCCTGATTTTCAAAAGTTCATTAAAAATATTCTTCAAGAGATATGCAAATATATTCAACGGATTCTTGTTCAGGGCATGCTTGACTATGACTGTGTACAATTTCAAGACATTCCAATTTACTTTTGGGGTTTTTTTTGAAAAAAAAGTCAAGTCACTAAGTGCATCAGGGCAAATGGATCGTTTCCTTCGTCTCACCTGATATCCTGCTGTGTGATCCACGGTGTCCAAACGTTTGTTTCCAGCGACTGGACGACATGGATGAACTCCTGCAGCTTTAATTCTTTAAAAACAACCCAAAAACATCAAAAGTTAAGTCACTGCCTAAGTGCATGGATCGCTTTCCTGATTTTCAAAAATTCATTAAAAATATTCCTCAAGAGATATGCAAATATATTCAACGGATTCTTGTTCAGGGCATGCTTGACTATGACTGTGTACAATTTCAAGACATTCCAAGATACTTTTGGGGTCTTTTTTGACGAAAAAGTTAAGTCACTGCCTAAGTGCATGGATCGCTTTCCTGATTTTCAAAAATTCATTAAAAATATTCCTTAAGCGATATGCAAATATTTTCAACGGATTCTTGTTCAGGGCGTCGTTGACTATGACTGAGTACAATTTCAAGACATTCCAACATACTTGGAATGTCCAAGTGCATGGATCGCTTTTCGGATTTTCAAAAATTCATTTAAAATATTCTTCAAGAGATATGCAAATATATTCAACGGATTCTTGTTCAGGGCATGCTTGACTATGACTGTGTACAATTTCAAGACATTCCAAGATACTTTTGGGGTCTTTTTTGAATAAAAAGTTAAGTCACTGCCTAAGTGCACAGACTTTCCTCATTTTCAAAAATTCATTAAAAATATTCCTTAAGAGATATGCAAATATATTCAACGGATTCTTGTTCAGGGCATGCTTGACTATGACTGTGTACAATTTCAAGACATTCCAAGATACTTTTGGGGTCTTTTTTGACGAAAAAGTTAAGTCACTGCCTAAGTGCATGGATCGCTTTCCTGATTTTCAGAAATTCTTTAAAAATATTCCTTAAACGATATGCAAATATTTTCAACGGATTCTTGTTCAGGGCGTCGTTGACTATGACTGAGTACAATTTCAAGACATTCCAACATACTTGGAATGTCCAAGTGCATGGATCGCTTTCCTGATTTTCAAAAGTTCATTAAAAATATTCTTCAAGAGATATGCAAATATATTCAACGGATTCTTGTTCAGGGCATGCTTGACTATGACTGTGTACAATTTCAAGACATTCCAAGATACTTTTGGGGTCTTTTTTGAATAAAAAGTTAAGTCACTGCCTAAGGGCACAGACTTTCCTCATTTTCAAAAATTCATTAAAAATATTCCTTAAGAGATATGCAAATATTTTCAATTGATTCTTGTTCAGGGCGTCGTTGACTATGACTGAGTACAATTTCAAGACATTCCAACATACTTGGAATGTCCAAGTGCATGGATCGCTTTTCGGATTTTCAAAAATTCATTAAAAATATTCTTCAAGAGATATGCAAATATATTCAACGGATTCTTGTTCAGGGCATGCTTGACTATGACTGTGTACAATTTCAAGACATTCCAAGATACTTTTGGGGTCTTTTTTGACAAAAAAGTTAAGTCACTGCCTAAGTGCATGGATCGCTTTCCTGATTTTCAAAAATTCATTAAAAATATTCCTTAAGCGATATGCAAATATTTTCAACGGATTCTTGTTCAGGGCGTCGTTGACTATGACTGAGTACAATTTCAAGACATTCCAACATACTTGGAATGTCCAAGTGCATGGATCGCTTTCCTGATTTTCAAAAGTTCATTAAAAATATTCTTCAAGAGATATGCAAATATATTCAACGGATTCTTGTTCAGGGCATGCTTGACTATGACTGTGTACAATTTCAAGACATTCCAAGATACTTTTGGGGTCTTTTTTGAATAAAAAGTTAAGTCACTGCCTAAGTGCACAGACTTTCCTCATTTTCAAAAATTCATTAAAAATATTCCTTAAGAGATATGCAAATATTTTCAATGGATTCTTGTTCAGGGCGTCGTTGACTATGACCGAGTACAATTTCAAGACATTCCAACATACTTGGAATGTCCAAGTGCATGGATCGCTTTCCGGATTTTCAAAAATTCATTAAAAATATTCTTCAAGAGATATGCAAATATATTCAACGGATTCTTGTTCAGGGCATTCTTGACTATGACTATGTACAATTTCAAGACATTCCAAGATACTTTTGGGGTCTTTTATGACGAAAAAGTTAAGTCACTGCCTAAGTGCATGGATCGCTTTCCTGATTTTCAGAAATTCTTTAAAAATATTCCTTAAACGATACGCAAATATTTTCAACGGATTCTTGTTCAGGGCGTCGTTGACTATGACTGAGTACAATTTCAAGACATTCCAACATACTTGGAATGTCCAAGTGCATGGATCGCTTTCCTGATTTTCAAAAGTTCATTAAAAATATTCTTCAAGAGATATGCAAATATATTCAACGGATTCTTGTTCAGGGCATGCTTGACTATGACTGTGTACAATTTCAAGACATTCCAAGATACTTTTGGGGTCTTTTTTGACAAAAAAGTTAAGTCACTGCCTAAGTGCATGGATCGCTTTCCTGATTTTCAAAAATTCATTAGAAATATTCCTTAAGCGATATGCAAATATTTTCAACGGATTCTTGTTCAGGGCGTCGTTGACTATGACTGAGTACAATTTCAAGACATTCCAACATACTTGGAATGTCCAAGTGCATGGATCGCTTTCCTGATTTTCAAAAGTTCATTAAAAATATTCTTCAAGAGATATGCAAATATATTCAACGGATTCTTGTTCAGGGCATGCTTGACTATGACTGTGTACAATTTCAAGACATTCCAAGATACCTTTGGGGTCTTTTTTGAATAAAAAGTTAAGTCACTGCCTAAGTGCACAGACTTTCATCATTTTCAAAAATTCATTAAAAATATTCCTTAAGAGATATGCAAATATTTTCAATGGATTCTTGTTCAGGGCCTCGTTGACTATGACTGAGTACAATTTCAAGACATTCCAACATACTTGGAATGTCCAAGTGCATGGATCGCTTTCCGGATTTTCAAAAATTCATTAAAAATATTCTTCAAGAGATATGCAAATATATTCAACGGATTCTTGTTCAGGGCATTCTTGACTATGACTGTGTACAATTTCAAGACATTCCAAGATACTTTTGGGGTCTTTTTTGACAAAAAAGTTAAGTCACTGCCTAAGTGCATGGATCGCTTTCCTGATTTTCAAAAATTCATTAAAAATATTCCTTAAGCGATATGCAAATATTTTCAACGGATTCTTGTTCAGGGCGTCGTTGACTATGACTGAGTACAATTTCAAGACATTCCAACATACTTGGAATGTCCAAGTGCATGGATCGCTTTCCTGATTTTCAAAAGTTCATTAAAAATATTCTTCAAGAGATATGCAAATATATTCAACGGATTCTTGTTCAGGGCATGCTTGACTATGACTGTGTACAATTTCAAGACATTCCAAGATACCTTTGGGGTCTTTTTTGAATAAAAAGTTAAGTCACTGCCTAAGTGCACAGACTTTCATCATTTTCAAAAATTCATTAAAAATATTCCTTAAGAGATATGCAAATATTTTCAATGGATTCTTGTTCAGGGCGTCGTTGACTATGACCGAGTACAATTTCAAGACATTCCAACATACTTGGAATGTCCAAGTGCATGGATCGCTTTCCGGATTTTCAAAAATTCATTAAAAATATTCTTCAAGAGATATGCAAATATATTCAACGGATTCTTGTTCAGGGCATTCTTGACTATGACTGTGTACAATTTCAAGACATTCCAAGATACTTTTGGGGTCTTTTTTGACGAAAAAGTTAAGTCACTGCCTAAGTGCATGGATCGCTTTCCTGATTTTCAGAAATTCTTTAAAAATATTCCTTAAACGATACGCAAATATTTTCAACGGATTCTTGTTCAGGGCGTCGTTGACTATGACTGAGTACAATTTCAAGACATTCCAACATACTTGGAATGTCCAAGTGCATGGATCGCTTTCCTGATTTTCAAAAGTTCATTAAAAATATTCTTCAAGAGATATGCAAATATATTCAACGGATTCTTGTTCAGGGCATGCTTGACTATGACTGTGTACAATTTCAAGACATTCCAAGATACTTTTGGGGTCTTTTTTGACAAAAAAGTTAAGTCACTGCCTAAGTGCATGGATCGCTTTCCTGATTTTCAAAAATTCATTAGAAATATTCCTTAAGCGATATGCAAATATTTTCAACGGATTCTTGTTCAGGGCGTCGTTGACTATGACTGAGTACAATTTCAAGACATTCCAACATACTTGGAATGTCCAAGTGCATGGATCGCTTTCCTGATTTTCAAAAGTTCATTAAAAATATTCTTCAAGAGATATGCAAATATATTCAACGGATTCTTGTTCAGGGCATGCTTGACTATGACTGTGTACAATTTCAAGACATTCCAAGATACCTTTGGGGTCTTTTTTGAATAAAAAGTTAAGTCACTGCCTAAGTGCACAGACTTTCATCATTTTCAAAAATTCATTAAAAATATTCCTTAAGAGATATGCAAATATTTTCAATGGATTCTTGTTCAGGGCGTCGTTGACTATGACCGAGTACAATTTCAAGACATTCCAACATACTTGGAATGTCCAAGTGCATGGATCGCTTTCCGGATTTTCAAAAATTCATTAAAAATATTCTTCAAGAGATATGCAAATATATTCAACGGATTCTTGTTCAGGGCATTCTTGACTATGACTGTGTACAATTTCAAGACATTCCAAGATACTTTTGGGGTCTTTTTTGACGAAAAAGTTAAGTCACTGCCTAAGTGCATGGATCGCTTTCCTGATTTTCAGAAATTCTTTAAAAATATTCCTTAAACGATATGCAAATATTTTCAACGGATTCTTGTTCAGGGCGTCGTTGACTATGACTGAGTACAATTTCAAGACATTCCAACATACTTGGAATGTCCAAGTGCATGGATCGCTTTCCTGATTTTCAAAAGTTCATTAAAAATATTCTTCAAGAGATATGCAAATATATTCAACGGATTCTTGTTCAGGGCATGCTTGACTATGACTGTGTACAATTTCAAGACATTCCAAGATACCTTTGGGGTCTTTTTTGAATAAAAAGTTAAGTCACTGCCTAAGTGCACAGACTTTCATCATTTTCAAAAATTCATTAAAAATATTCCTTAAGAGATATATAAATATTTTCAATGGATTCTTGTTCAGGGCGTCGTTGACTATGACCGAGTACAATTTCAAGACATTCCAACATACTTGGAATGTCCAAGTGCATGGATCGCTTTTCGGATTTTCAAAAATTCATTAAAAATATTCTTCAAGAGATATGCAAATATATTCAACATATTCTTGTTCAGGGCATGCTTGACTATGACTGTGTACAATTTCAAGACATTCCAAGATACTTTTGGGGTCTTTTTTGACAAAAAAGTTTAGTCACTGCCTAAGTGCATGGATCGCTTTCCTGATTTTCAGAAATTCTTTAAAAATATTCCTTAAACGATATCCAAATATTTTCAACGGATTCTTGTTCAGGGCGTCGTTGACTATGACTGAGTACAATTTCAAGACATTCCAACATACTTGGAATGTCCAAGTGCATGGATCGCTTTCCTGATTTTCAAAAGTTCATTAAAAATATTCTTCAAGAGATATGCAAATATATTCAACGGATTCTTGTTCAGGGCATGCTTGACTATGACTGTGTACAATTTCAAGACATTCCAATTTACTTTTGGGGTTTTTTTTGAAAAAAAAGTCAAGTCACTAAGTGCATCAGGGCAAATGGATCGTTTCCTTCGTCTCACCTGATATCCTGCTGTGTGATCCACGGTGTCCAAACGTTTGTTTCCAGCGACTGGACGACATGGATGAACTCCTGCAGCTTTAATTCTTTAAAAACAACCCAAAAACATCAAAAGTTAAGTCACTGCCTAAGTGCATGGATCGCTTTCCTGATTTTCAAAAATTCATTAAAAATATTCCTCAAGAGATATGCAAATATATTCAACGGATTCTTGTTCAGGGCATGCTTGACTATGACTGTGTACAATTTCAAGACATTCCAAGATACTTTTGGGGTCTTTTTTGACGAAAAAGTTAAGTCACTGCCTAAGTGCATGGATCGCTTTCCTGATTTTCAAAAATTCATTAAAAATATTCCTTAAGCGATATGCAAATATTTTCAACGGATTCTTGTTCAGGGCGTCGTTGACTATGACTGAGTACAATTTCAAGACATTCCAACATACTTGGAATGTCCAAGTGCATGGATCGCTTTTCGGATTTTCAAAAATTCATTTAAAATATTCTTCAAGAGATATGCAAATATATTCAACGGATTCTTGTTCAGGGCATGCTTGACTATGACTGTGTACAATTTCAAGACATTCCAAGATACTTTTGGGGTCTTTTTTGAATAAAAAGTTAAGTCACTGCCTAAGTGCATGGATCGCTTTCCTGATTTTCAAAAATTCATTAAAAATATTCCTTAAGCGATATGCAAATATTTTCAACGGATTCTTGTTCAGGGCGTCGTTGACTATGACTGAGTACAATTTCAAAACATTCCAACATACTTGGAATGTCCAAGTGCATGGATCGCTTTCCTGATTTTCAAAAGTTCATTAAAAATTTTCTTCAAGAGATATGCAAATATATTCAACGGATTCTTGTTCAGGGCATGCTTGACTATGACTGTGTACAATTTCAAGACATTCCAAGATACTTTTGGGGTCTTTTTTGAATAAAAAGTTAAGTCACTGCCTAAGTGCACAGACTTTCCTCATTTTCAAAAATTCATTAAAAATATTCCTTAAGAGATATGCAAATATTTTCAATTGATTCTTGTTCAGGGCGTCGTTGACTATGACTGAGTACAATTTAAAGACATTCCAACATACTTGGAATGTCCAAGTGCATGGATCGCTTTTCGGATTTTCAAAAATTCATTAAAAATATTCTTCAAGAGATATGCAAATATATTCAACGGATTCTTGTTCAGGGCATGCTTGACTATGACTGTGTACAATTTCAAGACATTCCAAGATACTTTTGGGGTCTTTTTTGACAAAAAAGTTAAGTCACTGCCTAAGTGCATGGATCGCTTTCCTGATTTTCAAAAATTCATTAAAAATATTCCTTAAGCGATATGCAAATATTTTCAACGGATTCTTGTTCAGGGCGTCGTTGACTATGACTGAGTACAATTTCAAGACATTCCAACATACTTGGAATGTCCAAGTGCATGGATCGCTTTCCTGATTTTCAAAAGTTCATTAAAAATATTCTTCAAGAGATATGCAAATATATTCAACGGATTCTTGTTCAGGGCATGCTTGACTATGACTGTGTACAATTTCAAGACATTCCAGGATACTTTTGGGGTCTTTTTTGAATAAAAAGTTAAGTCACTGCCTAAGTGCACAGACTTTCCTCATTTTCAAAAATTCATTAAAAATATTCCTTAAGAGATATGCAAATATTTTCAATTGATTCTTGTTCAGGGCGTCGTTGACTATGACTGAGTACAATTTCAAGACATTCCAACATACTTGGAATGTCCAAGTGCATGGATCGCTTTTCGGATTTTCAAAAATTCATTAAAAATATTCTTCAAGAGATATGCAAATATATTCAACGGATTCTTGTTCAGGGCATGCTTGACTATGACTGTGTACAATTTCAAGACATTCCAAGATACTTTTGGGGTCTTTTTTGACGAAAAAGTTAAGTCACTGCCTAAGTGCATGGATCGCTTTCCTGATTTTCAGAAATTCTTTAAAAATATTCCTTAAGCGATATGCAAATATTTTCAACGGATTCTTGTTCAGGGCGTCGTTGACTATGACTGAGTACAATTTCAAAACATTCCAACATACTTGGAATGTCCAAGTGCATGGATCGCTTTCCTGATTTTCAAAAGTTCATTAAAAATATTCTTCAAGAGATATGCAAATATATTCAACGGATTCTTGTTCAGGGCATGCTTGAATATGACTGTGTACAATTTCAAGACATTCCAAGATACTTTTGGGGTCTTTTTTGAATAAAAAGTTAAGTCACTGCCTAAGTGCACAGACTTTCCTCATTTTCAAAAGTTCATTAAAAATATTCTTCAAGAGATATGCAAATATATTCAACGGATTCTTGTTCAGGGCATGCTTGACTATGACTGTGTACAATTTCAAGACATTCCAATTTACTTTTGGGGTTTTTTTTGAAAAAAAAGTCAAGTCACTAAGTGCATCAGGGCAAATGGATCGTTTCCTTCGTCTCACCTGATATCCTGCTGTGTGATCCACGGTGTCCAAACGTTTGTTTCCAGCGACTGGACGACATGGATGAACTCCTGCAGCTTTAATTCTTTAAAAACAACCCAAAAACATCAAAAGTTAAGTCACTGCCTAAGTGCATGGATCGCTTTCCTGATTTTCAAAAATTCATTAAAAATATTCCTCAAGAGATATGCAAATATATTCAACGGATTCTTGTTCAGGGCATGCTTGACTATGACTGTGTACAATTTCAAGACATTCCAAGATACTTTTGGGGTCTTTTTTGACGAAAAAGTTAAGTCACTGCCTAAGTGCATGGATCGCTTTCCTGATTTTCAAAAATTCATTAAAAATATTCCTTAAGCGATATGCAAATATTTTCAACGGATTCTTGTTCAGGGCGTCGTTGACTATGACTGAGTACAATTTCAAGACATTCCAACATACTTGGAATGTCCAAGTGCATGGATCGCTTTTCGGATTTTCAAAAATTCATTTAAAATATTCTTCAAGAGATATGCAAATATATTCAACGGATTCTTGTTCAGGGCATGCTTGACTATGACTGTGTACAATTTCAAGACATTCCAAGATACTTTTGGGGTCTTTTTTGAATAAAAAGTTAAGTCACTGCCTAAGTGCATGGATCGCTTTCCTGATTTTCAAAAATTCATTAAAAATATTCCTTAAGCGATATGCAAATATTTTCAACGGATTCTTGTTCAGGGCGTCGTTGACTATGACTGAGTACAATTTCAAAACATTCCAACATACTTGGAATGTCCAAGTGCATGGATCGCTTTCCTGATTTTCAAAAGTTCATTAAAAATTTTCTTCAAGAGATATGCAAATATATTCAACGGATTCTTGTTCAGGGCATGCTTGACTATGACTGTGTACAATTTCAAGACATTCCAAGATACTTTTGGGGTCTTTTTTGAATAAAAAGTTAAGTCACTGCCTAAGTGCACAGACTTTCCTCATTTTCAAAAATTCATTAAAAATATTCCTTAAGAGATATGCAAATATTTTCAATCGATTCTTGTTCAGGGCGTCGTTGACTATGACTGAGTACAATTTAAAGACATTCCAACATACTTGGAATGTCCAAGTGCATGGATCGCTTTTCGGATTTTCAAAAATTCATTAAAAATATTCTTCAAGAGATATGCAAATATATTCAACGGATTCTTGTTCAGGGCATGCTTGACTATGACTGTGTACAATTTCAAGACATTCCAAGATACTTTTGGGGTCTTTTTTGACGAAAAAGTTAAGTCACTGCCTAAGTGCATGGATCGCTTTCCTGATTTTCAAAAATTCATTAAAAATATTCCTTAAGCGATATGCAAATATTTTCAACGGATTCTTGTTCAGGGCGTCGTTGACTATGACTGAGTACAATTTCAAGACATTCCAACATACTTGGAATGTCCAAGTGCATGGATCGCTTTCCTGATTTTCAAAAGTTCATTAAAAATATTCTTCAAGAGATATGCAAATATATTCAACGGATTCTTGTTCAAGGCATGCTTGACTATGACTGTGTACAATTTCAAGACATTCCAGGATACTTTTGGGGTCTTTTTTGAATAAAAAGTTAAGTCACTGCCTAAGTGCACAGACTTTCCTCATTTTCAAAAATTCATTAAAAATATTCCTTAAGAGATATGCAAATATTTTCAATTGATTCTTGTTCAGGGCGTCGTTGACTATGACTGAGTACAATTTCAAGACATTCCAACATACTTGGAATGTCCAAGTGCATGGATCGCTTTTCGGATTTTCAAAAATTCATTAAAAATATTCTTCAAGAGATATGCAAATATATTCAACGGATTCTCGTTCAGGGCATGCTTGACTATGACTGTGTACAATTTCAAGACATTCCAAGATACTTTTGGGGTCTTTTTTGACGAAAAAGTTAAGTCACTGCCTAAGTGCATGGATCGCTTTCCTGATTTTCAGAAATTCTTTAAAAATATTCCTTAAGCGATATGCAAATATTTTCAACGGATTCTTGTTCAGGGCGTCGTTGACTATGACTGAGTACAATTTCAAAACATTCCAACATACTTGGAATGTCCAAGTGCATGGATCGCTTTCCTGATTTTCAAAAGTTCATTAAAAATATTCTTCAAGAGATATGCAAATATATTCAACGGATTCTTGTTCAGGGCATGCTTGAATATGACTGTGTACAATTTCAAGACATTCCAAGATACTTTTGGGGTCTTTTTTGAATAAAAAGTTAAGTCACTGCCTAAGTGCACAGACTTTCCTCATTTTCAAAAATTCATTAAAAATATTCCTTAAGAGATATGCAAATATTTTCAATGGATTCTTGTTCAGGGCATGCTTGACTATGACTGTGTACAATTTCAAGACATTCCAAGATACTTTTGGGGTCTTTTTTGAATAAAAAGTTAAGTCACTGCCTAAGTGCACAGACTTTCCTCATTTTCAAAAATTCATTAAAAATATTCCTTAAGAGATATGCAAATATTTTCAATTGATTCTTGTTCAGGGCATGCTTGACTATGACTGTGTACAATTTCAAGACATTCCAAGATACTTTTGGGTTTTTTTTTTTTTAAAAAGTCAAGTCACTAAGTGCATCAGGGCAAATGGATCGTTTCCTTCGTCTCACCTGATATCCTGCTGTGTGATCCACGGTGTCCAAACGTTTGTTTCCAGCGACTGGACGACATGGATGAACTCCTGCAGCTTTAATTCTTTAAAAACAACCCAAAAACATCAAAAGTTAAGTCACTGCCTAAGTGCATGGATCGCTTTCCTGATTTTCAAAAATTCATTAAAAATATTCCTCAAGAGATATGCAAATATATTCAACGGATTCTTGTTCAGGGCATGCTTGACTATGACTGTGTACAATTTCAAGACATTCCAAGATACTTTTGGGGTCTTTTTTGACGAAAAAGTTAAGTCACTGCCTAAGTGCATGGATCGCTTTCCTGATTTTCAAAAATTCATTAAAAATATTCCTTAAGCGATATGCAAATATTTTCAACGGATTCTTGTTCAGGGCGTCGTTGACTATGACTGAGTACAATTTCAAGACATTCCAACATACTTGGAATGTCCAAGTGCATGGATCGCTTTCCGGATTTTCAAAAATTCATTAAAAATATTCTTCAAGAGATATGCAAATATATTCAACGGATTCTTGTTCAGGGCATGCTTGACTATGACTGTGTACAATTTCAAGACATTCCAATTTACTTTTGGGGTTTTTTTTGAAAAAAAAGTCAAGTCACTAAGTGCATCAGGGCAAATGGATTGTTTCCTTCGTCTCACCTGATATCCTGCTGTGTGATCCACGGTGTCCAAACGTTTGTTTCCAGCGACTGGGCGACATGGATGAACTCCTGCAGCTTTAATGCTTTAAAAACAAACCAAAAACATCAAAAGTTAAGTCACTGCCTAAGTGCATGGATCGCTTTCCTAATTTTCAAAAATTCATTAAAAATATTCCTTAAGAGATATGCAAATATTTTCAATTGATTCTTGTTCAGGGCGTCGTTGACTATGACTGAGTACAATTTCAAGACATTCCAACATACTTGGAATGTCCAAGTGCATGGATCGCTTTTCGGATTTTCAAAAATTCATTAAAAAAATTCTTCAAGAGATATGCAAATATATTCAACGGATTCTTGTTCAGGGCATGCTTGACTATGACTGTGTACAATTTCAAGACATTCCAAGATACTTTTGGGGTCTTTTTTGAATAAAAAGTTAAGTCACTGCCTAAGTGCATGGATCGCTTTCCTGATTTTCAAAAATTAATTAAAAATATTCCTTAAGCGATATGCAAATATTTTCAACGGATTCTTGTTCAGGGCGTCGTTGACTATGACTGAGTACAATTTCAAGACATTCCAACATACTTGGAATGTCCAAGTGCATGGATCGCTTTCCTGATTTTCAAAAGTTCATTAAAAATATTCTTCAAGAGATATGCAAATATATTCAACGGATTCTTGTTCAGGGCATGCCTGACTATGACTGTGTACAATTTCAAGACATTCCAAGATACTTTTGGGGTCTTTTTTGAATAAAAAGTTAAGTCACTGCCTAAGTGCACAGACTTTCCTCATTTTCAAAAATTCATTAAAAATATTCCTTAAGAGATATGCAAATATTTTCAATTGATTCTTGTTCAGGGCGTCGTTGACTATGACTGAGTACAATTTCAAGACATTCCAACATACTTGGAATGTCCAAGTGCATCGATTGCTTTTCGGATTTTCAAAAATTCATTAAAAATATTCTTCAAGAGATATGCAAATATATTCAACGGATTCTTGTTCAGGGCATGCTTGACTATGACTGTGTACAATTTCAAGACATTCCAAGATACTTTTGGGGTCTTTTTTGACGAAAAAGTTAAGTCACTGCCTAAGTGCATGGATCGCTTTCCTGATTTTCAGAAATTCTTTAAAAATATTCCTTAAACGATATGCAAATATTTTCAACGGATTCTTGTTCAGGGCGTCGTTGACTATGACTGAGTACAATTTCAAGACATTCCAACATACTTGGAATGTCCAAGTGCATGGATCGCTTTCCTGATTTTCAAAAGTTCATTAAAAATATTCTTCAAGAGATATGCAAATATATTCAACGGATTCTTGTTCAGGGCATGCTTGACTATGACTGTGTACAATTTCAAGACATTCCAAGATACTTTTGGGGTCTTTTTTGAATAAAAAGTTAAGTCACTGCCTAAGTGCACAGACTTTCCTCATTTTCAAAAATTCATTAAAAATATTCCTTAAGAGATATGCAAATATTTTCAATTGATTCTTGTTCAGGGCGTCGTTGACTATGACTGAGTACAATTTCAAGACATTCCAACATACTTGGAATGTCCAAGTGCATGGATCGCTTTTCGGATTTTCAAAAATTCATTAAAAATATTCTTCAAGAGATATGCAAATATATTCAACGGATTCTTGTTCAGGGCATGCTTGACTATGACTGTGTACACTTTCAAGACATTCCAAGATACTTTTGGTGTCTTTTTTGACAAAAAAGTTAAGTCACTGCCTAAGTGCATGGATCGCTTTCCTGATTTTCAAAAATTCATTAAAAATATTCCTTAAGCGATATGCAAATATTTTCAACGGATTCTTTTTCAGGGCGTCGTTGACTATGACTGAGTACAATTTCAAGACATTCCAACATACTTGGAATGTCCAAGTGCATGGATCGCTTTCCTGATTTTCAAAAGTTCATTAAAAATATTCTTCAAGAGATATGCAAATATATTCAACGGATTCTTGTTCAGGGCATGCTTGACTATGACTGTGTACAATTTCAAGACATTCCAAGATACTTTTGGGGTCTTTTTTGAATAAAAAGTTAAGTCACTGCCTAAGTGCACAGACTTTCCTCATTTTCAAAAATTCATTAAAAATATTCCTTAAGAGATATGCAAATATTTTCAATTGATTCTTGTTCAGGGCGTCGTTGACTATGACCGAGTACAATTTCAAGACATTCCAACATACTTGGAATGTCCAAGTGCATGGATCGCTTTTCGGATTTTCAAAAATTCATTAAAAATATTCTTCAAGAGATATGCAAATATATTCAACGGATTCTTGTTCAGGGCATGCTTGACTATGACTGTGTACAATTTCAAGACATTCCAAGATACTTTTGGTGTCTTTTTTGACAAAAAAGTTAAGTCACTGCCTAAGTGCATGGATCGCTTTCCTGATTTTCAAAAATTCATTAAAAATATTCCTTAAGCGATATGCAAATATTTTCAACGGATTCTTGTTCAGGGCGTCGTTGACTATGACTGAGTACAATTTCAAGACATTCCAACATACTTGGAATGTCCAAGTGCATGGATCGCTTTCCTGATTTTCAAAAGTTCATTAAAAATATTCTTCAAGAGATATGCAAATATATTCAACGGATTCTTGTTCAGGGCATGCTTGACTATGACTGTGTACAATTTCAAGACATTCCAAGATACTTTTGGGGTCTTTTTTGAATAAAAAGTTAAGTCACTGCCTAAGTGCACAGACTTTCCTCATTTTCAAAAATTCATTAAAAATATTCCTTAAGAGATATGCAAATATTTTCAATTGATTCTTGTTCAGGGCGTCGTTGACTATGACTGAGTACAATTTCAAGACATTCCAACATACTTGGAATGTCCAAGTGCATCGATTGCTTTTCGGATTTTCAAAAATTCATTAAAAATATTCTTCAAGAGATATGCAAATATATTCAACGGATTCTTGTTCAGGGCATGCTTGACTATGACTGTGTACAATTTCAAGACATTCCAAGATACTTTTGGGGTCTTTTTTGACAAAAAAGTTAAGTCACTGCCTAAGTGCATGGATCGCTTTCCTGATTTTCAAAAATTCATTAAAAATATTCCTTAAGCGATATGCAAATATTTTCAACGGATTCTTGTTCAGGGCGTCGTTGACTATGACTGAGTACAATTTCAAGACATTCCAACATACTTGGAATGTCCAAGTGCATGGATCGCTTTCCTGATTTTCAAAAGTTCATTAAAAATATTCTTCAAGAGATATGCAAATATATTCAACGGATTCTTGTTTAGGGCATGCTTGACTATGACTGTGTACAATTTCAAGACATTCCAAGATACTTTTGGGGTCTTTTTTGAATAAAAAGTTAAGTCACTGCCTAAGTGCACAGACTTTCCTCATTTTCAAAAATTCATTAAAAATATTCCTTAAGAGATATGCAAATATTTTCAATTGATTCTTGTTCAGGGCGTCGTTGACTATGACTGAGTACAATTTCAAGACATTCCAACATACTTGGAATGTCCAAGTGCATGGATCGCTTTTCGGATTTTCAAAAATTCATTAAAAATATTCTTCAAGAGATATGCAAATATATTCAACGGATTCTTGTTCAGGGCATGCTTGACTATGACTGTGTACAATTTCAAGACATTCCAAGATACTTTTGGGGTCTTTTTTGAATAAAAAGTTAAGTCACTGCCTAAGTGCACAGACTTTCCTCATTTTCAAAAATTCATTAAAAATATTCCTTAAGAGATATGCAAATATTTTCAATTGATTCTTGTTCAGGGCGTCGTTGACTATGACTGAGTACAATTTCAAAACATTCCAACATACTTGGAATGTCCAAGTGCATGGATCGCTTTCCTGATTTTCAAAAGTTCATTAAAAATATTCTTCAAGAGATATGCAAATATATTCAACGGATTCTTGTTCAGGGCATGCTTGACTATGACTGTGTACAATTTCAAGACATTCCAATTTACTTTTGGGGTTTTTTTTGAAAAAAAAGTCAAGTCACTAAGTGCATCAGGGCAAATGGATCGTTTCCTTCGTCTCACCTGATATCCTGCTGTGTGATCCACGGTGTCCAAACGTTTGTTTCCAGCGACTGGACGACATGGATGAACTCCTGCAGCTTTAATTCTTTAAAAACAACCCAAAAACATCAAAAGTTAAGTCACTGCCTAAGTGCATGGATCGCTTTCCTGATTTTCAAAAATTCATTAAAAATATTCCTCAAGAGATATGCAAATATATTCAACGGATTCTTGTTCAGGGCATGCTTGACTATGACTGTGTACAATTTCAAGACATTCCAAGATACTTTTGGGGTCTTTTTTGACGAAAAAGTTAAGTCACTGCCTAAGTGCATGGATCGCTTTCCTAATTTTCAAAAATTCATTAAAAATATTCCTTAAGAGATATGCAAATATTTTCAATTGATTCTTGTTCAGGGCGTCGTTGACTATGACTGAGTACAATTTCAAGACATTCCAACATACTTGGAATGTCCAAGTGCATGGATCGCTTTTCGGATTTTCAAAAATTCATTAAAAAAATTCTTCAAGAGATATGCAAATATATTCAACGGATTCTTGTTCAGGGCATGCTTGACTATGACTGTGTACAATTTCAAGACATTCCAAGATACTTTTGGGGTCTTTTTTGACAAAAAAGTTAAGTCACTGCCTAAGTGCATGGATCGCTTTCCTGATTTTCAAAAATTCATTAAAAATATTCCTTAAAAGATATGCAAATATTTTCAACGGATTCTTGTTCAGGGCGTCGTTGACTATGACTGAGTACAATTTCAAGACATTCCAACATACTTGGAATGTCCAAGTGCATGGATCGCTTTCCTGATTTTCAAAAGTTCATTAAAAATATTCTTCAAGAGATATGCAAATATATTCAACGGATTCTTGTTCAGGGCATGCTTGACTATGACTGTGTACAATTTCAAGACATTCCAAGATACTTTTGGGGTCTTTTTTGAATAAAAAGTTAAGTCACTGCCTAAGTGCACAGACTTTCCTCATTTTCAAAAATTCATTAAAAATATTCCTTAAGAGATATGCAAATATTTTCAATTGATTCTTGTTCAGGGCGTCGTTGACTATGACTGAGTACAATTTCAAGACATTCCAACATACTTGGAATGTCCAAGTGCATGGATCGCTTT
The DNA here is from genome assembly GCF_963457635.1 of Microchirus variegatus. Lineage (NCBI taxonomy): Eukaryota > Metazoa > Chordata > Actinopteri > Pleuronectiformes > Soleidae > Microchirus > Microchirus variegatus. The sequence continues at coordinate 184,725 of NW_028154717.1, read as the reverse complement.
TCGGATTTTCAAAAATTCATTAAAAATATTCTTCAAGAGATATGCAAATATATTCAACGGATTCTTGTTCAGGGCATGCTTGACTATGACTGTGTACAATTTCAAGACATTCCAAGATACTTTTGGTGTCTTTTTTGACAAAAAAGTTAAGTCACTGCCTAAGTGCATGGATCGCTTTCCTGATTTTCAAAAATTCATTAAAAATATTCCTTAGGCGATATGCTAATATTTTCAACGGATTCTTGTTCAGGGCGTCGTTGACTATGACTGAGTACAATTTCAAGACATTCCAACATACTTGGAATGTCCAAGTGCATGGATCGCTTTCCTGATTTTCAAAAGTTCATTAAAAATATTCTTCAAGAGATATGCAAATATATTCAACGGATTCTTGTTTAGGGCATGCTTGACTATGACTGTGTACAATTTCAAGACATTCCAAGATACTTTTGGGGTCTTTTTTGAATAAAAAGTTAAGTCACTGCCTAAGTGCACAGACTTTCCTCATTTTCAAAAATTCATTAAAAATATTCCTTAAGAGATATGCAAATATTTTCAATTGATTCTTGTTCAGGGCGTCGTTGACTATGACTGAGTACAATTTCAAGACATTCCAACATACTTGGAATGTCCAAGTGCATGGATCGCTTTCCTGATTTTCAAAAGTTCATTAAAAATATTCTTCAAGAGATATGCAAATATATTCAACGGATTCTTGTTCAGGGCATGCTTGACTATGACTGTGTACAATTTCAAGACATTCCAAGATACTTTTGGGGTCTTTTTTGACAAAAAAGTTAAGTCACTGCCTAAGTGCATGGATCGCTTTCCTGATTTTCAAAAATTCATTAAAAATATTCCTTAAGCGATATGCAAATATTTTCAACGGATTCTTGTTCAGGGCGTCGTTGACTATGACTGAGTACAATTTCAAGACATTCCAACATACTTGGAATGTCCAAGTGCATGGATCGCTTTCCTGATTTTCAAAAGTTCATTAAAAATATTCTTCAAGAGATATGCAAATATATTCAACGGATTCTTGTTTAGGGCATGCTTGACTATGACTGTGTACAATTTCAAGACATTCCAAGATACTTTTGGGGTCTTTTTTGAATAAAAAGTTAAGTCACTGCCTAAGTGCACAGACTTTCCTCATTTTCAAAAATTCATTAAAAATATTCCTTAAGAGATATGCAAATATTTTCAATTGATTCTTGTTCAGGGCGTCGTTGACTATGACTGAGTACAATTTCAAGACATTCCAACATACTTGGAATGTCCAAGTGCATGGATCGCTTTTCGGATTTTCAAAAATTCATTAAAAATATTCTTCAAGAGATATGCAAATATATTCAACGGATTCTTGTTCAGGGCATGCTTGACTATGACTGTGTACAATTTCAAGACATTCCAAGATACTTTTGGGGTCTTTTTTGACGAAAAAGTTAAGTCACTGCCTAAGTGCATGGATCGCTTTCCTGATTTTCAAAAATTCATTAAAAATATTCTTCAAGAGATATGCAAATATATTCAACGGATTCTTGTTCAGGGCATGCTTGACTATGACTGTGTACAATTTCAAGACATTCCAAGATACTTTTGGGGTCTTTTTTGACAAAAAAGTTAAGTCACTGCCTAAGTGCATGGATCGCTTTCCTGATTTTCAAAAATTCATTAAAAATATTCCTTAAGCGATATGCAAATATTTTCAACGGATTCTTGTTCAGGGCGTCGTTGACTATGACTGAGTACAATTTCAAGACATTCCAACATACTTGGAATGTCCAAGTGCATGGATCGCTTTCCTGATTTTCAAAAGTTCATTAAAAATATTCTTCAAGAGATATGCAAATATATTCAACGGATTCTTGTTTAGGGCATGCTTGACTATGACTGTGTACAATTTCAAGACATTCCAAGATACTTTTGGGGTCCTTTTTGAATAAAAAGTTAAGTCACTGCCTAAGTGCACAGACTTTCCTCATTTTCAAAAATTCATTAAAAATATTCCTTAAGAGATATGCAAATATTTTCAATTGATTCTTGTTCAGGGCGTCGTTGACTATGACTGAGTACAATTTCAAGACATTCCAACATACTTGGAATGTCCAAGTGCATGGATCGCTTTTCGGATTTTCAAAAATTCATTAAAAATATTCTTCAAGAGATATGCAAATATATTCAACGGATTCTTGTTCAGGGCATGCTTGACTATGACTGTGTACAATTTCAAGACATTCCAAGATACTTTTGGGGTCTTTTTTGACGAAAAAGTTAAGTCACTGCCTAAGTGCATGGATCGCTTTCCTGATTTTCAAAAATTCATTAAAAATATTCCTTAAGCGATATGCAAATATTTTCAACGGATTCTTGTTCAGGGCGTCGTTGACTATGACTGAGTACAATTTCAAGACATTCCAACATACTTGGAATGTCCAAGTGCATGGATCGCTTTCCTGATTTTCAAAAGTTCATTAAAAATATTCTTCAAGAGATATGCAAATATATTCAAGGGATTCTTGTTCAGGGCATGCTTGACTATGACTGTGTACAATTTCAAGACATTCCAAGATACTTTTGGGGTCTTTTTTGACAAAAAAGTTAAGTCACTGCCTAAGTGCATGGATCGCTTTCCTGATTTTCAAAAATTCATTAAAAATATTCCTTAAACGATATGCATATATTTTCAACGGATTTTTGTTCAGGGCGTCGTTGACTATGACTGAGTACAATTTCAAGACATTCCAACATACTTGGAATGTCCAAGTGCATGGATCGCTTTTCGGATTTTCAAAAATTCATTTAAAATATTCTTCAAGAGATATGCAAATATATTCAACGGATTCTTGTTCAGGGCATGCTTGACTATGACTGTGTACAATTTCAAGACATTCCAAGATACTTTTGGGGTCTTTTTTGACAAAAAAGTTAAGTCACTGCCTAAGTGCATGGATCGCTTTTCTGATTTTCAAAAATTCATTAAAAATATTCCTTAAGCGATATGCAAATATTTTCAACGGATTCTTGTTCAGGGCGTCGTTGACTATGACTGAGTACAATTTCAAAACATTCCAACATACTTGGAATGTCCAAGTGCATGGATCGCTTTCCTGATTTTCAAAAGTTCATTAAAAATATTCTTCAAGAGATATGCAAATATATTCAACGGATTCTTGTTCAGGGCATGCTTGACTATGACTGTGTACAATTTCAAGACATTCCAAGATACTTTTGGGGTCTTTTTTGAATAAAAAGTTAAGTCACTGCCTAAGTGCACAGACTTTCCTCATTTTCAAAAATTCATTAAAAATATTCCTTAAGAGATATGCAAATATTTTCAATGGATTCTTGTTCAGGGCGTTGTTGACTATGACTGTGTACAATTTCAAGACATTCCAAGATACTTTTGGGGTCTTTTTTGACGAAAAAGTTAAGTCACTGCCTAAGTGCATGGATCGCTTTCCTGATTTTCAAAAATTCATTAAAAATATTCCTTAAGCGATATGCAAATATTTTCAACGGATTCTTGTTCAGGGCGTCGTTGACTATGACTGAGTACAATTTCAAGACATTCCAACATAATTGGAATGTCCAAGTGCATGGATCGCTTTCCGGATTTTCAAAAATTCATTAAAAATATTCTTCAAGAGATATGCAAATATATTCAACGGATTCTTATTCAGGGCATGCTTGACTATGACTGTGTACAATTTCAAGACATTCCAATTTACTTTTGGGTTTTTTTTTGAAAAAAAAGTCAAGTCACTAAGTGCATCAGGGCAAATGGATTGTTTCCTTCGTCTCACCTGATATCCTGCTGTGTGATCCACGGTGTCCAAACGTTTGTTTCCAGCGACTGGGCGACATGGATGAACTCCTGCAGCTTTAATGCTTTAAAAACAAACCAAAAACATCAAAAGTTAAGTCACTGCCTAAGTGCATGGATCGCTTTCCTAATTTTCAAAAATTCATTAAAAATATTCCTTAAGAGATATGCAAATATTTTCAATTGATTCTTGTTCAGGGCGTCGTTGACTATGACTGAGTACAATTTCAAGACATTCCAACATACTTGGAATGTCCAAGTGCATGGATCGCTTTTCGGATTTTCAAAAATTCATTAAAAAAATTCTTCAAGAGATATGCAAATATATTCAACGGATTCTTGTTCAGGGCATGCTTGACTATGACTGTGTACAATTTCAAGACATTCCAAGATACTTTTGGGGTCTTTTTTGACAAAAAAGTTAAGTCACTGCCTAAGTGCATGGATCGCTTTCCTGATTTTCAAAAATTCATTAAAAATATTCCTTAAGCGATATGCAAATATTTTCAACGGATTCTTGTTCAGGGCGTCGTTGACTATGACTGAGTACAATTTCAAGACATTCCAACATACTTGGAATGTCCAAGTGCATGGATCGCTTTCCTGATTTTCAAAAGTTCATTAAAAATATTCTTCAAGAGATATGCAAATATATTCAACGGATTCTTGTTCAGGGCATGCTTGACTATGACTGTGTACAATTTCAAGACATTCCAAGATACTTTTGGGGTCTTTTTTGAATAATAAGTTAAGTCACTGCCTAAGTGCACAGACTTTCATCATTTTCAAAAATTCATTAAAAATATTCCTTAAGAGATATGCAAATATTTTCAATGGATTCTTGTTCAGGGCGTCGTTGACTATGACCGAGTACAATTTCAAGACATTCCAACATACTTGGAATGTCCAAGTGCATGGATCGCTTTCCTGATTTTCAAAAGTTCATTAAAAATATTCTTCAAGAGATATGCAAATATATTCAACGGATTCTTGTTCAGGGCATGCTTGACTATGACTGTGTACAATTTCAAGACATTCCAAGATACTTTTGGGGTCTTTTTTGAATAAAAAGTTAAGTCACTGCCTAAGTGCACAGACTTTCCTCATTTTCAAAAATTCATTAAAAATATTCCTTAAGAGATATGCAAATATTTTCAATTGATTCTTGTTCAGGGCGTCGTTGACTATGACTGAGTACAATTTCAAGACATTCCAACATACTTGGAATGTCCAAGTGCATGGATAGCTTTTCGGATTTTCAAAAATTCATTAAAAATATTCTTCAAGAGATGTGCAAATATATTCAACGGATTCTTGTTCAGGGCATGCTTGACTATGACTGTGTACAATTTCAAGACATTCCAAGATACCTTTGGGGTCTTTTTTGAATAAAAAGTTAAGTCACTGCCTAAGTGCACAGACTTTCATCATTTTCAAAAATTCATTAAAAATATTCCTTAAGAGATATGCAAATATTTTCAATGGATTCTTGTTCAGGGCGTCATTGACTATGACCGAGTACAATTTCAAGACATTCCAACATACTTGGAATGTCCAAGTGCATGGATCGCTTTCCGGATTTTCAAAAATTCATTAAAAATATTCTTCAAGAGATATGCAAATATATTCAACGGATTCTTGTTCAGGGCATGCTTGACTATGACTGTGTACAATTTCAAGACATTCCAAGATACTTTTGGGGTCTTTTTTGACGAAAAAGTTAAGTCACTGCCTAAGTGCATGGATCGCTTTCCTGATTTTCAAAAATTCATTAAAAATATTCCTTAAGCGATATGCAAATATTTTCAACGGATTCTTGTTCAGGGCGTCGTTGACTATGACTGAGTACAATTTCAAGACATTCCAACATACTTGGAATGTCCAAGTGCATGGATCGCTTTCCTGATTTTCAAAAGTTCATTAAAAATATTCTTCAAGAGATATGCAAATATATTCAACGGATTCTTGTTCAGGGCATGCTTGACTATGACTGTGTACAATTTCAAGACATTCCAAGATACTTTTGGGGTCTTTTTTGAATAAAAAGTTAAGTCACTGCCTAAGTGCACAGACTTTCCTCATTTTCAAAAATTCATTAAAAATATTCCTTAAGAGATATGCAAATATTTTCAATTGATTCTTGTTCAGGGCGTCGTTGACTATGACTGTGTACAATTTCAAGACATTCCAAGATACTTTTGGGGTCTTTTTTGACAAAAAAGTTAAGTCACTGCCTAAGTGCATGGATCGCTTTCCTGATTTTCAAAAATTCATTAAAAATATTCCTTAAGCGATATGCAAATATTTTCAACGGATTCTTGTTCAGGGCGTCGTTGACTATGACTGAGTACAATTTCAAGACATTCCAACATACTTGGAATGTCCAAGTGCATGGATCGCTTTTCGGATTTTCAAAAATTCATTAAAAATATTCTTCAAGAGATATGCAAATATATTCAACGGATTCTTGTTCAGGGCATGCTTGACTATGACTGTGTACAATTTCAAGACATTCCAAGATACTTTTGGGGTCTTTTTTGACGAAAAAGTTAAGTCACTGCCTAAGTGCATGGATCGCTTTCCTGATTTTCAAAAATTCATTAAAAATATTCCTTAAGCGATATGCAAATATTTTCAACGGATTCTTGTTCAGGGCGTCGTTTACTATGACTGAGTACAATTTCAAGACATTCCAACATACTTGGAATGTCCAAGTGCATGGATCGCTTTCCTGATTTTCAAAAGTTCATTAAAAATATTCTTCAAGAGATATGCAAATATATTCAACGGATTCTTGTTCAGGGCATGCTTGACTATGACTGTGTACAATTTCAAGACATTCCAAGATACTTTTGGGGTCTTTTTTGAATAAAAAGTTAAGTCACTGCCTAAGTGCACAGACTTTCATCATTTTCAAAAATTCATTAAAAATATTCCTTAAGAGATATGCAAATATTTTCAATTGATTCTTGTTCAGGGCGTCGTTGACTATGACTGAGTACAATTTCAAGACATTCCAACATACTTGGAATGTCCAAGTGCATGGATCGCTTTTCGGATTTTCAAAAATTCATTAAAAAAATTCTTCAAGAGATATGCAAATATATTCAACGGATTCTTGTTCAGGGCATGCTTGACTATGACTGTGTACAATTTCAAGACATTCCAAGATACTTTTGGGGTCTTTTTTGACAAAAAAGTTAAGTCACTGCCTAAGTGCATGGATCGCTTTCCTGATTTTCAAAAATTCATTAAAAATATTCCTTAAGCGATATGCAAATATTTTCAAAGGATTCTTGTTCAGGGCGTCGTTGACTATGACTGAGTACAATTTCAAGACATTCCAACATACTTGGAATGTCCAAGTGCATGGATCGCTTTCCTGATTTTCAAAAGTTCATTAAAAATATTCTTCAAGAGATATGCAAATATATTCAACGGATTCTTGTTCAGGGCATGCTTGACTATGACTGTGTACAATTTCAAGACATTCCAAGATTCTTTTGGGGTCTTTTTTGAATAAAAAGTTAAGTCACTGCCGAAGTGCACAGACTTTCATCATTTTCAAAAATTCATTAAAAATATTCCTTAAGAGATATGCAAATATTTTCAATGGATTCTTGTTCAGGGCGTCGTTGACTATGACCGAGTACAATTTCAAGACATTCCAACATACTTGGAATGTCCAAGTGCATGGATCGCTTTCCGGATTTTCAAAAATTCATTAAAAATATTCTTCAAGAGATATGCAAATATATTCAACGGATTCTTGTTCAGGGCATGCTTGACTATGACTGTGTACAATTTCAAGACATTCCAACATACTTGGAATGTCCAAGTGCATGGATCGCTTTCCTGATTTTCAAAAATTCATTAAAAATATTCCTTAAGCGATATGCAAATATTTTCAACGGATTCTTGTTCAGGGCGTCGTTGACTATGACTGAGTACAATTTCAAGACATTCCAACATACTTGGAATGTCCAAGTGCATGGATCGCTTTCCTGATTTTCAAAAGTTCATTAAAAATATTCTTCAAGAGATATGCAAATATATTCAACGGATTCTTGTTCAGGGCATGCTTGACTATGACTGTGTACAATTTCAAGACATTCCAAGATACTTTTGGGGTCTTTTTTGACGAAAAAGTTAAGTCACTGCCTAAGTGCATGGATCGCTTTCCTGATTTTCAGAAATTCTTTAAAAATATTCCTTAAACGATATGCAAATATTTTCAACGGATTCTTGTTCAGGGCGTCGTTGACTATGACTGAGTACAATTTCAAGACATTCCAACATACTTGGAATGTCCAAGTGCATGGATCGCTTTCCTGATTTTCAAAAGTTCATTAAAAATATTCTTCAAGAGATATGCAAATATATTCAACGGATTCTTGTTCAGGGCATGCTTGACTATGACTGTGTACAATTTCAAGACATTCCAAGATACTTTTGGGGTCTTTTTTGAATAAAAAGTTAAGTCACTGCCTAAGTGCACAGACTTTCCTCATTTTCAAAAATTCATTAAAAATATTCCTTAAGAGATATGCAAATATTTTCAATTGATTCTTGTTCAGGGCGTCGTTGACTATGACTGAGTACAATTTCAAGACATTCCAACATACTTGGAATGTCCAAGTGCATGGATCGCTTTTCGGATTTTCAAAAATTCATTAAAAATATTCTTCAAGAGATATGCAAATATATTCAACGGATTCTTGTTCAGGGCATGCTTGACTATGACTGTGTACAATTTCAAGACATTCCAAGATACTTTTGGGGTCTTTTTTGACAAAAAAGTTAAGTCACTGCCTCAGTGCATGGATCGCTTTTCTGATTTTCAAAAATTCATTAAAAATATTCCTTAAGCGATATGCAAATATTTTCAACGGATTCTTGTTCAGGGCGTCGTTGACTATGACTGAGTACAATTTCAAAACATTCCAACATACTTGGAATGTCCAAGTGCATGGATCGCTTTCCTGATTTTCAAAAGTTCATTAAAAATATTCTTCAAGAGATATGCAAATATATTCAACGGATTCTTGTTCAGGGCATGCTTGACTATGACTGTGTACAATTTCAAGACATTCCAAGATACTTTTGGGGTCTTTTTTGAATAAAAAGTTAAGTCACTGCCTAAGTGCACAGACTTTCCTCATTTTCAAAAATTCATTAAAAATATTCCTTAAACGATATGCAAATATTTTCAACGGATTCTTGTTCAGGGCGTCGTTGACTATGACTGAGTACAATTTCAAAACATTCCAACATACTTGGAATGTCCAAGTGCATGGATCGCTTTCCTGATTTTCAAAAGTTCATTAAAAATATTCTTCAAGAGATATGCAAATATATTCAACGGATTCTTGTTCAGGGCATGCTTGACTATGACTGTGTACAATTTCAAGACATTCCAAGATACTTTTGGGGTCTTTTTTGAATAAAAAGTTAAGTCACTGCCTAAGTGCACAGACTTTCCTCATTTTCAAAAATTCATTAAAAATATTCCTTAAGAGATATGCAAATATTTTCAATTGATTCTTGTTCAGGGCGTCGTTGACTATGACTGAGTACAATTTCAAGACATTCCAACATACTTGGAATGTCCAAGTGCATGGATCGCTTTTCGGATTTTCAAAAATTCATTAAAAATATTCTTCAAGAGATATGCAAATATATTCAACGGATTCTTGTTCAGGGCATGCTTGACTATGACTGTGTACAATTTCAAGACATTCCAAGATACTTTTGGGGTCTTTTTTGACAAAAAAGTTAAGTCACTGCCTAAGTGCATGGATCGCTTTTCTGATTTTCAAAAATTCATTAAAAATATTCCTTAAGCGATATGCAAATATTTTCAACGGATTCTTGTTCAGGGCGTCGTTGACTATGACTGAGTACAATTTCAAGACATTCCAACATACTTGGAATGTCCAAGTGCATGGATCGCTTTCCTGATTTTCAAAAGTTCATTAAAAATATTCTTCAAGAGATATGCAAATATATTCAACGGATTCTTGTTCAGGGCATGCTTGACTATGACTGTGTACAATTTCAAGACATTCCAAGATACTTTTGGGGTCTTTTTTGAATAAAAAGTTAAGTCACTGCCTAAGTGCACAGACTTTCCTCATTTTCAAAAATTCATTAAAAATATTCCTTAAGAGATATAAAAATATTTTCAATGGATTCTTGTTCAGGGCGTTGTTGACTATGACTGAGTACAATTTCAAGACATTCCAACATACTTGGAATGTCCAAGTGCATGGATCGCTTTCCGGATTTTCAAAAATTCATTAAAAATATTCTTCAAGGGATATGCAAATATATTCAACGGATTCTTGTTCAGGGCATGCTTGACTATGACTGTGTACAATTTCAAGACATTCCAAGATACTTTTGGGGTCTTTTTTGACGAAAAAGTTAAGTCACTGCCTAAGTGCATGGATCGCTTTCCTGATTTTCAGAAATTCTTTAAAAATATTCCTTAAACGATATGCAAATATTTTCAACGGATTCTTGTTCAGGGCGTCGTTGACTATGACTGAGTACAATTTCAAGACATTCCAACATACTTGGAATGTCCAAGTGCATGGATCGCTTTTCGGATTTTCAAAAATTCAATAAAAATATTCTTCAAGAGATATGCAAATATATTCAACGGATTCTTGTTCAGGGCATGCTTGACTATGACTGTGTACAATTTCAAGACATTCCAATTTACCTTTGGGTTTTTTTTTGAAAAAAAAGTCAAGTCACTAAGTGCATCAGGGCAAATGGATCGTTTCCTTCGTCTCACCTGATATCCTGCTGTGTGATCCACGGTGTCCAAACGTTTGTTTCCAGCGACTGGACGACATGGATGAACTCCTGCAGCTTTAATTCTTTAAAAACAACCCAAAAACATCAAAAGTTAAGTCACTGCCTAAGTACATGGATCGCTTTCCTGATTTTCAAAAATTCATTAAAAATATTCCTCAAGAGATATGCAAATATATTCAACGGATTCTTGTTCAGGGCATGCTTGACTATGACTGTGTACAATTTCAAGACATTCCAAGATACTTTTGGGGTCTTTTTTGACGAAAAAGTTAAGTCACTGCCTAAGTGCATGGATCGCTTTCCTGATTTTCAAAAATTCATTAAAAATATTCCTTAAGCGATATGCAAATATTTTCAACGGATTCTTGTTCAGGGCGTCGTTGACTATGACCGAGTACAATTTCAAGACATTCCAACATACTTGGAATGTCCAAGTGCATGGATCGCTTTTCGGATTTTCAAAAATTCATTAAAAATATTCTTCAAGAGATATGCAAATATATTCAACGGATTCTTATTCAGGGCATGCTTGACTATGACTGTGTACAATTTCAAGACATTCCAATTTACTTTTGGGGTTTTTTTTGAAAAAAAAGTCAAGTCACTAAGTGCATCAGGGCAAATGGATCGTTTCCTTCGTCTCACCTGATATCCTGCTGTGTGATCCACGGTGTCCAAACGTTTGTTTCCAGCGACTGGGCGACATGGATGAACTCCTGCAGCTTTAATGCTTTAAAAACAAACCAAAAACATCAAAAGTTAAGTCACTGCCTAAGTGCATGGATCGCTTTCCTAATTTTCAAAAATTCATTAAAAATATTCCTTAAGAGATATGCAAATATTTTCAATTGATTCTTGTTCAGGGCGTCGTTGACTATGACTGAGTACAATTTCAAGACATTCCAACATACTTGGAATGTCCAAGTGCATGGATCGCTTTTCGGATTTTCAAAAATTCATTAAAAATATTCTTCAAGAGATATGCAAATATATTCAACGGATTCTTGTTCAGGGCATGCTTGACTATGACTGTGTACAATTTCAAGACATTCCAAGATACTTTTGGGGTCTTTTTTGAATAAAAAGTTAAGTCACTGCCTAAGTGCATGGATCGCTTTCCTGATTTTCAAAAATTCATTAAAAATATTCCTTAAGCGATATGCAAATATTTTCAACGGATTCTTGTTCAGGGCGTCGTTGACTATGACTGAGTACAATTTCAAAACATTCCAACATACTTGGAATGTCCAAGTGCATGGATCGCTTTCCTGATTTTCAAAAGTTCATTAAAAATATTCTTCAAGAGATATGCAAATATATTCATCGGATTCTTGTTCAGGGCATGCTTGACTATGACTGTGTACAATTTCAAGACATTCCAAGATACTTTTGGGGTCTTTTTTTAATAAAAAGTTAAGTCACTGCCTAAGTGCACAGACTTTCCTCATTTTCAAAAATTCATTAAAAATATTCCTTAAGAGATATGCAAATATTTTCAATTGATTCTTGTTCAGGGCGTCGTTGACTATGACTGAGTACAATTTAAAGACATTCCAACATACTTGGAATGTCCAAGTGCATGGATCGCTTTTCGGATTTTCAAAAATTCATTAAAAATATTCTTCAAGAGATATGCAAATATATTCAACGGATTCTTGTTCAGGGCATGCTTGACTATGACTGTGTACAATTTCAAGACATTCCAAGATACTTTTGGGGTCTTTTTTGACACAAAAGTTAAGTCACTGCCTAAGTGCATGGATCGCTTTCCTGATTTTCAAAAATTCATTAAAAATATTCCTTAAGCGATATGCAAATATTTTCAACGGATTCTTGTTCAGGGCATGCTTGACTATGACTGTGTACAATTTCAAGACATTCCAAGATACTTTTGGGGTCTTTTTTGACAAAAAAGTTAAGTCACTGCCTAAGTGCATGGATCGCTTTCCTGATTTTCAGAAATTCTTTAAAAATATTCCTTAAACGATATGCAAATATTTTCAACGGATTCTTGTTCAGGGCATGCTTGACTATGACTGTGTACAATTTCAAGACATTCCAAGATACTTTTGGGGTCTTTTTTGACAAAAAAGTTAAGTCACTGCCTAAGTGCATGGATCGCTTTTCTGATTTTCAAAAATTCATTAAAAATATTCCTTAAGCGATATGCAAATATTTTCAATGGATTCTTGTTCAGGGCGTCGTTGACTATGACCGAGTACAATTTCAAGACATTCCAACATACTTGGAATGTCCAAGTGCATGGATCGCTTTCCTGATTTTCAAAAGTTCATTAAAAATATTCTTCAAGAGATATGCAAATATATTCAACGGATTCTTGTTCAGGGCATGCTTGACTATGACTGTGTACAATTTCAAGACATTCCAAGATACTTTTGGGGTCTTTTTTGAATAAAAAGTTAAGTCACTGCCTAAGTGCACAGACTTTCCTCATTTTCAAAAATTCATTAAAAATATTCCTTAAGAGATATGCAAATATTTTCAATTGATTCTTGTTCAGGGCGTCGTTGACTATGACTGAGTACAATTTCAAGAAATTCCAACATACTTGGAATGTCCAAGTGCATGGATCGCTTTTCGGATTTTCAAAAATTCATTAAAAATATTCTTCAAGAGATATGCAAATATATTCAACGGATTCTTGTTCAGGGCATGCTTGACTATGACTGTGTACAATTTCAAGACATTCCAAGATACTTTTGGGGTCTTTTTTGACAAAAAAGTTAAGTCACTGCCTAAGTGCATGGATCGCTTTCCTGATTTTCAAAAATTCATTAAAAATATTCCTTAAGCGATATGCAAATATTTTCAACGGATTCTTGTTCAGGGCGTCGTTGACTATGACTGAGTACAATTTCAAGACATTCCAACATACTTGGAATGTCCAAGTGCATGGATCGCTTTCCTGATTTTCAAAAGTTCATTAAAAATATTCTTCAAGAGATATGCAAATATATTCAACGGATTCTTGTTCAGGGCATGCTTGACTATGACTGTGTACAATTTCAAGACATTCCAAGATACCTTTGGGGTCTTTTTTGAATAAAAAGTTAAGTCACTGCCTAAGTGCACAGACTTTCATCATTTTCAAAAATTCATTAAAAATATTCCTTAAGAGATATGCAAATATTTTCAATTGATTCTTGTTCAGGGCGTCGTTGACTATGACTGAGTACAATTTCAAGACATTCCAACATACTTGGAATGTCCAAGTGCATGGATCGCTTTTCGGATTTTCAAAAATTCATTAAAAATATTCTTCAAGAGATATGCAAATATATTCAACGGATTCTTGTTCAGGGCATGCTTGACTATGACTGTGTACAATTTCAAGACATTCCAAGATACTTTTGGGGTCTTTTTTGACAAAAAAGTTAAGTCACTGCCTCAGTGCATGGATCGCTTTTCTGATTTTCAAAAATTCATTAAAAATATTCCTTAAGCGATATGCAAATATTTTCAACGGATTCTTGTTCAGGGCGTCGTTGACTATGACTGAGTACAATTTCAAAACATTCCAACATACTTGGAATGTCCAAGTGCATGGATCGCTTTCCTGATTTTCAAAAGTTCATTAAAAATATTCTTCAAGAGATATGCAAATATATTCAACGGATTCTTGTTCAGGGCATGCTTGACTATGACTGTGTACAATTTCAAGACATTCCAAGATACTTTTGGGGTCTTTTTTGAATAAAAAGTTAAGTCACTGCCTAAGTGCACAGACTTTCCTCATTTTCAAAAATTCATTAAAAATATTCCTTAAGAGATATGCAAATATTTTCAATTGATTCTTGTTCAGGGCGTCGTTGACTATGACTGAGTACAATTTAAAGACATTCCAACATACTTGGAATGTCCAAGTGCATGGAACGCTTTTCGGATTTTCAAAAATTCATTAAAAATATTCTTCAAGAGATATGCAAATATATTCAACGGATTCTTGTTCAGGGCATGCTTGACTATGACTGTGTACAATTTCAAGACATTCCAAGATACTTTTGGGGTCTTTTTTGACAAAAAAGTTAAGTCACTGCCTAAGTGCATGGATCGCTTTTCTGATTTTCAAAAATTCATTAAAAATATTCCTTAAGCGATATGCAAATATTTTCAACGGATTCTTGTTCAGGGCGTCGTTGACTATGACTGAGTACAATTTCAAGACATTCCAACATACTTGGAATGTCCAAGTGCATGGATCGCTTTCCTGATTTTCAAAAGTTCATTAAAAATATTCTTCAAGAGATATGCAAATATATTCAACGGATTCTTGTTCAGGGCATGCTTGACTATGACTGTGTACAATTTCAAGACATTCCAAGATACTTTTGGGGTCTTTTTTGAATAAAAAGTTAAGTCACTGCCTAAGTGCACAGACTTTCCTCATTTTCAAAAATTCATTAAAAATATTCCTTAAGAGATATAAAAATATTTTCAATGGATTCTTGTTCAGGGCGTTGTTGACTATGACTGAGTACAATTTCAAGACATTCCAACATACTTGGAATGTCCAAGTGCATGGATCGCTTTCCGGATTTTCAAAAATTCATTAAAAATATTCTTCAAGGGATATGCAAATATATTCAACGGATTCTTGTTCAGGGCATGCTTGACTATGACTGTGTACAATTTCAAGACATTCCAAGATACTTTTGGGGTCTTTTTTGACGAAAAAGTTAAGTCACTGCCTAAGTGCATGGATCGCTTTCCTGATTTTCAGAAATTCTTTAAAAATATTCCTTAAACGATATGCAAATATTTTCAACGGATTCTTGTTCAGGGCGTCGTTGACTATGACTGAGTACAATTTCAAGACATTCCAACATACTTGGAATGTCCAAGTGCATGGATCGCTTTTCGGATTTTCAAAAATTCAATAAAAATATTCTTCAAGAGATATGCAAATATATTCAACGGATTCTTGTTCAGGGCATGCTTGACTATGACTGTGTACAATTTCAAGACATTCCAATTTACTTTTGGGTTTTTTTTTGAAAAAAAAGTCAAGTCACTAAGTGCATCAGGGCAAATGGATCGTTTCCTTCGTCTCACCTGATATCCTGCTGTGTGATCCACGGTGTCCAAACGTTTGTTTCCAGCGACTGGACGACATGGATGAACTCCTGCAGCTTTAATTCTTTAAAAACAACCCAAAAACATCAAAAGTTAAGTCACTGCCTAAGTGCATGGATCGCTTTCCTGATTTTCAAAAATTCATTAAAAATATTCCTCAAGAGATATGCAAATATATTCAACGGATTCTTGTTCAGGGCATGCTTGACTATGACTGTGTACAATTTCAAGACATTCCAAGATACCTTTGGGGTCTTTTTTGAATAAAAAGTTAAGTCACTGCCTAAGTGCACAGACTTTCCTCATTTTCAAAAATTCATTAAAAATATTCCTTAAGAGATATGCAAATATTTTCAATTGATTCTTGTTCAGGGCGTCGTTGACTATGACTGAGTACAATTTAAAGACATTCCAACATACTTGGAATGTCCAAGTGCATGGATCGCTTTTCGGATTTTCAAAAATTCATTAAAAATATTCTTCAAGAGATATGCAAATATATTCAACGGATTCTTGTTCAGGGCATGCTTGACTATGACTGTGTACAATTTCAAGACATTCCAAGATACTTTTGGGGTCTTTTTTGACAAAAAAGTTAAGTCACTGCCTAAGTGCATGGATCGCTTTCCTGATTTTCAAAAATTCATTAAAAATATTCCTTAAGCGATATGCAAATATTTTCAACGGATTCTTGTTCAGGGCATGCTTGACTATGACTGTGTACAATTTCAAGACATTCCAAGATACTTTTGGGGTCTTTTTTGACAAAAAAGTTAAGTCACTGCCTAAGTGCATGGATCGCTTTCCTGATTTTCAGAAATTCTTTAAAAATATTCCTTAAACGATATGCAAATATTTTCAACGGATTCTTGTTCAGGGCATGCTTGACTATGACTGTGTACAATTTCAAGACATTCCAAGATACTTTTGGGGTCTTTTTTGACAAAAAAGTTAAGTCACTGCCTAAGTGCATGGATCGCTTTTCTGATTTTCAAAAATTCATTAAAAATATTCCTTAAGCGATATGCAAATATTTTCAATGGATTCTTGTTCAGGGCGTCGCTGACTATGACCGAGTACAATTTCAAGACATTCCAACATACTTGGAATGTCCAAGTGCATGGATCGCTTTTCGGATTTTCAAAAATTCATTAAAAATATTCTTCAAGAGATATGCAAATATATTCAACGGATTCTTGTTCAGGGCATGCTTGACTATGACTGTGTACAATTTCAAGACATTCCAAGATACTTTTGGGGTCTTTTTTGAATAAAAAGTTAAGTCACTGCCAAAGTGCACAGACTTTCCTCATTTTCAAAAATTCATTAAAAATATTCCTTAAGAGATATGCAAATATTTTCAATTGATTCTTGTTCAGGGCGTTGTTGACTATGACTGAGTACAATTTCAAGACATTCCAACATACTTGGAATGTCCAAGTGCATGGATCGCTTTTCGGATTTTCAAAAATTCATTCAAAATATTCTTCAAGAGATATGCAAATATATTCAACGGATTCTTGTTCAGGGCATGCTTGACTATGACTGTGTACAATTTCAAGACATTCCAAGATACTTTTGGGGTCTTTTTTGACAAAAAAGTTAAGTCACTGCCTAAGTGCATGGATCGCTTTCCTGATTTTCAAAAATTCATTAAAAATATTCCTTAAGCGATATGCAAATATTTTCAACGGATTCTTGTTCAGGGCGTCGTTGACTATGACTGAGTACAATTTCAAGACATTCCAACATACTTGGAATGTCCAAGTGCATGGATCGCTTTCCTGATTTTCAAAATTTCATTTAAAATATTCTTCAAGAGATATGCAAATATATTCAACGGATTCTTGTTCAGGGCATGCTTGACTATGACTGTGTACAATTTCAAGACATTCCAAGATACTTTTGGGGTCTTTTTTGAATAAAAAGTTAAGTCACTGCCTAAGTGCACAGACTTTCCTCATTTTCAAAAATTCATTAAAAATATTCCTTAAGAGATATGCAAATATTTTCAATTGATTCTTGTTCAGGGCGTCGTTGACTATGACTGAGTACAATTTCAAGACATTCCAACATACTTGGAATGTCCAAGTGCATGGATCGCTTTTCGGATTTTCAAAAATTCATTAAAAATATTCTTCAAGAGATATGCAAATATATTCAACGGATTCTTGTTCAGGGCATGCTTGACTATGACTGTGTACAATTTCAAGACATTCCAAGATACTTTTGGGGTCTTTTTTGACGAAAAAGTTAAGTCACTGCCTAAGTGCATGGATCGCTTTCCTGATTTTCAGAAATTCTTTAAAAATATTCCTTAAGCGATATGCAAATATTTTCAACGGATTCTTGTTCAGGGCGTCGTTGACTATGACCGAGTACAATTTCAAGACATTCCAACATACTTGGAATGTCCAAGTGCATGGATCGCTTTCCTGATTTTCAAAAGTTCATTAAAAATATTCTTCAAGAGATATGCAAATATATTCAACGGATTCTTATTCAGGGCATGCTTGACTATGACTGTGTACAATTTCAAGACATTCCAATTTACTTTTGGGGTTTTTTTTGAAAAAAAAGTCAAGTCACTAAGTGCATCAGGGCAAATGGATCGTTTCCTTCGTCTCACCTGATATCCTGCTGTGTGATCCACGGTGTCCAAACGTTTGTTTCCAGCGACTGGGCGACATGGATGAACTCCTGCAGCTTTAATGCTTTAAAAACAAACCAAAAACATCAAAAGTTAAGTCACTGCCTAAGTGCATGGATCGCTTTCCTAATTTTCAAAAATTCATTAAAAATATTCCTTAAGAGATATGCAAATATTTTCAATTGATTCTTGTTCAGGGCGTCGTTGACTATGACTGAGTACAATTTCAAGACATTCCAACATACTTGGAATGTCCAAGTGCATGGATCGCTTTTCGGATTTTCAAAAATTCATTAAAAATATTCTTCAAGAGATATGCAAATATATTCAACGGATTCTTGTTCAGGGCATGCTTGACTATGACTGTGTACAATTTCAAGACATTCCAAGATACTTTTGGGGTCTTTTTTGAATAAAAAGTTAAGTCACTGCCTAAGTGCATGGATCGCTTTCCTGATTTTCAAAAATTCATTAAAAATATTCCTTAAGCGATATGCAAATATTTTCAACGGATTCTTGTTCAGGGCGTCGTTGACTATGACTGAGTACAATTTCAAAACATTCCAACATACTTGGAATGTCCAAGTGCATGGATCGCTTTCCTGATTTTCAAAAGTTCATTAAAAATATTCTTCAAGAGATATGCAAATATATTCATCGGATTCTTGTTCAGGGCATGCTTGACTATGACTGTGTACAATTTCAAGACATTCCAAGATACTTTTGGGGTCTTTTTTTAATAAAAAGTTAAGTCACTGCCTAAGTGCACAGACTTTCCTCATTTTCAAAAATTCATTAAAAATATTCCTTAAGAGATATGCAAATATTTTCAATTGATTCTTGTTCAGGGCGTCGTTGACTATGACTGAGTACAATTTAAAGACATTCCAACATACTTGGAATGTCCAAGTGCATGGATCGCTTTTCGGATTTTCAAAAATTGATTAAAAATATTCTTCAAGAGATATGCAAATATATTCAACGGATTCTTGTTCAGGGCATGCTTGACTATGACTGTGTACAATTTCAAGACATTCCAAGATACTTTTGGGGTCTTTTTTGACAAAAAAGTTAAGTCACTGCCTAAGTGCATGGATCGCTTTCCTGATTTTCAAAAATTCATTAAAAATATTCCTTAAGCGATATGCAAATATTTTCAACGGATTCTTGTTCAGGGCGTCGTTGACTATGACTGAGTACAATTTCAAGACATTCCAACATACTTGGAATGTCCAAGTGCATGGATCGCTTTCCTGATTTTCAAAAGTTCATTAAAAATATTCTTCAAGAGATATGCAAATATATTCAACGGATTCTTGTTCAGGGCATGCTTGACTATGACTGTGTACAATTTCAAGACATTCCAATATACCTTTGGGGTCTTTTTTGAATAAAAAGTTAAGTCACTGCCTAAGTGCACAGACTTTCATCATTTTCAAAAATTCATTAAAAATATTCCTTAAGAGATATGCAAATATTTTCAATGGATTCTTGTTCAGGGCGTCGTTGACTATGACCAAGTACAATTTCAAGACATTCCAACATACTTGGAATGTCCAAGTGCATGGATCGCTTTCCGGATTTTCAAAAATTCATTAAAAATATTCTTCAAGAGATATGCAAATATATTCAACGGATTCTTGTTCAGGGCATGCTTGACT
This sequence comes from Microchirus variegatus, assembly GCF_963457635.1. Classification (NCBI taxonomy): domain Eukaryota; kingdom Metazoa; phylum Chordata; class Actinopteri; order Pleuronectiformes; family Soleidae; genus Microchirus; species Microchirus variegatus. The sequence continues at coordinate 164,666 of NW_028154717.1, read as the reverse complement.
ATGACTGTGTACAATTTCAAGACATTCCAAGATACTTTTGGGGTCTTTTTTGACGAAAAAGTTAAGTCACTGCCTAAGTGCATGGATCGCTTTCCTGATTTTCAGAAATTCTTTAAAAATATTCCTTAAGCGATATGCAAATATTTTCAACGGATTCTTGTTCAGGGCGTCGTTGACTATGACCGAGTACAATTTCAAGACATTCCAACATACTTGGAATGTCCAAGTGCATGGATCGCTTTCCTGATTTTCAAAAGTTCATTAAAAATATTCTTCAAGAGATATGCAAATATATTCAACGGATTCTTGTTCAGGGCATGCTTGACTATGACTGTGTACAATTTCAAGACATTCCAAGATACTTTTGGGGTCTTTTTTGAATAAAAAGTTAAGTCACTGCCTAAGTGCACAGACTTTCCTCATTTTCAAAAATTCATTAAAAATATTCCTTAAGAGATATGCAAATATTTTCAATGGATTCTTGTTCAGGGCGTTGTTGACTATGACTGAGTACAATTTCAAGACATTCCAACATACTTGGAATGTCCAAGTGCATGGATCGCTTTCCGGATTTTCAAAAATTCATTAAAAATATTCTTCAAGAGATATGCAAATATATTCAACGGATTCTTGTTCAGGGCATGCTTGACTATGACTGTGTACAATTTCAAGACATTCCAAGATACTTTTGGGGTCTTTTTTGACGAAAAAGTTAAGTCACTGCCTAAGTGCATGGATCGCTTTCCTGATTTTCAGAAATTCTTTAAAAATATTCCTTAAACGATATGCAAATATTTTCAACGGATTCTTGTTCAGGGTGTCGTTGACTATGACTGAGTACAATTACAAGACATTCCAACATACTTGGAATGTCCAAGTGCATGGATCGCTTTCCTGATTTTCAAAAGTTCATTAAAAATATTCTTCAAGAGATATGCAAATATATTCAACGGATTCTTGTTCAGGGCATGCTTGACTATGACTGTGTACAATTTCAAGACATTCCAGGATACTTTTGGGGTCTTTTTTGAATAAAAAGTTAAGTCACTGCCTAAGTGCACAGACTTTCCTCATTTTCAAAAATTCATTAAAAATATTCCTTAAGAGATATGCAAATATTTTCAATTGATTCTTGTTCAGGGCGTCGTTGACTATGACTGAGTACAATTTCAAGACATTCCAACATACTTGGAATGTCCAAGTGCATGGATCGCTTTTCGGATTTTCAAAAATTCATTAAAAATATTCTTCAAGAGATATGCAAATATATTCAACGGATTCGTGTCAAGGGCATGCTTGACTATGACTGTGTACAATTTCAAGACATTCCAAGATACTTTTGGGGTCTTTTTTGACGAAAAAGTTAAGTCACTGCCTAAGTGCATGGATCGCTTTCCTGATTTTCAGAAATTCTTTAAAAATATTCCTTAAACGACATGCAAATATTTTCAACGGATTCTTGTTCAGGGCGTCGTTGACTATGACTGAGTACAATTTCAAGACATTCCAACATACTTGGAATGTCCAAGTGCATGGATCGCTTTCCTGATTTTCAAAAGTTCATTAAAAATATTCTTCAAGAGATATGCAAATATATTCAACGGATTCTTGTTCAGGGCATGCTTGACTATGACTGTGTACAATTTCAAGACATTCCAAGATACCTTTGGGGTCTTTTTTGAATAAAAAGTTAAGTCACTGCCTCAGTGCACAGACTTTCATCATTTTCAAAAATTCATTAAAAATATTCCTTAAGCGATATGCAAATATTTTCAATTGATTCTTGTTCAGGGCGTCGTTGACTATGACTGAGTACAATTTCAAGACATTCCAACATACTTGGAATGTCCAAGTGCATGGATCGCTTTTCGGATTTTCAAAAATTCATTAAAAATATTCTTCAAGAGATATGCAAATATATTCAACGGATTCTTGTTCAGGGCATGCTTGACTATGACTGTGTACAATTTCAAGACATTCCAAGATACTTTTGGGGTCTTTTTTGACAAAAAAGTTAAGTCACTGCCTAAGTGCATGGATCGCTTTCCTGATTTTCAAAAATTCATTAAAAATATTCCTTAAGAGATATGCAAATATTTTCAACGGATTCTTGTTCAGGGCGTCGTTGACTATGACTGAGTACAATTTCAAGACATTTCAACATACTTGGAATGTCCAAGTGCATGGATCGCTTTCCTGATTTTCAAAAGTTCATTAAAAATATTCTTCAAGAGATATGCAAATATATTCAACGGATTCTTGTTCAGGGCATGCTTGACTATGACTGTGTACAATTTCAAGACATTCCAAGATACTTTTGGGGTCTTTTTTGAATAAAAAGTTAAGTCACTGCCTAAGTGCACAGACTTTCATCATTTTCAAAAATTCATTAAAAATATTCCTTAAGAGATATGCAAATATTTTCAATGGATTCTTGTTCAGGGCGTCGTTGACTATGACCGAGTACAATTTCAAGACATTCCAACATACTTGGAATGTCCAAGTGCATGGATCGCTTTCCGGATTTTCAAAAATTCATTAAAAATATTCTTCAAGAGATATGCAAATATATTCAACGGATTCTTGTTCAGGGCATGCTTGACTATGACTGTGTACAATTTCAAGACATTCCAAGATACTTTTGGGGTCTTTTTTGACGAAAAAGTTAAGTCACTGCCTAAGTGCATGGATCGCTTTCCTGAATTTCAGAAATTCTTTAAAAATATTCCTTAAACGATATGCAAATATTTTCAACGGATTCTTGTTCAGGGCGTCGTTGACTATGACTGAGTACAATTTCAAGACATTCCAACATACTTGGAATGTCCAAGTGCATGGATCGCTTTCCTGATTTTCAAAAGTTCATTAAAAATATTATTCAAGAGATATGCAAATATATTCAACGGATTCTTGTTCAGGGCATGCTTGACTATGACTGTGTACAATTTCAAGACATTCCAAGATACTTTTGGGGTCTTTTTTGAATAAAAAGTTAAGTCACTGCCTAAGTGCACAGACTTTCCTCATTTTCAAAAATTCATTAAAAATATTCCTTAAGAGATATGCAAATATTTTCAATTGATTCTTGTTCAGGGCGTCGTTGACTATGACTGAGTACAATTTCAAGACATTCCAACATACTTGGAATGTCCAAGTGCATGGATCGCTTTTCGGATTTTCAAAAATTCATTAAAAATATTCTTCAAGAGATATGCAAATATATTCAACGGATTCTTGTTCAGGGCATGCTTGACTATGACTGTGTACAATTTCAAGACATTCCAAGATACTTTTGGGGTCTTTTTTGACGAAAAAGTTAAGTCACTGCCTAAGTGCATGGATCGCTTTCCTGATTTTCAAAAATTCATTAAAAATATTCATTAAGCGATATGCAAATATTTTCAACGGATTCTTGTTCAGGGCGTCGTTGACTATGACTGAGTACAATTTCAAGACATTCCAACATACTTGGAATGTCCAAGTGCATGGATCGCTTTCCGGATTTTCAAAAATTCATTAAAAATATTCTTCAAGAGATATGCAAATATATTCAACGGATTCTTGTTCAGGGCATGCTTGACTATGACTGTGTACAATTTCAAGACATTCCAAGATACTTTTGGGGTCTTTTTTGAATAAAAAGTTAAGTCACTGCCTAAGTGCACAGACTTTCATCATTTTCAAAAATTCATTAAAAATATTCCTTAAGAGATATGCAAATATTTTCAATTGATTCTTGTTCAGGGCGTCGTTGACTATGACTGAGTACAATTTCAAGACATTCCAACATACTTGGAATGTCCAAGTGCATGGATCGCTTTTCGGATTTTCAAAAATTCATTTAAAATATTCTTCAAGAGATATGCAAATATATTCAACGGATTCTTGTTCAGGGCATGCTTGACTATGACTGTGTACAATTTCAAGACATTCCAAGATACTTTTGGGGTCTTTTTTGACAAAAAAGTTAAGTCACTGCCTAAGTGCATGGATCGCTTTCCTGATTTTCAAAAATTCATTAAAAATATTCCTTAAGCGATATGCAAATATTTTCAACGGATTCTTGTTCAGGGCGTCGTTGACTATGACTGAGTACAATTTCAAGACATTCCAACATACTTGGAATGTCCAAGTGCATGGATCGCTTTCCTGATTTTCAAAAGTTCATTAAAAATATTCTTCAAGAGATATGCAAATATATTCAACGGATTCTTGTTCAGGGCATGCTTGACTATGACTGTGTACAATTTCAAGACATTCCAAGATACTTTTGGGGTCTTTTTTGAATAAAAAGTTAAGTCACTGCCTAAGTGCACAGACTTTCCTCATTTTCAAAAATTCATTAAAAATATTCCTTAAGAGATATGCAAATATTTTCAATTGATTCTTGTTCAGGGCGTCGTTGACTATGACTGAGTACAATTTCAAGACATTCCAACATACTTGGAATGTCCAAGTGCATGGATCGCTTTTCGGATTTTCATAAATTCATTAAAAATATTCTTCAAGAGATATGCAAATATATTCAACGGATTCTTGTTCAGGGCATGCTTGACTATGACTGTGTACAATTTCAAGACATTCCAATTTACTTTTGGGTTTTTTTTTTTTTAAAAAGTCAAGTCACTAAGTGCATCAGGGCAAATGGATCGTTTCCTTCGTCTCACCTGATATCCTGCTGTGTGATCCACGGTGTCCAAACGTTTGTTTCCAGCGACTGGACGACATGGATGAACTCCTGCAGCTTTAATTCTTTAAAAACAACCCAAAAACATCAAAAGTTAAGTCACTGCCTAAGTGCATGGATCGCTTTCCTGTTTTTCAAAAATTCATTAAAAATATTCCTCAAGAGATATGCAAATATATTCAACGGATTCTTGTTCAGGGCATGCTTGACTATGACTGTGTACAATTTCAAGACATTCCAAGATACTTTTGGGGTCTTTTTTGAATAAAAAGTTAAGTCACTGCCTAAGTGCATGGATCGCTTTCCTGATTTTCAAAAATTCATTAAAAATATTCCTTAAGCGATATGCAAATATTTTCAAAGGATTCTTGTTCAGGGCGTCGTTGACTATGACTGAGTACAATTTCAAGACATTCCAACATACTTGGAATGTCCAAGTGCATGGATCGCTTTTCGGATTTTCAAAAATTCATTAAAAATATTCTTCAAGAGATATGCAAATATATTCAACGGATTCTTGTTCAGGGCATGCTTGACTATGACTGTGTACAATTTCAAGACATTCCAAGATACTTTTGGGGTCTTTTTTGAATAAAAAGTTAAGTCACTGCCTAAGTGCATGGATCGCTTTCCTGATTTTCAAAAATTCATTAAAAATATTCCTTAAGCGATATGCAAATATTTTCAAAGGATTCTTGTTCAGGGCGTCGTTGACTATGACTGAGTACAATTTCAAGACATTCCAACATACTTGGAATGTCCAAGTGCATGGATCGCTTTCCTGATTTTCAAAAGTTCATTAAAAATATTCTTCAAGAGATATGCAAATATATTCAACGGATTCTTGTTCAGGGCATGCTTGACTATGACTGTGTACAATTTCAAGACATTCCAAGATACTTTTGGGGTCTTTTTTGAATAAAAAGTTAAGTCACTGCCTAAGTGCACAGACTTTCATCATTTTCAAAAATTCATTAAAAATATTCCTTAAGAGATATGCAAATATTTTCAATGGATTCTTGTTCAGGGCGTTGTTGACTATGACTGAGTACAATTTCAAGACATTCCACCATACTTGGAATGTCCAAGTGCATGGATCGCTTTCCGGATTTTCAAAAATTCATTAAAAATATTCTTCAAGAGATATGCAAATATATTCAACGGATTCTTGTTCAGGGCATGCTTGACTATGACTGTGTACAATTTCAAGACATTCCAAGATACTTTTGGGGTCTTTTTTGACGAAAAAGTTAAGTCACTGCCTAAGTGCATGGATCGCTTTCCTGATTTTCAAAAATTCATTAAAAATATTCCTTAAGCGATATGCAAATATTTTCAACGGATTCTTGTTCAGGGCGTCGTTGACTATGACTGAGTACAATTTCAAGACATTCCAACATACTTGGAATGTCCAAGTGCATGGATCGCTTTCCGGATTTTCAAAAATTCATTAAAAATATTCTTCAAGAGATATGCAAATATATTCAACGGATTCTTATTCAGGGCATGCTTGACTATGACTGTGTACAATTTCAAGACATTCCAATTTACTTTTGGGGTTTTTTTTGAAAAAAAAGTCAAGTCACTAAGTGCATCAGGGCAAGTGGATCGTTTCCTTCGTCTCACCTGATATCCTGCTGTGTGATCCACGGTGTCCAAACGTTTGTTTCCAGCGACTGGGCGACATGGATGAACTCCTGCAGCTTTAATGCTTTGAAAACAAACCAAAAACATCAAAAGTTAAGTCACTGCCTAAGTGCATGGATCGCTTTCCTAATTTTCAAAAATTCATTAAAAATATTCCTTAAGAGATATGCAAATATTTTCAATTGATTCTTGTTCAGGGCGTCGTTGACTATGACTGAGTACAATTTCAAGACATTCCAACATACTTGGAATGTCCAAGTGCATGGATCGCTTTTCGGATTTTCAAAAATTCATTAAAAATATTCTTCAAGAGATATGCAAATATATTCAACGGATTCTTGTTCAGGGCATGCTTGACTATGACTGTGTACAATTTCAAGACATTCCAAGATACTTTTGGGGTCTTTTTTGAATAAAAAGTTAAGTCACTGCCTAAGTGCATGGATCGCTTTCCTGATTTTCAAAAATTCATTAAAAATATTCCTTAAGCGATATGCAAATATTTTCAAAGGATTCTTGTTCAGGGCGTCGTTGACTATGACTGAGTACAATTTCAAGACATTCCAACATACTTGGAATGTCCAAGTGCATGGATCGCTTTCCTGATTTTCAAAAGTTCATTAAAAATATTCTTCAAGAGATATGCAAATATATTCAACGGATTCTTGTTCAGGGCATGCTTGACTATGACTGTGTACAATTTCAAGACATTCCAAGATACTTTTGGGGTCTTTTTTGACAAAAAAGTTAAGTCACTGCCTAAGTGCATGGATCGCTTTCCTGATTTTCAAAAATTCATTAAAAATATTCCTTAAGAGATATGCAAATATTTTCAACGGATTCTTGTTCAGGGCGTCGTTGACTATGACTGAGTACAATTTCAAGACATTTCAACATACTTGGAATGTCCAAGTGCATGGATCGCTTTCCTGATTTTCAAAAGTTCATTAAAAATATTCTTCAAGAGATATGCAAATATATTCAACGGATTCTTGTTCAGGGCATGCTTGACTATGACTGTGTACAATTTCAAGACATTCCAAGATACTTTTGGGGTCTTTTTTGAATAAAAAGTTAAGTCACTGCCTAAGTGCACAGACTTTCATCATTTTCAAAAATTCATTAAAAATATTCCTTAAGAGATATGCAAATATTTTCAATGGATTCTTGTTCAGGGCGTTGTTGACTATGACTGAGTACAATTTCAAGACATTCCACCATACTTGGTATGTCCAAGTGCATGGATCGCTTTCCGGATTTTCAAAAATTCATTAAAAATATTCTTCAAGAGATATGCAAATATATTCAACGGATTCTTGTTCAGGGCATGCTTGACTATGACTGTGTACAATTTCAAGACATTCCAAGATACTTTTGGGGTCTTTTTTGACGAAAAAGTTAAGTCACTGCCTAAGTGCATGGATCGCTTTCCTGATTTTCAGAAATTCTTTAAAAATATTCCTTAAACGATATGCAAATATTTTCAACGGATTCTTGTTCAGGGCGTCGTTGACTATGACTGAGTACAATTTCAAGACATTCCAACATACTTGGAATGTCCAAGTGCATGGATCGCTTTCCTGATTTTCAAAAGTTCATTAAAAATATTCTTCAAGAGATATGCAAATATATTCAACGGATTCTTGTTCAGGGCATGCTTGACTATGACTGTGTACAATTTCAAGACATTCCAAGATACTTTTGGGGTCTTTTTTGAATAAAAAGTTAAGTCACTGCCTAAGTGCAGAGACTTTCCTCATTTTCAAAAATTCATTAAAAATATTCCTTAAGAGATATGCAAATATTTTCAATTGATTCTTGTTCAGGGCGTCGTTGACTATGACTGAGTACAATTTCAAGACATTCCAACATACTTGGAATGTCCAAGTGCATGGATCGCTTTTCGGATTTTCAAAAATTCATTAAAAATATTCTTCAAGAGATATGCAAATATATTCAACGGATTCTTGTTCAGGGCATGCTTGACTATGACTGTGTACAATTTCAAGACATTCCAAGATACTTTTGGGGTTTTTTTTTAAAAAAAAGTCAAGTCACTAAGTGCATCAGGGCAAATGGATCGTTTCCTTCGTCTCACCTGATATCCTGCTGTGTGATCCACGGTGTCCAAACGTTTGTTTCCAGCGACTGGACGACATGGATGAACTCCTGCAGCTTTAATTCTTTAAAAACAACCCAAAAACATCAAAAGTTAAGTCACTGCCTAAGTGCATGGATCGCTTTCCTGATTTTCAAAAATTCATTAAAAATATTCCTCAAGAGATATGCAAATATATTCAACGGATTCTTGTTCAGGGCATGCTTGACTATGACTGTGTACAATTTCAAGACATTCCAAGATACTTTTGGGGTCTTTTTTGACGAAAAAGTTAAGTCACTGCCTAAGTGCATGGATCGCTTTCCTGATTTTCAAAAATTCATTAAAAATATTCCCTAAGCGATATGCAAATATTTTCAACGGATTCTTGTTCAGGGCGTTGTTGACTATGACTGAGTACAATTTCAAGACATTCCAACATACTTGGAATGTCCAAGTGCATGGATCGCTTTCCGGATTTTCAAAAATTCATTAAAAATATTCTTCAAGAGATATGCAAATATATTCAACGGATTCTTATTCAGGGCATGCTTGACTATGACTGTGTACAATTTCAAGACATTCCAAGATACCTTTGGGGTCTTTTTTGAATAAAAAGTTAAGTCACTGCCTCAGTGCACAGACTTTCATCATTTTCAAAAATTCATTAAAAATATTCCTTAAGCGATATGCAAATATTTTCAATGGATTCTTGTTCAGGGCGTCGTTGACTATGACCGAGTACAATTTCAAGACATTCCAACATACTTGGAATGTCCAAGTGCATGGATCGCTTTCCGGATTTTCAAAAATTCATTAAAAATATTCTTCAAGAGATATGCAAATATATTCAACGGATTCTTGTTCAGGGCATGCTTGACTATGACTGTGTACAATTTCAAGATATTCCAAGATACTTTTGGGGTCTTTTTTGAATAAAAAGTTAAGTCACTGCCTAAGTGCATGGATCGCTTTCCTGATTTTCAAAAATTCATTAAAAATATTCCTTAAGCGATATGCAAATATTTTCAATTGATTCTTGTTCAGGGCGTTGTTGACTATGACTGAGTACAATTTCAAGACATTCCAACATACTTGGAATGTCCAAGTGCATGGATCGCTTTCCGGATTTTCAAAAATTCATTAAAAATATTCTTCAAGAGATATGCAAATATATTCAACGGATTCTTATTCAGGGCATGCTTGACTATGACTGTGTACAATTTCAAGACATTCCAATTTACTTTTGGGGTTTTTTTTGAAAAAAAAGTCAAGTCACTAAGTGCATCAGGGCAAGTGGATCGTTTCCTTCGTCTCACCTGATATCCTGCTGTGTGATCCACGGTGTCCAAACGTTTGTTTCCAGCGACTGGGCGACATGGATGAACTCCTGCAGCTTTAATGCTTTGAAAACAAACCAAAAACATCAAAAGTTAAGTCACTGCCTAAGTGCATGGATCGCTTTCCTAATTTTCAAAAATTCATTAAAAATATTCCTTGAGAGATATGCAAATATTTTCAATTGATTCTTGTTCAGGGCGTCGTTGACTATGACTGAGTACAATTTCAAGACATTCCAACATACTTGGAATGTCCAAGTGCATGGATCGCTTTTCGGATTTTCAAAAATTCATTAAAAATATTCTTCAAGAGATATGCAAATATATTCAACGGATTCGTGTCAAGGGCATGCTTGACTATGACTGTGTACAATTTCAAGACATTCCAAGATACTTTTGGGGTCTTTTTTGACGAAAAAGTTAAGTCACTGCCTAAGTGCATGGATCGCTTTCCTGATTTTCAGAAATTCTTTAAAAATATTCCTTAAACGATATGCAAATATTTTCAACGGATTCTTGTTCAGGGCGTCGTTGACTATGACTGAGTACAATTTCAAGACATTCCAACATACTTGGAATGTCCAAGTGCATGGATCGCTTTCCTGATTTTCAAAAGTTCATTAAAAATATTCTTCAAGAGATATGCAAATATATTCAACGGATTCTTGTTCAGGGCATGCTTGACTATGACTGTGTACAATTTCAAGACATTCCAAGATACCTTTGGGGTCTTTTTTGAATAAAAAGTTAAGTCACTGCCTCAGTGCACAGACTTTCATCATTTTCAAAAATTCATTAAAAATATTCCTTAAGCGATATGCAAATATTTTCAATGGATTCTTGTTCAGGGCGTCGTTGACTATGACCGAGTACAATTTCAAGACATTCCAACATACTTGGAATGTCCAAGTGCATGGATCGCTTTCCGGATTTTCAAAAATTCATTAAAAATATTCTTCAAGAGATATGCAAATATATTCAACGGATTCTTGTTCAGGGCATGCTTGACTATGACTGTGTACAATTTCAAGACATTCCAAGATACTTTTGGGGTCTTTTTTGAATAAAAAGTTAAGTCACTGCCTAAGTGCATGGATCGCTTTCCTGATTTTCAAAAATTCATTAAAAATATTCCTTAAGCGATATGCAAATATTTTCAATTGATTCTTGTTCAGGGCGTCGTTGACTATGACTGAGTACAATTTCAAGACATTCCAACATACTTGGAATGTCCAAGTGCATGGATCGCTTTTCGGATTTTCAAAAATTCATTAAAAATATTCTTCAAGAGATATGCAAATATATTCAACGGATTCTTGTTCAGGGCATGCTTGACTATGACTGTGTACAATTTCAAGACATTCCAAGATACTTTTGGGGTCTTTTTTGACAAAAAAGTTAAGTCACTGCCTAAGTGCATGGATCGCTTTCCTGATTTTCAAAAATTCATTAAAAATATTCCTTAAGAGATATGCAAATATTTTCAACGGATTCTTGTTCAGGGCGTCGTTGACTATGACTGAGTACAATTTCAAGACATTTCAACATACTTGGAATGTCCAAGTGCATGGATCGCTTTCCTGATTTTCAAAAGTTCATTAAAAATATTCTTCAAGAGATATGCAAATATATTCAACGGATTCTTGTTCAGGGCATGCTTGACTATGACTGTGTACAATTTCAAGACATTCCAAGATACTTTTGGGGTCTTTTTTGAATAAAAAGTTAAGTCACTGCCTAAGTGCACAGACTTTCATCATTTTCAAAAATTCATTAAAAATATTCCTTAAGAGATATGCAAATATTTTCAATGGATTCTTGTTCAGGGCGTCGTTGACTATGACCGAGTACAATTTCAAGACATTCCAACATACTTGGAATGTCCAAGTGCATGGATCGCTTTTCGGATTTTCAAAAATTCATTAAAAATATTCTTCAAGAGATATGCAAATATATTCAACGGATTCTTGTTCAGGGCATGCTTGACTATGACTGTGTACAATTTCAAGACATTCCAAGATACTTTTGGGGTCTTTTTTGAATAAAAAGTTAAGTCACTGCCTAAGTGCATGGATCGCTTTCCTGATTTTCAAAAATTCATTAAAAATATTCCTTAAGCGATATGCAAATATTTTCAAAGGATTCTTGTTCAGGGCGTCGTTGACTATGACTGAGTACAATTTCAAGACATTCCAACATACTTGGAATGTCCAAGTGCATGGATCGCTTTCCTGATTTTCAAAAGTTCATTAAAAATATTCTTCAAGAGATATGCAAATATATTCAACAGATTCTTGTTCAGGGCATGCTTGACTATGACTGTGTACAATTTCAAGACATTCCAAGATACTTTTGGGGTCTTTTTTGAATAAAAAGTTAAGTCACTGCCTAAGTGCACAGACTTTCATCATTTTCAAAAATTCATTAAAAATATTCCTTAAGAGATATGCAAATATTTTCAATGGATTCTTGTTCAGGGCGTTGTTCACTATGACTGAGTACAATTTCAAGACATTCCACCATACTTGGAATGCCCAAGTGCATGGATCGCTTTCCGGATTTTCAAAAATTCATTAAAAATATTCTTCAAGAGATATGCAAATATATTCAACGGATTCTTGTTCAGGGCATGCTTGACTATGACTGTGTACAATTTCAAGACATTCCAAGATACTTTTGGGGTCTTTTTTGACGAAAAAGTTAAGTCACTGCCTAAGTGCATGGATCGCTTTCCTGATTTTCAGAAATTCTTTAAAAATATTCCTTAAACGATATGCAAATATTTTCAACGGATTCTTGTTCAGGGCGTCGTTGACTATGACTGAGTACAATTTCAAGACATTCCAACATACTTGGAATGTCCAAGTGCATGGATCGCTTTCCTGATTTTCAAAAGTTCATTAAAAATATTCTTCAAGAGATATGCAAATATATTCAACGGATTCTTGTTCAGGGCATGCTTGACTATGACTGTGTACAATTTCAAGACATTCCAAGATACTTTTGGGGTCTTTTTTGAATAAAAAGTTAAGTCACTGCCTAAGTGCAGAGACTTTCCTCATTTTCAAAAATTCATTAAAAATATTCCTTAAGAGATATGCAAATATTTTCAATTGATTCTTGTTCAGGGCGTCGTTGACTATGACTGAGTACAATTTCAAGACATTCCAACATACTTGGAATGTCCAAGTGCATGGATCGCTTTTCGGATTTTCAAAAATTCATTAAAAATATTCTTCAAGAGATATGCAAATATATTCAACGGATTCTTGTTCAGGGCATGCTTGACTATGACTGTGTACAATTTCAAGACATTCCAAGATACTTTTGGGTTTTTTTTTTAAAAAAAAGTCAAGTCACTAAGTGCATCAGGGCAAATGGATCGTTTCCTTCGTCTCACCTGATATCCTGCTGTGTGATCCACGGTGTCCAAACGTTTGTTTCCAGCGACTGGACGACATGGATGAACTCCTGCAGCTTTAATTCTTTAAAAACAACCCAAAAACATCAAAAGTTAAGTCACTGCCTAAGTGCATGGATCGCTTTCCTGATTTTCAAAAATTCATTAAAAATATTCCTCAAGAGATATGCAAATATATTCAACGGATTCTTGTTCAGGGCATGCTTGACTATGACTGTGTACAATTTCAAGACATTCCAAGATACTTTTGGGGTCTTTTTTGACGAAAAAGTTAAGTCACTGCCTAAGTGCATGGATCGCTTTCCTGATTTTCAAAAATTCATTAAAAATATTCCTTAAGCGATATGCAAATATTTTCAACGGATTCTTGTTCAGGGCGTTGTTGACTATGACTGAGTACAATTTCAAGACATTCCAACATACTTGGAATGTCCAAGTGCATGGATCGCTTTCCGGATTTTCAAAAATTCATTAAAAATATTCTTCAAGAGATATGCAAATATATTCAACGGATTCTTATTCAGGGCATGCTTGACTATGACTGTGTACAATTTCAAGACATTCCAATTTACTTTTGGGGTTTTTTTTGAAAAAAAAGTCAAGTCACTAAGTGCATCAGGGCAAGTGGATCGTTTCCTTCGTCTCACCTGATATCCTGCTGTGTGATCCACGGTGTCCAAACGTTTGTTTCCAGCGACTGGGCGACATGGATGAACTCCTGCAGCTTTAATGCTTTGAAAACAAACCAAAAACATCAAAAGTTAAGTCACTGCCTAAGTGCATGGATCGCTTTCCTAATTTTCAAAAATTCATTAAAAATATTCCTTGAGAGATATGCAAATATTTTCAATTGATTCTTGTTCAGGGCGTCGTTGACTATGACTGAGTACAATTTCAAGACATTCCAACATACTTGGAATGTCCAAGTGCATGGATCGCTTTTCGGATTTTCAAAAATTCATTAAAAATATTCTTCAAGAGATATGCAAATATATTCAACGGATTCGTGTCAAGGGCATGCTTGACTATGACTGTGTACAATTTCAAGACATTCCAAGATACTTTTGGGGTCTTTTTTGACGAAAAAGTTAAGTCACTGCCTAAGTGCATGGATCGCTTTCCTGATTTTCAGAAATTCTTTAAAAATATTCCTTAAACGATATGCAAATATTTTCAACGGATTCTTGTTCAGGGCGTCGTTGACTATGACTGAGTACAATTTCAAGACATTCCAACATACTTGGAATGTCCAAGTGCATGGATCGCTTTCCTGATTTTCAAAAGTTCATTAAAAATATTCTTCAAGAGATATGCAAATATATTCAACGGATTCTTGTTCAGGGCATGCTTGACTATGACTGTGTACAATTTCAAGACATTCCAAGATACCTTTGGGGTCTTTTTTGAATAAAAAGTTAAGTCACTGCCTCAGTGCACAGACTTTCATCATTTTCAAAAATTCATTAAAAATATTCCTTAAGCGATATGCAAATATTTTCAATGGATTCTTGTTCAGGGCGTCGTTGACTTTGACCGAGTACAATTTCAAGACATTCCAACATACTTGGAATGTCCAAGTGCATGGATCGCTTTCCGGATTTTCAAAAATTCATTAAAAATATTCTTCAAGAGATATGCAAATATATTCAACGGATTCTTGTTCAGGGCATGCTTGACTATGACTGTGTACAATTTCAAGACATTCCAAGATACTTTTGGGGTCTTTTTTGAATAAAAAGTTAAGTCACTGCCTAAGTGCATGGATTGCTTTCCTGATTTTCAAAAATTCATTAAAAATATTCCTTAAGCGATATGCAAATATTTTCAATTGATTCTTGTTCAGGGCGTCGTTGACTATGACTGAGTACAATTTCAAGACATTCCAACATACTTGGAATGTCCAAGTGCATGGATCGCTTTTCGGATTTTCAAAAATTCATTAAAAATATTCTTCAAGAGATATGCAAATATATTCAACGGATTCTTGTTCAGGGCATGCTTGACTATGACTGTGTACAATTTCAAGACATTCCAAGATACTTTTGGGGTCTTTTTTGACAAAAAAGTTAAGTCACTGCCTAAGTGCATGGATCGCTTTCCTGATTTTCAAAAATTCATTAAAAATATTCCTTAAGAGATATGCAAATATTTTCAACGGATTCTTGTTCAGGGCGTCGTTGACTATGACTGAGTACAATTTCAAGACATTCCAACATACTTGGAATGTCCAAGTGCATGGATCGCTTTCCTGATTTTCAAAAGTTCATTAAAAATATTCTTCAAGAGATATGCAAATATATTCAACAGATTCTTGTTCAGGGCATGCTTGACTATGACTGTGTACAATTTCAAGACATTCCAAGATACTTTTGGGGTCTTTTTTGAATAAAAAGTTAAGTCACTGCCTAAGTGCACAGACTTTCATCATTTTCAAAAATTCATTAAAAATATTCCTTAAGAGATATGCAAATATTTTCAATGGATTCTTGTTCAGGGCGTTGTTGACTATGACTGAGTACAATTTCAAGACATTCCACCATACTTGGTATGTCCAAGTGCATGGATCGCTTTCCGGATTTTCAAAAATTCATTAAAAATATTCTTCAAGAGATATGCAAATATATTCAACGGATTCTTGTTCAGGGCATGCTTGACTATGACTGTGTACAATTTCAAGACATTCCAAGATACTTTTGGGGTCTTTTTTGACGAAAAAGTTAAGTCACTGCCTAAGTGCATGGATCGCTTTCCTGATTTTCAGAAATTCTTTAAAAATATTCCTTAAACGATATGCAAATATTTTCAACGGATTCTTGTTCAGGGCGTCGTTGACTATGACTGAGTACAATTTCAAGACATTCCAACATACTTGGAATGTCCAAGTGCATGGATCGCTTTCCTGATTTTCAAAAGTTCATTAAAAATATTCTTCAAGAGATATGCAAATATATTCAACGGATTCTTGTTCAGGGCATGCTTGACTATGACTGTGTACAATTTCAAGACATTCCAAGATACTTTTGGGGTCTTTTTTGAATAAAAAGTTAAGTCACTGCCTAAGTGCAGAGACTTTCCTCATTTTCAAAAATTCATTAAAAATATTCCTTAAGAGATATGCAAATATTTTCAATTGATTCTTGTTCAGGGCGTCGTTGACTATGACTGAGTACAATTTCAAGACATTCCAACATACTTGGAATGTCCAAGTGCATGGATCGCTTTTCGGATTTTCAAAAATTCATTAAAAATATTCTTCAAGAGATATGCAAATATATTCAACGGATTCTTGTTCAGGGCATGCTTGACTATGACTGTGTACAATTTCAAGACATTCCAAGATACTTTTGGGGTTTTTTTTTAAAAAAAAGTCAAGTCACTAAGTGCATCAGGGCAAATGGATCGTTTCCTTCGTCTCACCTGATATCCTGCTGTGTGATCCACGGTGTCCAAACGTTTGTTTCCAGCGACTGGACGACATGGATGAACTCCTGCAGCTTTAATTCTTTAAAAACAACCCAAAAACATCAAAAGTTAAGTCACTGCCTAAGTGCATGGATCGCTTTCCTGATTTTCAAAAATTCATTAAAAATATTCCTCAAGAGATATGCAAATATATTCAACGGATTCTTGTTCAGGGCATGCTTGACTATGACTGTGTACAATTTCAAGACATTCCAAGATACTTTTGGGGTCTTTTTTGACGAAAAAGTTAAGTCACTGCCTAAGTGCATGGATCGCTTTCCTGATTTTCAAAAATTCATTAAAAATATTCCCTAAGCGATATGCAAATATTTTCAACGGATTCTTGTTCAGGGCGTTGTTGACTATGACTGAGTACAATTTCAAGACATTCCAACATACTTGGAATGTCCAAGTGCATGGATCGCTTTCCGGATTTTCAAAAATTCATTAAAAATATTCTTCAAGAGATATGCAAATATATTCAACGGATTCTTATTCAGGGCATGCTTGACTATGACTGTGTACAATTTCAAGACATTCCAAGATACCTTTGGGGTCTTTTTTGAATAAAAAGTTAAGTCACTGCCTCAGTGCACAGACTTTCATCATTTTCAAAAATTCATTAAAAATATTCCTTAAGCGATATGCAAATATTTTCAATGGATTCTTGTTCAGGGCGTCGTTGACTATGACCGAGTACAATTTCAAGACATTCCAACATACTTGGAATGTCCAAGTGCATGGATCGCTTTCCGGATTTTCAAAAATTCATTAAAAATATTCTTCAAGAGATATGCAAATATATTCAACGGATTCTTGTTCAGGGCATGCTTGACTATGACTGTGTACAATTTCAAGATATTCCAAGATACTTTTGGGGTCTTTTTTGAATAAAAAGTTAAGTCACTGCCTAAGTGCATGGATCGCTTTCCTGATTTTCAAAAATTCATTAAAAATATTCCTTAAGCGATATGCAAATATTTTCAATTGATTCTTGTTCAGGGCGTTGTTGACTATGACTGAGTACAATTTCAAGACATTCCAACATACTTGGAATGTCCAAGTGCATGGATCGCTTTCCGGATTTTCAAAAATTCATTAAAAATATTCTTCAAGAGATATGCAAATATATTCAACGGATTCTTATTCAGGGCATGCTTGACTATGACTGTGTACAATTTCAAGACATTCCAATTTACTTTTGGGGTTTTTTTTGAAAAAAAAGTCAAGTCACTAAGTGCATCAGGGCAAGTGGATCGTTTCCTTCGTCTCACCTGATATCCTGCTGTGTGATCCACGGTGTCCAAACGTTTGTTTCCAGCGACTGGGCGACATGGATGAACTCCTGCAGCTTTAATGCTTTGAAAACAAACCAAAAACATCAAAAGTTAAGTCACTGCCTAAGTGCATGGATCGCTTTCCTAATTTTCAAAAATTCATTAAAAATATTCCTTGAGAGATATGCAAATATTTTCAATTGATTCTTGTTCAGGGCGTCGTTGACTATGACTGAGTACAATTTCAAGACATTCCAACATACTTGGAATGTCCAAGTGCATGGATCGCTTTTCGGATTTTCAAAAATTCATTAAAAATATTCTTCAAGAGATATGCAAATATATTCAACGGATTCGTGTCAAGGGCATGCTTGACTATGACTGTGTACAATTTCAAGACATTCCAAGATACTTTTGGGGTCTTTTTTGACGAAAAAGTTAAGTCACTGCCTAAGTGCATGGATCGCTTTCCTGATTTTCAGAAATTCTTTAAAAATATTCCTTAAACGATATGCAAATATTTTCAACGGATTCTTGTTCAGGGCGTCGTTGACTATGACTGAGTACAATTTCAAGACATTCCAACATACTTGGAATGTCCAAGTGCATGGATCGCTTTCCTGATTTTCAAAAGTTCATTAAAAATATTCTTCAAGAGATATGCAAATATATTCAACGGATTCTTGTTCAGGGCATGCTTGACTATGACTGTGTACAATTTCAAGACATTCCAAGATACCTTTGGGGTCTTTTTTGAATAAAAAGTTAAGTCACTGCCTCAGTGCACAGACTTTCATCATTTTCAAAAATTCATTAAAAATATTCCTTAAGCGATATGCAAATATTTTCAATGGATTCTTGTTCAGGGCGTCGTTGACTATGACCGAGTACAATTTCAAGACATTCCAACATACTTGGAATGTCCAAGTGCATGGATCGCTTTCCGGATTTTCAAAAATTCATTAAAAATATTCTTCAAGAGATATGCAAATATATTCAACGGATTCTTGTTCAGGGCATGCTTGACTATGACTGTGTACAATTTCAAGACATTCCAAGATACTTTTGGGGTCTTTTTTGAATAAAAAGTTAAGTCACTGCCTAAGTGCATGGATCGCTTTCCTGATTTTCAAAAATTCATTAAAAATATTCCTTAAGCGATATGCAAATATTTTCAATTGATTCTTGTTCAGGGCGTCGTTGACTATGACTGAGTACAATTTCAAGACATTCCAACATACTTGGAATGTCCAAGTGCATGGATCGCTTTTCGGATTTTCAAAAATTCATTAAAAATATTCTTCAAGAGATATGCAAATATATTCAACGGATTCTTGTTCAGGGCATGCTTGACTATGACTGTGTACAATTTCAAGACATTCCAAGATACTTTTGGGGTCTTTTTTGACAAAAAAGTTAAGTCACTGCCTAAGTGCATGGATCGCTTTCCTGATTTTCAAAAATTCATTAAAAATATTCCTTAAGAGATATGCAAATATTTTCAACGGATTCTTGTTCAGGGCGTCGTTGACTATGACTGAGTACAATTTCAAGACATTTCAACATACTTGGAATGTCCAAGTGCATGGATCGCTTTCCTGATTTTCAAAAGTTCATTAAAAATATTCTTCAAGAGATATGCAAATATATTCAACGGATTCTTGTTCAGGGCATGCTTGACTATGACTGTGTACAATTTCAAGACATTCCAAGATACTTTTGGGGTCTTTTTTGAATAAAAAGTTAAGTCACTGCCTAAGTGCACAGACTTTCATCATTTTCAAAAATTCATTAAAAATATTCCTTAAGAGATATGCAAATATTTTCAATGGATTCTTGTTCAGGGCGTCGTTGACTATGACCGAGTACAATTTCAAGACATTCCAACATACTTGGAATGTCCAAGTGCATGGATCGCTTTTCGGATTTTCAAAAATTCATTAAAAATATTCTTCAAGAGATATGCAAATATATTCAACGGATTCTTGTTCAGGGCATGCTTGACTATGACTGTGTACAATTTCAAGACATTCCAAGATACTTTTGGGGTCTTTTTTGAATAAAAAGTTAAGTCACTGCCTAAGTGCATGGATCGCTTTCCTGATTTTCAAAAATTCATTAAAAATATTCCTTAAGCGATATGCAAATATTTTCAAAGGATTCTTGTTCAGGGCGTCGTTGACTATGACTGAGTACAATTTCAAGACATTCCAACATACTTGGAATGTCCAAGTGCATGGATCGCTTTCCTGATTTTCAAAAGTTCATTAAAAATATTCTTCAAGAGATATGCAAATATATTCAACAGATTCTTGTTCAGGGCATGCTTGACTATGACTGTGTACAATTTCAAGACATTCCAAGATACTTTTGGGGTCTTTTTTGAATAAAAAGTTAAGTCACTGCCTAAGTGCACAGACTTTCATCATTTTCAAAAATTCATTAAAAATATTCCTTAAGAGATATGCAAATATTTTCAATGGATTCTTGTTCAGGGCGTTGTTCACTATGACTGAGTACAATTTCAAGACATTCCACCATACTTGGAATGTCCAAGTGCATGGATCGCTTTCCGGATTTTCAAAAATTCATTAAAAATATTCTTCAAGAGATATGCAAATATATTCAACGGATTCTTGTTCAGGGCATGCTTGACTATGACTGTGTACAATTTCAAGACATTCCAAGATACTTTTGGGGTCTTTTTTGACGAAAAAGTTAAGTCACTGCCTAAGTGCATGGATCGCTTTCCTGATTTTCAGAAATTCTTTAAAAATATTCCTTAAACGATATGCAAATATTTTCAACGGATTCTTGTTCAGGGCGTCGTTGACTATGACTGAGTACAATTTCAAGACATTCCAACATACTTGGAATGTCCAAGTGCATGGATCGCTTTCCTGATTTTCAAAAGTTCATTAAAAATATTCTTCAAGAGATATGCAAATATATTCAACGGATTCTTGTTCAGGGCATGCTTGACTATGACTGTGTACAATTTCAAGACATTCCAAGATACTTTTGGGGTCTTTTTTGAATAAAAAGTTAAGTCACTGCCTAAGTGCAGAGACTTTCCTCATTTTCAAAAATTCATTAAAAATATTCCTTAAGAGATATGCAAATATTTTCAATTGATTCTTGTTCAGGGCGTCGTTGACTATGACTGAGTACAATTTCAAGACATTCCAACATACTTGGAATGTCCAAGTGCATGGATCGCTTTTCGGATTTTCAAAAATTCATTAAAAATATTCTTCAAGAGATATGCAAATATATTCAACGGATTCTTGTTCAGGGCATGCTTGACTATGACTGTGTACAATTTCAAGACATTCCAAGATACTTTTGGGTTTTTTTTTTAAAAAAAAGTCAAGTCACTAAGTGCATCAGGGCAAATGGATCGTTTCCTTCGTCTCACCTGATATCCTGCTGTGTGATCCACGGTGTCCAAACGTTTGTTTCCAGCGACTGGACGACATGGATGAACTCCTGCAGCTTTAATTCTTTAAAAACAACCCAAAAACATCAAAAGTTAAGTCACTGCCTAAGTGCATGGATCGCTTTCCTGATTTTCAAAAATTCATTAAAAATATTCCTCAAGAGATATGCAAATATATTCAACGGATTCTTGTTCAGGGCATGCTTGACTATGACTGTGTACAATTTCAAGACATTCCAAGATACTTTTGGGGTCTTTTTTGACGAAAAAGTTAAGTCACTGCCTAAGTGCATGGATCGCTTTCCTGATTTTCAAAAATTCATTAAAAATATTCCTTAAGCGATATGCAAATATTTTCAACGGATTCTTGTTCAGGGCGTTGTTGACTATGACTGAGTACAATTTCAAGACATTCCAACATACTTGGAATGTCCAAGTGCATGGATCGCTTTCCGGATTTTCAAAAATTCATTAAAAATATTCTTCAAGAGATATGCAAATATATTCAACGGATTCTTATTCAGGGCATGCTTGACTATGACTGTGTACAATTTCAAGACATTCCAATTTACTTTTGGGGTTTTTTTTGAAAAAAAAGTCAAGTCACTAAGTGCATCAGGGCAAGTGGATCGTTTCCTTCGTCTCACCTGATATCCTGCTGTGTGATCCACGGTGTCCAAACGTTTGTTTCCAGCGACTGGGCGACATGGATGAACTCCTGCAGCTTTAATGCTTTGAAAACAAACCAAAAACATCAAAAGTTAAGTCACTGCCTAAGTGCATGGATCGCTTTCCTAATTTTCAAAAATTCATTAAAAATATTCCTTGAGAGATATGCAAATATTTTCAATTGATTCTTGTTCAGGGCGTCGTTGACTATGACTGAGTACAATTTCAAGACATTCCAACATACTTGGAATGTCCAAGTGCATGGATCGCTTTTCGGATTTTCAAAAATTCATTAAAAATATTCTTCAAGAGATATGCAAATATATTCAACGGATTCGTGTCAAGGGCATGCTTGACTATGACTGTGTACAATTTCAAGACATTCCAAGATACTTTTGGGGTCTTTTTTGACGAAAAAGTTAAGTCACTGCCTAAGTGCATGGATCGCTTTCCTGATTTTCAGAAATTCTTTAAAAATATTCCTTAAACGATATGCAAATATTTTCAACGGATTCTTGTTCAGGGCGTCGTTGACTATGACTGAGTACAATTTCAAGACATTCCAACATACTTGGAATGTCCAAGTGCATGGATCGCTTTCCTGATTTTCAAAAGTTCATTAAAAATATTCTTCAAGAGATATGCAAATATATTCAACGGATTCTTGTTCAGGGCATGCTTGACTATGACTGTGTACAATTTCAAGACATTCCAAGATACCTTTGGGGTCTTTTTTGAATAAAAAGTTAAGTCACTGCCTCAGTGCACAGACTTTCATCATTTTCAAAAATTCATTAAAAATATTCCTTAAGCGATATGCAAATATTTTCAATGGATTCTTGTTCAGGGCGTCGTTGACTTTGACCGAGTACAATTTCAAGACATTCCAACATACTTGGAATGTCCAAGTGCATGGATCGCTTTCCGGATTTTCAAAAATTCATTAAAAATATTCTTCAAGAGATATGCAAATATATTCAACGGATTCTTGTTCAGGGCATGCTTGACTATGACTGTGTACAATTTCAAGACATTCCAAGATACTTTTGGGGTCTTTTTTGAATAAAAAGTTAAGTCACTGCCTAAGTGCATGGATTGCTTTCCTGATTTTCAAAAATTCATTAAAAATATTCCTTAAGCGATATGCAAATATTTTCAATTGATTCTTGTTCAGGGCGTCGTTGACTATGACTGAGTACAATTTCAAGACATTCCAACATACTTGGAATGTCCAAGTGCATGGATCGCTTTTCGGATTTTCAAAAATTCATTAAAAATATTCTTCAAGAGATATGCAAATATATTCAACGGATTCTTGTTCAGGGCATGCTTGACTATGACTGTGTACAATTTCAAGACATTCCAAGATACTTTTGGGGTCTTTTTTGACAAAAAAGTTAAGTCACTGCCTAAGTGCATGGATCGCTTTCCTGATTTTCAAAAATTCATTAAAAATATTCCTTAAGAGATATGCAAATATTTTCAACGGATTCTTGTTCAGGGCGTCGTTGACTATGACTGAGTACAATTTCAAGACATTTCAACATACTTGGAATGTCCAAGTGCATGGATCGCTTTCCTGATTTTCAAAAGTTCATTAAAAATATTCTTCAAGAGATATGCAAATATATTCAACGGATTCTTGTTCAGGGCATGCTTGACTATGACTGTGTACAATTTCAAGACATTCCAAGATACTTTTGGGGTCTTTTTTGAATAAAAAGTTAAGTCACTGCCTAAGTGCACAGACTTTCATCATTTTCAAAAATTCATTAAAAATATTCCTTAAGAGATATGCAAATATTTTCAATGGATTCTTGTTCAGGGCGTCGTTGACTATGACCGAGTACAATTTCAAGACATTCCAACATACTTGGAATGTCCAAGTGCATGGATCGCTTTCCGGATTTTCAAAAATTCATTAAAAATATTCTTCAAGAGATATGCAAATATATTCAACGGATTCTTGTTCAGGGCATTCTTGACTATGACTGTGTACAATTTCAAGACATTCCAAGATACTTTTGGGGTCTTTTTTGACGAAAAAGTTAAGTCACTGCCTAAGTGCATGGATCGCTTTCCTGATTTTCAGAAATTCTTTAAAAATATTCCTTAAACGATATGCAAATATTTTCAACGGATTCTTGTTCAGGGCGTCGTTGACTATGACTGAGTACAATTTCAAGACATTCCAACATACTTGGAATGTCCAAGTGCATGGATCGCTTTCCTGATTTTCAAAAGTTCATTAAAAATATTCTTCAAGAGATATGCAAATATATTCAACGGATTCTTGTTCAGGGCATGCTTGACTATGACTGTGTACAATTTCAAGACATTCCAAGATACTTTTGGGGTCTTTTTTGAATAAAAAGTTAAGTCACTGCCTAAGTGCACAGACTTTCCTCATTTTCAAAAATTCATTAAAAATATTCCTTAAGAGATATGCAAATATTTTCAATTGATTCTTGTTCAGGGCGTCGTTGACTATGACTGAGTACAATTTCAAGACATTCCAACATACTTGGAATGTCCAAGTGCATGGATCGCTTTCCTGATTTTCAAAAGTTCATTAAAAATATTCTTCAAGAGATATGCAAATATATTCAACGGATTCTTGTTCAGGGCATGCTTGACTATGACTGTGTACAATTTCAAGACATTCCAAGATACTTTTGGGGTCTTTTTTGACGAAAAAGTTAAGTCACTGCCTAAGTGCATGGATCGCTTTCCTGATTTTCAAAAATTCATTAAAAATATTCCTTAAGCGATATGCAAATATTTTCAACGGATTCTTGTTCAGGGCGTCGTTGACTATGACTGAGTACAATTTCAAGACATTCCAACATACTTGGAATGTCCAAGTGCATGGATCGCTTTCCTGATTTTCAAAAGTTCATTAAAAATATTCTTCAAGAGATATGCAAATATATTCAACGGATTCTTGTTCAGGGCATGCTTGACTATGACTGTGTACAATTTCAAGACATTCCAAGATACTTTTGGGGTCTTTTTTGACAAAAAAGTTAAGTCACTGCCTAAGTGCATGGATCGCTTTCCTGATTTTCAAAAATTCATTAAAAATATTCCTTAAGCGATATGCAAATATTTTCAACGGATTCTTGTTCAGGGCGTCGTTGACTATGACTGAGTACAATTTCAAGACATTCCAACATACTTGGAATGTCCAAGTGCATGGATCGCTTTCCTGATTTTCAAAAGTTCATTAAAAATATTCTTCAAGAGATATGCAAATATATTCAACTGATTCTTGTTCAGGGCATGCTTGACTATGACTGTGTACAATTTCAAGACATTCCAAGATACTTTTGGGGTCTTTTTTGAATAAAAAGTTAAGTCACTGCCTAAGTGCACAGACTTCCCTCATTTTCAAAAATTCATTAAAAATATTCCTTAAGAGATATGCAAATATTTTCAATTGATTCTTGTTCAGGGCGTCGTTGACTATGACTGAGTACAATTTCAAGACACTCCAACATACTTGGAATGTCCAAGTGCATGGATCGCTTTTCGGATTTTCAAAAATTCATTAAAAATATTCTTCAAGAGATATGCAAATATATTCAACGGATTCTTGTTCAGGGCATGCTTGACTATGACTGTGTACAATTTCAAGACATTCCAAGATACTTTTGGGGTCTTTTTTGACGAAAAAGTTAAGTCACTGCCTAAGTGCATGGATCGCTTTCCTGATTTTCAGAAATTCTTTAAAAATATTCCTTAAACGATATGCAAATATTTTCAACGGATTCTTGTTCAGGGCGTCGTTGACTATGACTGAGTACAATTTCAAGACATTCCAACATACTTGGAATGTCCAAGTGCATGGATCGCTTTCCTGATTTTCAAAAGTTCATTAAAAATATTCTTCAAGAGATATGCAAATATATTCAACGGATTCTTGTTCAGGGCATGCTTGACTATGACTGTGTACAATTTCAAGACATTCATAGATACTTTTGGGGTCTTTTTTGAATAAAAAGTTAAGTCACTGCCTAAGGGCACAGACTTTCCTCATTTTCAAAAATTCATTAAAAATATTCCTTAAGAGATATGCAAATATTTTCAATTGATTCTTGTTCAGGGCGTCGTTGACTATGACTGAGTACAATTTCAAGACATTCCAACATACTTGGAATGTCCAAGTGCATGGATCGCTTTTCGGATTTTCAAAAATTCATTAAAAATATTCTTCAAGAGATATGCAAATATATTCAACGGATTCTTGTTCAGGGCATGCTTGACTATGACTGTGTACAATTTCAAGACATTCCAAGATACTTTTGGGGTCTTTTTTGACGAAAAAGTTAAGTCACTGCCTAAGTGCATGGATCGCTTTCCTGATTTTCAAAAATTCATTAAAAATATTCCTTAAGCGATATGCAAATATTTTCAACGGATTCTTGTTCAGGGCGTCGTTGACTATGACTGAGTACAATTTCAAGACATTCCAACATACTTGGAATGTCCAAGTGCATGGATCGCTTTCCTGATTTTCAAAAGTTCATTAAAAATATTCTTCAAGAGATATGCAAATATATTCAACGGATTCTTGTTCAGGGCATGCTTGACTATGACTGTGTACAATTTCAAGACATTCCAAGATACCTTTGGGGTCTTTTTTGAATAAAAAGTTAAGTCACTGCCTAAGTGCACAGACTTTCATCATTTTCAAAAATTCATTAAAAATATTCCTTAAGAGATATGCAAATATTTTCAATGGATTCTTGTTCAGGGCGTCGTTGACTATGACCGAGTACAATTTCAAGACATTCCAACATACTTGGAATGTCCAAGTGCATGGATCGCTTTCCTGATTTTCAAAAGTTCATTAAAAATATTCTTCAAGAGATATGCAAATATATTCAACGGATTCTTGTTCAGGGCATGCTTGACTATGACTGTGTACAATTTCAAGACATTCCAAGATACTTTTGGGGTCTTTTTTGAATAAAAAGTTAAGTCACTGCCTAAGTGCACAGACTTTCCTCATTTTCAAAAATTCATTAGAAATATTCCTTAAGCGATATGCAAATATTTTCAACGGATTCTTGTTCATGGCGTCGTTGACTATGACTGAGTACAATTTCAAGACATTCCAACATACTTGGAATGTCCAAGTGCATGGATCGCTTTCCTGATTTTCAAAAGTTCATTAAAAATATTCTTCAAGAGATATGCAAATATATTCAACGGATTCTTGTTCAGGGCATGCTTGACTATGACTGTGTACAATTTCAAGACATTCCAAGATACTTTTGGGGTCTTTTTTGACGAAAAAGTTAAGTCACTGCCTAAGTGCATGGATCGCTTTCCTGATTTTCAGAAATTCTTTAAAAATATTCCTTAAACGATATGCAAATATTTTCAACGGATTCTTGTTCAGGGCGTCGTTGACTATGACTGAGTACAATTTCAAGACATTCCAACATACTTGGAATGTCCAAGTGCATGGATCGCTTTCCTGATTTTCAAAAGTTCATTAAAAATATTCTTCAAGAGATATGCAAATATATTCAACGGATTCTTGTTCAGGGCATGCTTGACTATGACTGTGTACAATTTCAAGACATTCATAGATACTTTTGGGGTCTTTTTTGAATAAAAAGTTAAGTCACTGCCTAAGGGCACAGACTTTCCTCATTTTCAAAAATTCATTAAAAATATTCCTTAAGAGATATGCAAATATTTTCAATTGATTCTTGTTCAGGGCGTCGTTGACTATGACTGAGTACAATTTCAAGACATTCCAACATACTTGGAATGTCCAAGTGCATGGATCGCTTTTCGGATTTTCAAAAATTCATTAAAAATATTCTTCAAGAGATATGCAAATATATTCAACGGATTCTTGTTCAGGGCATGCTTGACTATGACTGTGTACAATTTCAAGACATTCCAAGATACTTTTGGGGTCTTTTTTGACGAAAAAGTTAAGTCACTGCCTAAGTGCATGGATCGCTTTCCTGATTTTCAAAAATTCATTAAAAATATTCCTTAAGCGATATGCAAATATTTTCAACGGATTCTTGTTCAGGGCGTCGTTGACTATGACTGAGTACAATTTCAAGACATTCCAACATACTTGGAATGTCCAAGTGCATGGATCGCTTTCCTGATTTTCAAAAGTTCATTAAAAATATTCTTCAAGAGATATGCAAATATATTCAACGGATTCTTGTTCAGGGCATGCTTGACTATGACTGTGTACAATTTCAAGACATTCCAAGATACCTTTGGGGTCTTTTTTGAATAAAAAGTTAAGTCACTGCCTAAGTGCACAGACTTTCATCATTTTCAAAAATTCATTAAAAATATTCCTTAAGAGATATGCAAATATTTTCAATGGATTCTTGTTCAGGGCGTCGTTGACTATGACCGAGTACAATTTCAAGACATTCCAACATACTTGGAATGTCCAAGTGCATGGATCGCTTTCCTGATTTTCAAAAGTTCATTAAAAATATTCTTCAAGAGATATGCAAATATATTCAACGGATTCTTGTTCAGGGCATGCTTGACTATGACTGTGTACAATTTCAAGACATTCCAAGATACTTTTGGGGTCTTTTTTGAATAAAAAGTTAAGTCACTGCCTAAGTGCACAGACTTTCCTCATTTTCAAAAATTCATTAGAAATATTCCTTAAGCGATATGCAAATATTTTCAACGGATTCTTGTTCATGGCGTCGTTGACTATGACTGAGTACAATTTCAAGACATTCCAACATACTTGGAATGTCCAAGTGCATGGATCGCTTTCCTGATTTTCAAAAGTTCATTAAAAATATTCTTCAAGAGATATGCAAATATATTCAACGGATTCTTGTTCAGGGCATGCTTGACTATGACTGTGTACAATTTCAAGACATTCCAAGATACCTTTGGGGTCTTTTTTGAATAAAAAGTTAAGTCACTGCCTAAGTGCACAGACTTTCATCATTTTCAAAAATTCATTAAAAATATTCCTTAAGAGATATGCAAATATTTTCAATGGATTCTTGTTCAGGGCGTCGTTGACTATGACCGAGTACAATTTCAAGACATTCCAACATACTTGGAATGTCCAAGTGCATGGATCGCTTTCCGGATTTTCAAAAATTCATTAAAAATATTCTTCAAGAGGTATGCAAATATATTCAACGGATTCTTGTTCAGGGCATTCTTGACTATGACTGTGTACAATTTCAAGACATTCCAAGATACTTTTGGGGTCTTTTTTGACGAAAAAGTTAAGTCACTGCCTAAGTGCATGGATCGCTTTCCTGATTTTCAGAAATTCTTTAAAAATATTCCTTAAACGATACGCAAATATTTTCAACGGATTCTTGTTCAGGGCGTCGTTGACTATGACTGAGTACAATTTCAAGACATTCCAACATACTTGGAATGTCCAAGTGCATGGATCGCTTTCCTGATTTTCAAAAGTTCATTAAAAATATTCTTCAAGAGATATGCAAATATATTCAACGGATTCTTGTTCAGGGCATGCTTGACTATGACTGTGTACAATTTCAAGACATTCCAAGATACTTTTGGGGTCTTTTTTGACAAAAAAGTTAAGTCACTGCCTAAGTGCATGGATCGCTTTCCTGATTTTCAAAAATTCATTAGAAATATTCCTTAAGCGATATGCAAATATTTTCAACGGATTCTTGTTCAGGGCGTCGTTGACTATGACTGAGTACAATTTCAAGACATTCCAACATACTTGGAATGTCCAAGTGCATGGATCGCTTTCCTGATTTTCAAAAGTTCATTAAAAATATTCTTCAAGAGATATGCAAATATATTCAACGGATTCTTGTTCAGGGCATGCTTGACTATGACTGTGTACAATTTCAAGACATTCCAAGATACCTTTGGGGTCTTTTTTGAATAAAAAGTTAAGTCACTGCCTAAGTGCACAGACTTTCATCATTTTCAAAAATTCATTAAAAATATTCCTTAAGAGATATATAAATATTTTCAATGGATTCTTGTTCAGGGCGTCGTTGACTATGACCGAGTACAATTTCAAGACATTCCAACATACTTGGAATGTCCAAGTGCATGGATCGCTTTTCGGATTTTCAAAAATTCATTAAAAATATTCTTCAAGAGATATGCAAATATATTCAACATATTCTTGTTCAGGGCATGCTTGACTATGACTGTGTACAATTTCAAGACATTCCAAGATACTTTTGGGGTCTTTTTTGACAAAAAAGTTTAGTCACTGCCTAAGTGCATGGATCGCTTTCCTGATTTTCAGAAATTCTTTAAAAATATTCCTTAAACGATATCCAAATATTTTCAACGGATTCTTGTTCAGGGCGTCGTTGACTATGACTGAGTACAATTTCAAGACATTCCAACATACTTGGAATGTCCAAGTGCATGGATCGCTTTCCTGATTTTCAAAAATTCATTAAAAATATTCTTCAAGAGATATGCAAATATATTCAACGGATTCTTGTTCAGGGCATTCTTGACTATGACTGTGTACAATTTCAAGACATTCCAAGATACTTTTGGGGTCTTTTTTGACGAAAAAGTTAAGTCACTGCCTAAGTGCATGAATCGCTTTCCTGATTTTCAGAAATTCTTTAAAAATATTCCTTAAACGATATGCAAATATTTTCAACGGATTCTTGTTCAGGGCGTCGTTGACTATGACTGAGTACAATTTCAAGACATTCCAACATACTTGGAATGTCCAAGTGCATGGATCGCTTTCCTGATTTTCAAAAGTTCATTAAAAATATTCTTCAAGAGATATGCAAATATATTCAACGGATTCTTGTTCAGGGCATGCTTGACTATGACTGTGTACAATTTCAAGACATTCCAATTTACTTTTGGGGTTTTTTTTGAAAAAAAAGTCAAGTCACTAAGTGCATCAGGGCAAATGGATCGTTTCCTTCGTCTCACCTGATATCCTGCTGTGTGATCCACGGTGTCCAAACGTTTGTTTCCAGCGACTGGACGACATGGATGAACTCCTGCAGCTTTAATTCTTTAAAAACAACCCAAAAACATCAAAAGTTAAGTCACTGCCTAAGTGCATGGATCGCTTTCCTGATTTTCAAAAATTCATTAAAAATATTCCTCAAGAGATATGCAAATATATTCAACGGATTCTTGTTCAGGGCATGCTTGACTATGACTGTGTACAATTTCAAGACATTCCAAGATACTTTTGGGGTCTTTTTTGACGAAAAAGTTAAGTCACTGCCTAAGTGCATGGATCGCTTTCCTGATTTTCAAAAATTCATTAAAAATATTCCTTAAGCGATATGCAAATATTTTCAACGGATTCTTGTTCAGGGCGTTGTTGACTATGACTGAGTACAATTTCAAGACATTCCAACATACTTGGAATGTCCAAGTGCATGGATCGCTTTTCGGATTTTCAAAAATTCATTTAAAATATTCTTCAAGAGATATGCAAATATATTCAACGGATTCTTGTTCAGGGCATGCTTGACTATGACTGTGTACAATTTCAAGACATTCCAAGATACTTTTGGGGTCTTTTTTGAATAAAAAGTTAAGTCACTGCCTAAGTGCATGGATCGCTTTCCTGATTTTCAAAAATTCATTAAAAATATTCCTTAAGCGATATGCAAATATTTTCAACGGATTCTTGTTCAGGGCGTCGTTGACTATGACTGAGTACAATTTCAAAACATTCCAACATACTTGGAATGTCCAAGTGCATGGATCGCTTTCCTGATTTTCAAAAGTTCATTAAAAATTTTCTTCAAGAGATATGCAAATATATTCAACGGATTCTTGTTCAGGGCATGCTTGACTATGACTGTGTACAATTTCAAGACATTCCAAGATACTTTTGGGGTCTTTTTTGAATAAAAAGTTAAGTCACTGCCTAAGTGCACAGACTTTCCTCATTTTCAAAAATTCATTAAAAATATTCCTTAAGAGATATGCAAATATTTTCAATCGATTCTTGTTCAGGGCGTCGTTGACTATGACTGAGTACAATTTAAAGACATTCCAACATACTTGGAATGTCCAAGTGCATGGATCGCTTTTCGGATTTTCAAAAATTCATTAAAAATATTCTTCAAGAGATATGCAAATATATTCAACGGATTCTTGTTCAGGGCATGCTTGACTATGACTGTGTACAATTTCAAGACATTCCAAGATACTTTTGGGGTCTTTTTTGACAAAAAAGTTAAGTCACTGCCTAAGTGCATGGATCGCTTTCCTGATTTTCAAAAATTCATTAAAAATATTCCTTAAGCGATATGCAAATATTTTCAACGGATTCTTGTTCAGGGCGTCGTTGACTATGACTGAGTACAATTTCAAGACATTCCAACATACTTGGAATGTCCAAGTGCATGGATCGCTTTCCTGATTTTCAAAAGTTCATTAAAAATATTCTTCAAGAGATATGCAAATATATTCAACGGATTCTTGTTCAGGGCATGCTTGACTATGACTGTGTACAATTTCAAGACATTCCAGGATACTTTTGGGGTCTTTTTTGAATAAAAAGTTAAGTCACTGCCTAAGTGCACAGACTTTCCTCATTTTCAAAAATTCATTAAAAATATTCCTTAAGAGATATGCAAATATTTTCAATTGATTCTTGTTCAGGGCGTCGTTGACTATGACTGAGTACAATTTCAAGACATTCCAACATACTTGGAATGTCCAAGTGCATGGATCGCTTTTCGGATTTTCAAAAATTCATTAAAAATATTCTTCAAGAGATATGCAAATATATTCAACGGATTCTTGTTCAGGGCATGCTTGACTATGACTGTGTACAATTTCAAGACATTCCAAGATACTTTTGGGGTCTTTTTTGACGAAAAAGTTAAGTCACTGCCTAAGTGCATGGATCGCTTTCCTGATTTTCAGAAATTCTTTAAAAATATTCCTTAAGCGATATGCAAATATTTTCAACGGATTCTTGTTCAGGGCGTCGTTGACTATGACTGAGTACAATTTCAAAACATTCCAACATACTTGGAATGTCCAAGTGCATGGATCGCTTTCCTGATTTTCAAAAGTTCATTAAAAATATTCTTCAAGAGATATGCAAATATATTCAACGGATTCTTGTTCAGGGCATGCTTGAATATGACTGTGTACAATTTCAAGACATTCCAAGATACTTTTGGGGTCTTTTTTGAATAAAAAGTTAAGTCACTGCCTAAGTGCACAGACTTTCCTCATTTTCAAAAATTCATTAAAAATATTCCTTAAGAGATATGCAAATATTTTCAATGGATTCTTGTTCAGGGCATGCTTGACTATGACTGTGTACAATTTCAAGACATTCCAAGATACTTTTGGGGTCTTTTTTGAATAAAAAGTTAAGTCACTGCCTAAGTGCACAGACTTTCCTCATTTTCAAAAATTCATTAAAAATATTCCTTTAGAGATATGCAAATATTTTCAATTGATTCTTGTTCAGGGCGTCGTTGACTATGACTGAGTACAATTTCAAGACATTCCAACATACTTGGAATGTCCAAGTGCATGGATCGCTTTTCGGATTTTCAAAAATTCATTAAAAATATTCTTCAAGAGATATGCAAATATATTCAACGGATTCTTGTTCAGGGCATGCTTGACTATGACTGTGTACAATTTCAAGACATTCCAAGATACTTTTGGGGTCTTTTTTGACAAAAAAGTTAAGTCACTGCCTAAGTGCATGGATCGCTTTTCTGATTTTCAAAAATTCATTAAAAATATTCCTTAAGCGATATGCAAATATTTTCAACGGATTCTTGTTCAGGGCGTCGTTGACTATGACTGAGTACAATTTCAAAACATTCCAACATACTTGGAATGTCCAAGTGCATGGATCGCTTTCCTGATTTTCAAAAGTTCATTAAAAATATTCTTCAAGAGATATGCAAATATATTCAACGGATTCTTGTTCAGGGCATGCTTGACTATGACTGTGTACAATTTCAAGACATTCCAAGATACTTTTGGGGTCTTTTTTGAATAAAAAGTTAAGTCACTGCCTAAGTGCACAGACTTTCCTCATTTTCAAAAATTCATTAAAAATATTCCTTAAGAGATATGCAAATATTTTCAATGGATTCTTGTTCAGGGCGTTGTTGACTATGACTGAGTACAATTTCAAGACATTCCAACATACTTGGAATGTCCAAGTGCATGGATCGCTTTCCGGATTTTCAAAAATTCATTAAAAATATTCTTCAAGAGATATGCAAATATATTCAACGGATTCTTGTTCAGGGCATGCTTGACTATGACTGTGTACAATTTCAAGACATTCCAAGATACTTTTGGGGTCTTTTTTGACGAAAAAGTTAAGTCACTGCCTAAGTGCATGGATCGCTTTCCTGATTTTCAGAAATTCTTTAAAAATATTCCTTAAACGATATGCAAATATTTTCAACGGATTCTTGTTCAGGGCGTCGTTGACTATGACTGAGTACAAATTCAAAACATTCCAACATACTTGGAATGTCCAAGTGCATGGATCGCTTTCCTGATTTTCAAAAGTTCATTAAAAATATTCTTCAAGAGATATGCAAATATATTCAACGGATTCTTGTTCAGGGCATGCTTGACTATGACTGTGTACAATTTCAAGACATTCCAAGATACTTTTGGGGTCTTTTTTGAATAAAAAGTTAAGTCACTGCCTAAGTGCACAGACTTTCCTCATTTTCAAAAATTCATTAAAAATATTCCTTAAGAGATATGCAAATATTTTCAATTGATTCTTGTTCAGGGCGTCGTTGACTATGACTGAGTACAATTTCAAGACATTCCAACATACTTGGAATGTCCAAGTGCATGGATCGCTTTTCGGATTTTCAAAAATTCATTAAAAATATTCTTCAAGAGATATGCAAATATATTCAACGGATTCTTGTTCAGGGCATGCTTGACTATGACTGTGTACAATTTCAAGACATTCCAATTTACTTTTGGGGTTTTTTTTGAAAAAAAAGTCAAGTCACTAAGTGCATCAGGGCAAATGGATCGTTTCCTTCGTCTCACCTGATATCCTGCTGTGTGATCCACGGTGTCCAAACGTTTGTTTCCAGCGACTGGGCGACATGGATGAACTCCTGCAGCTTTAATGCTTTAAAAACAAACCAAAAACATCAAAAGTTAAGTCACTGCCTAAGTGCATGGATCGCTTTCCTAATTTTCAAAAATTCATTAAAAATATTCCTTAAGAGATATGCAAATATTTTCAATTGATTCTTGTTCAGGGCGTCGTTGACTATGACTGAGTACAATTTCAAGACATTCCAACATACTTGGAATGTCCAAGTGCATGGATCGCTTTTCGGATTTTCAAAAATTCATTAAAAAAATTCTTCAAGAGATATGCAAATATATTCAACGGATTCTTGTTCAGGGCATGCTTGACTATGACTGTGTACAATTTCAAGACATTCCAAGATACTTTTGGGGTCTTTTTTGACAAAAAAGTTAAGTCACTGCCTAAGTGCATGGATCACTTTCCTGATTTTCAAAAATTCATTAAAAATATTCCTTAAGCGATATGCAAATATTTTCAACGGATTCTTGTTCAGGGTGTCGTTGACTATGACTGAGTACAATTTCAAGACATTCCAACATACTTGGAATGTCCAAGTGCATGGATCGCTTTCCTGATTTTCAAAAGTTCATTAAAAATATTCTTCAAGAGATATGCAAATATATTCAACGGATTCTTGTTCAGGGCATGCTTGACTATGACTGTGTACAATTTCAAGACATTCCAAGATACTTTTGGGGTCTTTTTTGAATAAAAAGTTAAGTCACTGCCTAAGTGCACAGACATTCCTCATTTTCAAAAATTCATTAAAAATATTCCTTAAGAGATATGCAAATATTTTCAATTGATTCTTGTTCAGGGCGTCGTTGACTATGACTGAGTACAATTTCAAGACATTCCAACATACTTGGAATGTCCAAGTGCATGGATCGCTTTTCGGATTTTCAAAAATTCATTAAAAATATTCTTCAAGAGATATGCAAATATATTCAACGGATTCTTGTTCAGGGCATGCTTGACTATGACTGTGTACAATTTCAAGACATTCCAAGATACTTTTGGTGTCTTTTTTGACAAAAAAGTTAAGTCACTGCCTAAGTGCGTGGATCGCTTTCCTGATTTTCAAAAATTCATTAAAAATATTCCTTAAGCGATATGCAAATATTTTCAACGGATTCTTGTTCAGGGCGTCGTTGACTATGACTGAGTACAATTTCAAGACATTCCAACATACTTGGAATGTCCAAGTGCATGGATCGCTTTCCTGATTTTCAAAAGTTCATTAAAAATATTCTTCAAGAGATATGCAAATATATTCAACGGATTCTTGTTCAGGGCATGCTTGACTATGACTGTGTACAATTTCAAGACATTCCAAGATACTTTTGGGGTCTTTTTTGAATAAAAAGTTAAGTCACTGCCTAAGTGCACAGACTTTCCTCATTTTCAAAAATTCATTAAAAATATTCCTTAAGAGATATGCAAATATTTTCAATTGATTCTTGTTCAGGGCGTCGTTGACTATGACTGAGTACAATTTCAAGACATTCCAACATACTTGGAATGTCCAAGTGCATGGATCGCTTTTCGGATTTTCAAAAATTCATTAAAAATATTCTTCAAGAGATATGCAAATATATTCAACGGATTCTTGTTCAGGGCATGCTTGACTATGACTGTGTACAATTTCAAGACATTCCAATTTACTTTTGGGGTTTTTTTTGAAAAAAAAGTCAAGTCACTAAGTGCATCAGGGCAAATGGATCGTTTCCTTCGTCTCACCTGATATACTGCTGTGTGATCCACGGTGTCCAAACGTTTGTTTCCAGCGACTGGACGACATGGATGAACTCCTGCAGCTTTAATTCTTTAAAAACAACCCAAAAAATTCAAAAGTTAAGTCACTGCCTAAGTGCATGGATCGCTTTCCTGATTTTCAAAAATTCATTAAAAATATTCCTCAAGAGATATGCAAATATATTCAACGGATTCTTGTTCAGGGCATGCTTGACTATGACTGTGTACAATTTCAAGACATTCCAAGATACTTTTGGGGTCTTTTTTGACGAAAAAGTTAAGTCACTGCCTAAGTGCATGGATCGCTTTCCTGATTTTCAAAAATTCATTAAAAATATTCCTTAAGCGATATGCAAATATTTTCAACGGATTCTTGTTCAGGGCGTCGTTGACTATGACTGAGTACAATTTCAAGACATTCCAACATACTTGGAATGTCCAAGTGCATGGATCGCTTTCCGGATTTTCAAAAATTCATTAAAAATATTCTTCAAGAGATATGCAAATATATTCAACGGATTCTTATTCAGGGCATGCTTGACTATGACTGTGTACAATTTCAAGACATTCCAATTTACTTTTGGGGTTTTTTTTGAAAAAAAAGTCAAGTCACTAAGTGCATCAGGGCAAATGGATTGTTTCCTTCGTCTCACCTGATATCCTGCTGTGTGATCCACGGTGTCCAAACGTTTGTTTCCAGCGACTGGGCGACATGGATGAACTCCTGCAGCTTTAATGCTTTAAAAACAAACCAAAAACATCAAAAGTTAAGTCACTGCCTAAGTGCATGGATCGCTTTCCTAATTTTCAAAAATTCATTAAAAATATTCCTTAAGAGATATGCAAATATTTTCAATTGATTCTTGTTCAGGGCGTCGTTGACTATGACTGAGTACAATTTCAAGACATTCCAACATACTTGGAATGTCCAAGTGCATGGATCGCTTTTCGGATTTTCAAAAATTCATTAAAAAAATTCTTCAAGAGATATGCAAATATATTCAACGGATTCTTGTTCAGGGCATGCTTGACTATGACTGTGTACAATTTCAAGACATTCCAAGATACTTTTGGGGTCTTTTTTGACAAAAAAGTTAAGTCACTGCCTAAGTGCATGGATCGCTTTCCTGATTTTCAAAAATTCATTAAAAATATTCCTTAAGCGATATGCAAATATTTTCAACGGATTCTTGTTCAGGGCGTCGTTGACTATGACTGAGTACAATTTCAAGACATTCCAACATACTTGGAATGTCCAAGTGCATGGATCGCTTTCCTGATTTTCAAAAGTTCATTAAAAATATTCTTCAAGAGATATGCAAATATATTCAACGGATTCTTGTTCAGGGCATGCTTGACTATGACTGTGTACAATTTCAAGACATTCCAAGATACTTTTGGGGTCTTTTTTGACAAAAAAGTTAAGTCACTGCCTAAGTGCATGGATCGCTTTCCTGATTTTCAAAAATTCATTAAAAATATTCCTTAAGCGATATGCATATATTTTCAACGGATTCTTGTTCAGGGCGTCGTTGACTATGACTGAGTACAATTTCAAGACATTTCAACATACTTGGAATGTCCAAGTGCATGGATCGCTTTTCGGATTTTCAAAAATTCTTTTAAAATATTCTTCAAGAGATATGCAAATATATTCAACGGATTCTTGTTCAGGGCATGCTTGACTATGACTGTGTACAATTTCAAGACATTCCAAAATACTTTTGGGGTCTTTTTTGACAAAAAAGTTAAGTCACTGCCTAAGTGCATGGATCGCTTTTCTGATTTTCAAAAATTCATTAAAAATATTCCTTAAGCGATATGCAAATATTTTCAACGGATTCTTGTTCAGGGCGTCGTTGACTATGACTGAGTACAATTTCAAAACATTCCAACATACTTGGAATGTCCAAGTGCATGGATCGCTTTCCTGATTTTCAAAAGTTCATTAAAAATATTCTTCAAGAGATATGCAAATATATTCAACGGATTCTTGTTCAGGGCATGCTTGACTATGACTGTGTACAATTTCAAGACATTCCAAGATACTTTTGGGGTCTTTTTTGAATAAAAAGTTAAGTCACTGCCTAAGTGCACAGACTTTCCTCATTTTCAAAAATTCATTAAAAATATTCCTTAAGAGATATGCAAATATTTTCAATTGATTCTTGTTCAGGGCGTCGTTGACTATGACTGAGTACAATTTCAAGACATTCCAACATACTTGGAATGTCCAAGTGCATGGATCGCTTTTCGGATTTTCAAAAATTCATTAAAAATATTCTTCAAGAGATATGCAAATATATTCAACGGATTCTTGTTCAGGGCATGCTTGACTATGACTGTGTACAATTTCAAGACATTCCAATTTACTTTTGGGTTTTTTTTTGAAAAAAAAGTCAAGTCACTAAGTGCATCAGGGCAAATGGATCGTTTCCTTCGTCTCACCTGATATCCTGCTGTGTGATCCACGGTGTCCAAACGTTTGTTTCCAGCGACTGGGCGACATGGATGAACTCCTGCAGCTTTAATGCTTTAAAAACAAACCAAAAGCATCAAAAGTTAAGTCACTGCCTAAGTGCATGGATCGCTTTCCTAATTTTCAAAAATTCATTAAAAATATTCCTTAAGAGATATGCAAATATTTTCAATTGATTCTTGTTCAGGGCGTCGTTGACTATGACTGAGTACAATTTCAAGACATTCCAACATACTTGGAATGTCCAAGTGCATGGATCGCTTTTCGGATTTTCAAAAATTCATTAAAAAAATTCTTCAAGAGATATGCAAATATATTCAACGGATTCTTGTTCAGGGCATGCTTGACTATGACTGTGTACAATTTCAAGACATTCCAAGATACTTTTGGGGTCTTTTTTGAATAAAAAGTTAAGTCACTGCCTAAGTGCACAGACTTTCCTCATTTTCAAAAATTCATTAAAAATATTCCTTAAGAGATATGCAAATATTTTCAATTGATTCTTGTTCAGGGCGTCGTTGACTATGACTGAGTACAATTTCAAGACATTCCAACATACTTGGAATGTCCAAGTGCATGGATCGCTTTTCGGATTTTCAAAAATTCATTAAAAATATTCTTCAAGAGATATGCAAATATATTCAACGGATTCTTGTTCA
Organism: Microchirus variegatus; assembly: GCF_963457635.1. Classification (NCBI taxonomy): domain Eukaryota; kingdom Metazoa; phylum Chordata; class Actinopteri; order Pleuronectiformes; family Soleidae; genus Microchirus; species Microchirus variegatus. The sequence continues at coordinate 124,649 of NW_028154717.1, read as the reverse complement.
GGGCATGCTTGACTATGACTGTGTACAATTTCAAGACATTCCAAGATACTTTTGGGGTCTTTTTTGAATAAAAAGTTAAGTCACTGCCTAAGTGCACAGACTTTCATCATTTTCAAAAATTCATTAAAAATATTCCTTAAGAGATATGCAAATATTTTCAATGGATTCTTGTTCAGGGCGTCGTTGACTATGACCGAGTACAATTTCAAGACATTCCAACATACTTGGAATGTCCAAGTGCATGGATCGCTTTCCTGATTTTCAAAAGTTCATTAAAAATATTCTTCAACAGATATGCAAATATATTCAACGGATTCTTGTTTAGGGCATGCTTGACTATGACTGTGTACAATTTCAAGACATTCCAAGATACTTTTGGGGTCTTTTTTGAATAAAAAGTTAAGTCACTGCCTAAGTGCACAGACTTTCCTCATTTTCAAAAATTCATTAAAAATATTCCTTAAGAGATATGCAAATATTTTCAATTGATTCTTGTTCAGGGCGTCGTTGACTATGACTGAGTACAATTTCAAGACATTCCAACATACTTGGAATGTCCAAGTGCATGGATAGCTTTTCGGATTTTCAAAAATTCATTAAAAATATTCTTCAAGAGATGTGCAAATATATTCAACGGATTCTTGTTCAGGGCATGCTTGACTATGACTGTGTACAATTTCAAGACATTCCAAGATACCTTTGGGGTCTTTTTTGAATAAAAAGTTAAGTCACTGCCTAAGTGCACAGACTTTCCTCATTTTCAAAAATTCATTAAAAATATTCCTTAAGAGATATGCAAATATTTTCAATTGATTCTTGTTCAGGGCGTCATTGACTATGACCGAGTACAATTTCAAGACATTCCAACATACTTGGAATGTCCAAGTGCATGGATCGCTTTCCGGATTTTCAAAAATTCATTAAAAATATTCTTCAAGAGATATGCAAATATATTCAACGGATTCTTGTTCAGGGCATGCTTGACTATGACTGTGTACAATTTCAAGACATTCCAAGATACTTTTGGGGTCTTTTTTGACGAAAAAGTTAAGTCACTGCCTAAGTGCATGGATCGCTTTCCTGATTTTCAGAAATTCTTTAAAAATATTCCTTAAACGATATGCAAATATTTTCAACGGATTCTTGTTCAGGGCGTCGTTGACTATGACTGAGTACAATTTCAAGACATTCCAACATACTTGGAATGTCCAAGTGCATGGATCGCTTTCCTGATTTTCAAAAGTTCATTAAAAATATTCTTCAAGAGATATGCAAATATATTCAACGGATTCTTGTTCAGGGCATGCTTGACTATGACTGTGTACAATTTCAAGACATTCCAAGATACTTTTGGGGTCTTTTTTGAATAAAAAGTTAAGTCACTGCCTAAGTGCACAGACTTTCCTCATTTTCAAAAATTCATTAAAAATATTCCTTAAGAGATATGCAAATATTTTCAATTGATTCTTGTTCAGGGCGTCGTTGACTATGACTGAGTACAATTTCAAGACATTCCAACATACTTGGAATGTCCAAGTGCATGGATCGCTTTTCGGATTTTCAAAAATTCATTAAAAATATTCTTCAAGAGATATGCAAATATATTCAACGGATTCTTGTTCAGGGCATGCTTGACTATGACTGTGTACAATTTCAAGACATTCCAAGATACTTTTGGGGTCTTTTTTGACAAAAAAGTTAAGTCACTGTCTAAGTGCATGGATCGCTTTCCTGATTTTCAAAAATTCATTAAAAATATTCCTCAAGCGATATGCAAATATTTTCAACGGATTCTTGTTCAGGGCGTCGTTGACTATGACTGAGTACAATTTCAAGACATTCCAACATACTTGGAATGTCCAAGTGCATGGATCGCTTTTCGGATTTTCAAAAATTCATTAAAAATATTCTTCAAGAGATATGCAAATATATTCAACGGATTCTTGTTCAGGGCATGCTTGACTATGACTGTGTACAATTTCAAGACATTCCAAGATACTTTTGGGGTCTTTTTTGACGAAAAAGTTAAGTCACTGCCTAAGTGCATGGATCGCTTTCCTGATTTTCAAAAATTCATTAAAAATATTCCTTAAGCGATATGCAAATATTTTCAACAGATTCTTGTTCAGGGCGTCGTTTACTATGACTGAGTACAATTTCAAGACATTCCAACATACTTGGAATGTCCAAGTGCATGGATCGCTTTCCTGATTTTCAAAAGTTCATTAAAAATATTCTTCAAGAGATATGCAAATATATTCAACGGATTCTTGTTCAGGGCATGCTTGACTATGACTGTGTACAATTTCAAGACATTCCAACTTACTTGGAATGTCCAAGTGCATGGATAGCTTTCCGGAATTTTAAAAATTCATTAAAAATATTCTTCAAGAGATATGCAAATATATTCAACGGATTCTTGTTCAGGGCATGCTTGACTATGACTGTGTACAATTTCAAGACATTCCAAGATACTTTTGGGGTCTTTTTTGAATAAAAAGTTAAGTCACTGCCTCAGTGCACAGACTTTCCTCATTTTCAAAAATTCATTAAAAATATTCCTTAAGAGATATGCAAATATTTTCAATTGATTCTTGTTCAGAGCGTTGTTGACTATGACTGAGTAAAATTTCAAGACATTCCAACATACTTGGAATGTCCAAGTGCATGGATCGCTTTCCTGATTTTCAAAAATTCATTTAAAATATTCCTGAAGCGATATGCAAATATTTTCAACGGATTCTTGTTCAGGGCGTCGTTGACTATGACTGAGTACAATTTCAAGACATTCCAACATACTTGGAATGTCCAAGTGCATGGATCGCTTTCCTGATTTTCAAAAATTCATTAAAAATATTCCTTAAGCGATATGCAAATATATTCAACGGATTCTTGTTCAGGGCATGCTTGACTATGACTGTGTACAATTTCAAGACATTCCAAGATACTTTTGGGGTCTTTTTTGACGAAAAAGTTAAGTCACTGCCTAAGTGCATGGATCGCTTTCCTGATTTTTTAAAAAATTCATTAAAAATATTCCTTAAGCGATATGCAAATATTTTCAACGGATTCTTGTTCAGGGCGTCGTTGACTATGACTGAGTACAATTTCAAGACATTCCAACATACTTGGAATGTCCAAGTGCATGGATCGCTTTCCTGATTTTCAAAAGTTCATTAAAAATATTCTTCAAGAGATATGCAAATATATTCAACGGATTCTTGTTCAGGGCATGCTTGACTATGACTGTGTACAATTTCAAGACATTCCAAGATACTTTTGGGGTCTTTTCTGACGAAAAAGTTAAGTCACTGCCTAAGTGCATGGATCGCTTTCCTGATTTTTTAAAAAATTCATTAAAAATATTCCTTAAGCGATATGCAAATATTTTCAACGGATTCTTGTTCAGGGCGTCGTTGACTATGACTGAGTACAATTTCAAGACATTCCAACATACTTGGAATGTCCAAGTGCATGGATCGCTTTCCTGATTTTCAAAAGTTCATTAAAAATATTCTTCAAGAGATATGCAAATATTTTCAACGGATTCTTGTTCAGGGCATGCTTGACTATGACTGTGTACAATTTCAAGACATTCCAAGATACTTTTGGGGTCTTTTTTGACGAAAAAGTTAAGTCACTGCCTAAGTGCATGGATCGCTTTCCTGATTTTCAAAAATTCATTAAAAATATTCCTTAAGCGATATGCAAATATATTCAATGGATTCTTGTTCAGGGCATGCTTGACTATGACTGTGTACAATTGCAAGACATTCCAAGATACTTTTGGGGTCTTTTTTGACAAAAAAGTTAAGTCACTGCCTAAGTGCATGGATCGCTTTCCTGATTTTCAAAAATTCATTAAAAATATTCCTTAAGCGATATGCATATATTTTCAACGGATTCTTGTTCAGGGCGTCGTTGACTATGACTGAGTACAATTTCAAGACATTCCAACATACTTGGAATGTCCAAGTGCATGGATCGCTTTCCTGATTTTCAAAAGTTCATTAAAAATATTCTTCAAGAGATATGCAAATATATTCAACGGATTCTTGTTCAGGGCATGCTTGACTATGACTGTGTACAATTTCAAGACATTCCAAGATACCTTTGGGGTCTTTTTTGACAAAAAAGTTAAGTCACTGCCTAAGTGCATGGATTGCTTTCCTGATTTTCAAAAATTCATTAAAAATATTCCTTAAGAGATATGCGAATATTTTCAATTGATTCTTGTTCAGGGCGTCGTTGACTATGACTGAGTACAATTTCAAGACATTCCAACATACTTGGAATGTCCAAGTGCATGGATCGCTTTCCGGATTTTCAAAAATTCATTAAAAATATTCTTCAAGAGATATGCAAATATATTCAACAGATTCTTGTTCAGGGCATGCTTGACTATGACTGTGTACAATTTCAAGACATTCCAAGATACTTTTGGGGTCTTTTTTGAATAAAAAGTTAAGTCACTGCCTAAGTGCACAGACTTTCCTCATTTTCAAAAATTCATTAAAAATATTCCTTAAGAGATATGCAAATATTTTCAATTGATTCTTGTTCAGAGCGTCGTTGACTATGACTGAGTACAATTTCAAGACATTCCAACATACTTGGAATGTCCAAGTGCATGGATCGCTTTTCGGATTTTCAAAAGTTCATTAAAAATATTCTTCAAGAGATATGCAAATATATTCAACGGATTCTTGTTCAGGGCATGCTTGACTATGACTGTGTACAATTTCAAGACATTCCAAGATACTTTTGGGGTCTTTTTTGACGAAAAAGTTAAGTCACTGCCTAAGTGCATGGATCGCTTTCCTGATTTTCAAAAATTCATTAAAAATATTCCTTAAGCGATATACAAATATTTTCAACGGATTCTTGTTCAGGGCGTCGTTTACTATGACTGAGTACAATTTCAAGACATTCCAACATACTTGGAATGTCCAAGTGCATGGATCGCTTTCCTGATTTTCAAAAGTTCATTAAAAATATTCTTCAAGAGATATGCAAATATATTCAACGGATTCTTGTTCAGGGCATGCTTGACTATGACTGTGTACAATTTCAAGACATTCCAACTTACTTGGAATGTCCAAGTGCATGGATAGCTTTCCGGAATTTTAAAAATTCATTAAAAATATTCTTCAAGAGATATGCAAATATATTCAACGGATTCTTGTTCAGGGCATGCTTGACTATGACTGTGTACAATTTCAAGACATTCCAAGATACTTTTGGGGTCTTTTTTGAATAAAAAGTTAAGTCACTGCCTCAGTGCACAGACTTTCCTCATTTTCAAAAATTCATTAAAAATATTCCTTAAGAGATATGCAAATATTTTCAATTGATTCTTGTTCAGAGCGTTGTTGACTATGACTGAGTAAAATTTCAAGACATTCCAACATACTTGGAATGTCCAAGTGCATGGATCGCTTTTCGGATTTTCAAAAATTCATTCAAAATATTCTTCAAGAGATATGCAAATATATTCAACGGATTCTTGTTCAGGGCATGCTTGACTATGACTGTGTACAATTTCAAGACATTCCAAGATACTTTTGGGGTCTTTTTTGACGAAAAAGTTAAGTCACTGCAGAAGTGCACAGACTTTCCTCATTTTCAAAAATTCATTAAAAATATTCCTTAAGAGATATGCAAATATTTTCAATTGATTCTTGTTCAGGGCGTCGTTGACTATGACTGAGTACAATTTCAAGACATTCCAACATACTTGGAATGTCCAAGTGCATGGATCGCTTTCCTGATTTTCAAAAATTCATTTAAAATATTCCTGAAGCGATATGCAAATATTTTCAACGGATTCTTGTTCAGGGCGTCGTTGACTATGACTGTGTACAATTTCAAGACATTCCAAGATACTTTTGGGGTCTTTTTTGACGAAAAAGTTAAGTCACTGCCTAAGTGCATGGATCGCTTTCCTGATTTTCAAAAATTCATTAAAAATATTCTTCAAGAGATATGCAAATATATTCAACGGATTCTTGTTCAGGGCATGCTTGACTATGACTGTGTACAATTTCAAGACATTCCAAGATACTTTTGGGGTCTTTTCTGACGAAAAAGTTAAGTCACTGCCTAAGTGCATGGATCGCTTTCCTGATTTTTTAAAAAATTCATTAAAAATATTCCTTACGCGATATGCAAATATTTTCAACGGATTCTTGTTCAGGGCGTCGTTGACTATGACTGAGTACAATTTCAAGACATTCCAACATACTTGGAATGTCCAAGTGCATGGATCGCTTTCCTGATTTTCAAAAGTTCATTAAAAATATTCTTCAAGAGATATGCAAATATATTCAACGGATTCTTGTTCAGGGCATGCTTGACTATGACTGTGTACAATTTCAAGACATTCCAAGATACTTTTGGGGTCTTTTTTGACGAAAAAGTTAAGTCACTGCCTAAGTGCATGGATCGCTTTCCTGATTTTCAAAAATTCATTAAAAATATTCCTTAAGCGATATGCAAATATATTCAATGGATTCTTGTTCAGGGCATGCTTGACTATGACTGTGTACAATTTCAAGACATTCCAAGATACTTTTGGGGTCTTTTTTGACAAAAAAGTTAAGTCACTGCCTAAGTGCATGGATCGCTTTCCTGATTTTCAAAAATTCATTAAAAATATTCCTTAAGAGATATGCGAATATTTTCAATTGATTCTTGTTCAGGGCGTCGTTGACTATGACTGAGTACAATTTCAAGACATTCCAACATACTTGGAATGTCCAAGTGCATGGATCGCTTTCCGGATTTTCAAAAATTCATTAAAAATATTCTTCAAGAGATATGCAAATATATTCAACGGATTCTTGTTCAGGGCATGCTTGACTATGACTGTGTACAATTTCAAGACATTCCAAGATACTTTTGGGGTCTTTTTTGACGAAAAAGTTAAGTCACTGCCTAAGTGCATGGATCGCTTTCCTGATTTTTTAAAAAATTCATTAAAAATACTCCTTAAGCGATATGCAAATATTTTCAACGGATTCTTGTTCAGGGCGTCGTTGACTATGACTGAGTACAATTTCAAGACATTCCAACTTACTTGGAATGTCCAAGTGCATGGATAGCTTTCCGGAATTTTAAAAATTCATTAAAAATATTCTTCAAGAGATATGCAAATATATTCAACGGATTCTTGTTCAGGGCTTGCTTGACTATGACTGTGTACAATTTCAAGACATTCCAAGATACTTTTGGGGTCTTTTTTGAATAAAAAGTTAAGTCACTGCCTCAGTGCACAGACTTTCCTCATTTTCAAAAATTCATTAAAAATATTCCTTAAGAGATATGCAAATATTTTCAATTGATTCTTGTTCAGAGCGTCGTTGACTATGACTGAGTACAATTTCAAGACATTCCAAGATACTTTTGGGGTCTTTTTTGACGAAAAAGTTAAGTCACTGCCGAAGTGCACAGACTTTCCTCATTTTCAAAAATTCATTAAAAATATTCCTTAAGAGATATGCAAATATTTTCAATTGATTCTTGTTCAGGGCGTCGTTGACTATGACTGAGTACAATTTCAAGACATTCCAAGATACTTTTGGGGTCTTTTTTGACGAAAAAGTTAAGTCACTGCCTAAGTGCATGGATCGCTTTCCGGATTTTCAAAAATTCATTAAAAATATTCTTCAAGAGATATGCAAATATATTCAACGGATTCTTGTTCAGGGCATGCTTGACTATGACTGTGTACAATTTCAAGACATTTCAAGATACTTTTGGGGTCTTTTCTGACGAAAAAGTTAAGTCACTGCCTAAGTGCATGGATCGCTTTCCTGATTTTTTAAAAAATTCATTAAAAATATTCCTTAAGCGATATGCAAATATTTTCAACGGATTCTTGTTCAGGGCGTCGTTGACTATGACTGAGTACAATTTCAAGACATTCCAACATACTTGGAATGTCCAAGTGCATGGATCGCTTTCCGGATTTTCAAAAGTTCATTTAAAATATTCTTCAAGAGATATGCAAATATATTCAACGGTTTCTTGTTCAGGGCATGCTTGACTATGACTGTGTACAATTTCAAGACATTCCAAGATACTTTTGGGGTCTTTTTTGAATAAAAAGTTAAGTCATTGCCTAAGTGCACAGAAATTCCTCATTTTCAAAAATTCATTAAAAATATTCCTTAAGAGATATGCAAATATTTTCAATAGATTTTTGTTCAGGGCGTCGTTGACTATGACTGAGTACAATTTCAAGACATTCCAACATACTTGGAATGTCCAAGTGCATGGATCGCTTTCCGGATTTTCAAAAATTCATTAAAAATATTCTTCAAGAGATATGCAAATATATTCAACGGATTCTTGTTCAGGGCATGCTTGACTATGACTGTGTACAATTTCAAGACATTCCAATTTACTTTTGGGTTTTTTTTTGAAAAAAAAGTCAAGTCACTAAGTGCATCAGGGCAAATGGATCGTTTCCTTCGTCTCACCTGATATCCTGCTGTGTGATCCACGGTGTCCAAACGTTTGTTTCCAGCGACTGGACGACATGGATGAACTCCTGCAGCTTTAATGCTTTAAAAACAAACCAAAAACATCAAAAGTTAAGTCACTGCCTAAGTGCATGGATCGCTTTCCTAATTTTCAAAAATTCATTAAAAATATTCCTTAAGAGATATGCAAATATTTTCAACGGATTCTTGTTCAGGGTGTCGTTGACTATGACTGTGTACAATTTCAAGACATTCCAAGATACTTTTGGTTTTTTTCTGTTAAATCAATCAATCAATCAATCATTTTTTGTATAGCCCACAGTTTACAAAACATAGTTTGTCTCAGGGACTTCACAGGGTTGGTAACATCCTCTGTCCTTAGACCTTCGACCAGGGTAAGGAAAAACTACCAGCGAAAAAACTCTTCTAACAGGGAAAAGGGTAGAAACCTTAAGGAGAACCAAAGTTGAGGGATCCACTCCCTGGACGGACAGACGTGCAGTAGATGTTACCAAAAACATACAATACACAATGACAAAGAACAAAAAGTGAAAAGTCTTTAAATGCCAGGATCATCTGTCACAGCCTGTCGTGAAGGCTGTTGTGGTCAGAGACTTGAAGATGACGGAGTCCTCTTTCCTGTCCTGACCTCAGAACTGTAAGAGATTAAACATCAGTTAGAGAAGGTCTACATGTGAATTTATGGTCTACATGTGGATTTATGTGCTACATGTGGATTTATGGTCTACATGTGGATTCATGGTCTACATGTGAATTTATGTGCTACATGTGGATTTATGGTCTACATGTGGATTTATGGTCTACATGTGAATTTATGGTCTACATGTGGATTTATGTGCTACATGTGGATTTATGGTCTACATGTGGATTTATGGTGTACATGTGGATTTATGTGCTACATGTGGATTTATGGTCTAAATGTGGATTTATGGTCTACATGTCATGGGGGACATCGGGTAAGTGGTGAGGGTTGAGAAATTGAGGACGGGGTAGAGAAAGTGCGGCTCGTGCAAAGTCTGTGTGCTCATTCTAAGTGCATGATGGGAAATTCCTCCAGCAGTCTAAGCCTATGGCAGCATAAGATAGACTATTCTAATCAGGACATACCTGATCTAGCTTCGACTATAGTCTATGTTAAAAAGGTAGGTTTTCAGTCTCACCTTAAAGGCAGAGACAGAGTCAGACTGTCTGACTGAAAGCAGAAGTTGGTTCCACAGGAGAGGAGCCTGGTAGATAAATGTTCTACCACCGATTCTACTTCTAGTTATTTTAGGAATAACCAGTAGACCTGAGTTCAGGGTCTATTGGGTTGATATAAAGTGATTAAGTCACAAATATAAGAAGGTGCCTGATTATTCAGGGCCTTGTATGTGAGTAGAAGTATTTTAAAATCTATTCTACTTTTCACTGGGAGCCAGTGAAGAGAAGCCAAGACAGGAGTTGTATAATCACGTCGTCTGGTTCCAGTCAGTATCCGTGCTGCTGCGTTCTGGACAAGTTGAAGGCTTCTCAAGGACTTACTAGGACATCCAGACAGTAAGGAGTTACAGTAATCCAGCCTAGAGGTTATAAAGGCGTGGATAAGTTTCTCAGAGTCTTGTCGTGATATAATATTTCTAATTGTCTTAATGTTGCGAAGGTGGAAGAAGGCTGTTCTACATATATGCTTAATATGTTCATCCAGTGATAAATCCTGGTCAAACAGGACTCCTAGGTTCCTTACTGTAGTGCAAGGGACTGAAGTGTTACTGCCTCGGTTTAGAGCTCCACTTAAAAGTGCTGCTCTTATATCTTTTGGCCCAAGGACCATGACCTCAGTTTTTTCTGTGTTAAGCATCAGAAAGTTCAGAGTCATCCACGTCTGTATGTCTATGAGACAATCCTGGAGTTTTATAGATGGGTTTGGGTCATCCGGTCGTACAGATACATATAGCTGGGTGTCGTCTGCATAACAATGGAAATCTATGTTGTGTTTCCTGATAATGTTGCCTAATGGCAGCATGTACAGGGTAAAAAGAATAGGTCCGAGCACGGAACCCTGAGGAACTCCGTAGTTGACCTTAGTGAATATGGAGTAGTCCTCGTTAACACTAACAAACTGAAATCTGTCCCATAAATAGGACTTGAACCAGACAAGTGCAGATCCTCTAATCACAACATCTTGTTCTAGTCTATGTAGCAGGATCTCATGATCTATCGTATCAAATGCTGCACTGAGATCCAGCAGGACCGATCTGGCGTTGTCTGGTAAACCAGCAGATGGCAGCAACTTTCAAGAGACCAGCTTCTCCATCTCTGAGCCCAGTAATGTTCAGGTAAGGCATTGGATATTTGAGATATTATTCAATAGAATCTTCCTCTTACTTCTAATCTTACTCTACGTATGTAGAAGATGTTTCTCCTGCTTTGATCTATTCTCTCTCATGCTCTGCTTCATCAATGAAGAACGAATTCATCGACAACATCCTTTCAGCTAATGTTCTACCTTAAAAACATCCCTACAGTTTCTTCCTTTCATCACAGTGACTCAATAATGATGGATTGTCATGAGTGAAAGTGGCTTCAGCTGCTTTTCCTTGTGTTTCAGGTCCGTGGAGATTTGAGGCCGAGGAGAAGCGAGCCTGGTGATGAGTCCAGAATCCCTCAAGGCTCCATCACACTTCCCTCCTCTATCACAAAAGTCACTTTACATGTAGAGGGAAAAAAAAGAAAACAAAGTCACACACTCATCCAACAAAGCAGCCTTTCAGCACCACGGACAGCGCCCGAAGCTCCACAGTTACCGTAGCGACCCGCCCTCACCTATTCCATTCTTACTCACACACACAGGGATTGGATTGGAACAGAATGGCTACTTGAACTTTTTAAATGTTAAACTTCAAAAAAACATATATCTATATTATATATTTTATAAAATCTAAAATAAAATGCTTGAGGGGCTTAACTGGGGCTACACAGATGTTTGACGGTGTAGCGTGTTCGGTGTGAGTGAATGGGGCGATGGAGGAGGTCTGAAGGTAAGAAGGATTTGTAGGTGGTGAAGAGGATCTTGAAATGTGTTTACATGTTGAAACTGCCCTCTGGTGGACACGTTTGACATTACATGTAAGGTCACATGAGATTTAGAGCTGCTAAACTGGTGAAATAAATAGTAACTTTTGTGAGGGAAACAGTTTTTTTATGTTTAAGACCCTGCCAGGCCATAAATAATTCATCATAAAACAGAACTGCAAAAACCTGACCTCCAGTGGACAAAGGTGACATTACGTGTAGATGAAAAATGTATTCAAAGCTGCTGAATTCAAGTCACTGCCAGCCCATAAATAACTTGAGAAAACATTCAGGGTTCAGGCCATACAGAGTTTCACCGAGGGCCAGACTGTGGCACACATTTGTTCAGCCAGTTCAGCAGAGTGAGTGTGAGTGAAAGAGCGAGAGACTTCAAATAAGTGACTTATTTATTTATTTAACACAAAAGATTCAAGATGGAAAAAACATCAACACAAAGCAGAAAAGAAACAAAACGGCATCAAAGAAACATATAAAGGTTAAGTAGAAATTAAAGTCAAACAATCACAGGCTCTTTTCTTCAACGCAATAAAACAATACAGAGAAGAAAATACAGTTAGCTTTAAATAACAATAAAAACAAGAACTTATTCTTCATAAACCCTGTTGGCTTTAAACCCCACTTACACTGTGAATTAGAAATGGAAAAGAAAAAAGACTCAGCTTCACCCACTGAGGCTGAAGTGGCTGTGACGCCCCCTGCTGGTTGGACTAAAACCTCATTTAATCAGAAAAAGGAAGGAAGCAATAAAGTCCATTAGAGAAGGAGAGAACACAGGGATGGAGGAAATGGCAAAAAGAAAGGGCTGAAAGACATGAAAAAGAATGGAAGGAAAGAGAAAAGGAAAGCAATAAAAGGACAGCAAGGAAATAAATGAGTTTGTCGACTCACAGGGAAACCACATCAAGTCCAGTCGGTGAAATCCAGTCCATGTTTTGCTGCCGTTTCTGGACACATGAAAACACATGAAGTGAAAATTAACTTGACTATCGTCACAACAATGACAAACATTCAAACACATTCTACACATTAACATTTACTCAAAAAGATCAACTTTTCAAATAAGTCACAAATGTCCGGGTAAACTTATCGTTTGCCGCCGTCGTTAGCGTTACCCAGAGTGCACCACGTGGAGGTGACAGTCGGACTTGCACTCCTTTTTTTTTTTTTTTTTTTTTTTTAAATCATTCATAATATTAGAGAGAAGAGAAACCCAACAATTCACACAATGAGCAAGCAATCGTGGCAACAGTGGAGAGAAAAAACTCCCTTTTAACAGGAAGAAATCTCTGGCAGAACCAGACTCAAAGTGTGCGGCCGTCTGCCTCGACCGGTTGGGGGGAATGGGAGGGGAACAGAAAGGACAAGAGGTGGTAACTTTTGTTAGTCAGTGGTTTTGGTTGGACGACCACAAGGAGGCCATTTTGTGCAGTTCATGTTGGGTTTTTTTCAGATTCTTGTGTTCCGTTCCTCCAGGTTTTGAATCCACTGATCCCATTTCCTCAAAGATCATCATGCAGATCCATCCATTTTCCAAGAGTAGATTCACTGAGGTGAATGAATTCCTCCATTTGCTGCATCATCGTGTTGACAAAGTTGTCCAGAAAGTTACTTTTGCATTTCCAAGCCATGATTCCAGTTTGTCCATCCTTGTGAGCAGATTTTTGTTTTGCTGTCACGTATGGAGAGTTCCGTCCAATCAGAGTTATCAATCCTCCGACACCTGCACCCGTTTACTGTCAACTAAGTTTTGCTAAGTGTACACATTTGTGTAACAACGACAACACAGGAAGATGAAACGACAGACCAAAGTAGAAGTGCATATTGACACAAACAAAAAAACACTCATCTTGTTTTGACAGCCGGTGTTCAGAGTTCGTCTAAGTTGTCCAGGACGTAAGAAGTCCACCAAGTGTTAGGGTCTCAATTCTGGAACAGATTAGGAAAAACAAAACTGAAAAGCAGTAGCAAAGTGTCATTGATGTCAAAAGGAGTCTAATATACTCACCACTGTAGGTTCTTGTGTAGTGGAAGTGGTTAACGAGCTCTGCAGAACTCTGATAACCTGTGCACCTGAACCAGGTGTTTTGGGATAACTAACTAAGGTTAGCTAACCCTAACCCCCTCATTTGTTCCTTGTTGCAGAAAACGGCCCCTTGCCAAAAACTGCTGTAAAAATATCTTAATATTTATTTCCACTTTAAATGAGTCAGTCTTTTGAAGCTACTTCATCCTGAAATATGCATATCAAATATTAATATTTTTAAAAGGTGAACCTTTTAAAAATATTATTTTTAAAAGGTTCACCTTTTAAAGGCCATATTGTTTACGCAACTACACTGTTTTTATTGGGAAAAAAAAACTACAATAACTTTTGATTCTGATGCATTCTTATTTTTTGCAATGTCAGATTTTTCTAAAAACTGTCTCCTACAAAAATATTGTTCATATTTTTTTCAACTTTAAATTGTCACTCTTTTAACGCTACTTCAGACTGAGATATACTCATCAAATTATATTTTTAAAATTCTAACCCTTTAAAGGCCATAATGTTTATGCAACTCTTTAAATCAACAAAAAAACTACAATCCTTTCCAATCAATCATAAAATACCTTTCAAGGACTATTTATTATTATCAGGCCCTGAGATGGTCAGTGATTGGAAGAAACATTGATTTTGATGCATTGTTAGTTTCTGTAGTGGCAGATGCAATTTAATAATCTTGTGATATGATGGATTTTGAACCGTCTCCTTCTATAAGCAAACTTTTTTCCAACTAAATAATTATTACCCTGTTTTGTTTTAAGATAAATAAACAAGAATAGGTTCAACCTGAACAAATATTTATTTTGCAAAGACGACCCTGAATGATGAAGACTGAAATATAAACATTGAATATGAAACATGGGGCAGTTGGGTGTGTTGTTGGAGATGGGGAGAAAGGAAAAGAGCGATGGTGAGTGAGTGCATCATGTGTGACTGAGTGAGGGAGTGAGGGAGCGAGTGAGCGAGCGAGCGAGCGAGCGAGAGTGAGTGAGTGACTGTGAGTGAGTGAGCGAGCGAGAGTGAGCGAGCGTGACTGCGAGTGAACGAGCGAGATTTGGAGTCTCTGCTCCACCTGAGCTGAACTCTCACATTCACACATGATGAACTCACTCACCATCTCCATCTTTTCCCTTCTCCCCATCGCCAACAACACACCAAACTGCCCCATGTTTCATATTCAATGTTCATATTTAAGTGTTCATCATTCAGTGTCCTTTGCAAAATAAATGTTTTTCAGGTTCAAACTATTATTGTATGTTTATTCATCTTAAAACAAAACCAGGCTATAATTGGGTTAGTAGGAAAAAAATGTTTTACTTGTAGTCGGAGACCGATTCAAAATCCATCATATATCACAAAATAAGATTACATTGGATCTGCTACTACAAAAAAGTAATAATGCATCAAAATCAATGTTTCTCCTAGTCACTGACCCATCTCAGGGTCTAATAACAACCAAATATTCCTTAAACCACACCAAACATTTCATTTCAAAAATGAAACAAACTTGAACCCTGAGTCTGTTTATATATCAAAAAACAACCTGTGTTTGAATCGTATTCAGTGCTTTGTGACTATAGTGATTTTTGTACACTTCAAAAATAATGGAAAAAACTAAATAATGAAAAGGGACGAGAGCAGCAGAAAACAACAATACTCATCTTCTTCTGACAGTTGGTGTTCAGATGTTCAAAGTTGTCCTGGACGTCAGAAATCCACCAAGCCTTGGGTCTCCATTCTGAAACAGATTAGGAAAAACGAAACTGAAAAGCAGCATCAAACTTTCATTGATGTTCAAAGGAATCTGATATACTCACCACTGTAGGTTCTTCTTGTGCAGTGGGAGTCACCGATGAGATCAGGGAAGAGGCGACTGTAGACAAAAGTAGAGGTCAGTTTTCCGGCCAGTTTTCTGCTGCCTTTAACCAGCTCTGTGTCCCCTCTGAATTATTACCAAACACGGAGGTGCTCAGTTCTTCGTTTCACTCCTCCTGCCGAACCATATTGGACTCTGTGGCTCCATTTAAAACCGTGCAGCCCAAAGCTAAACCTGAGCCCTGGTTCAATGCGAGAACTCGCGCAGCCAGACAGGATTGCCGCAAAGCTGAACGCAGGTGGAAAAAGGACAAGCTGCAGGTTTCTCGCCAAATCCTAAAAGACAGCTGGCGCTGCTACCAGAGCACTGTCAAAGAGTCCAGAAGAGAGCACCTGTCAAATATTATTGAATCAAACTCTCACAACCCACGTGTGTTATTTAAAACCATAGAGTCTGTTCTTGGCTCACCTCAGCCTGTGTGCACAGAGGAATCCCCTGAAATGTGCAATAGCTTCCTGCAGTTCTTCATTGATAAGGTTGCTACCACAAGGGCTCTAATCACCACACCTGTGTCTGACCCCTCTGACAGTGTGCTTTTCTCAGCTGTGCTTGATTCGTTTGAGCCCGTGTCTCTGATTGCCTTAGAAAAAGTGGTTGCCCAGATGAAGCCATCAGGCTCTCCCTGTGACACTGTCCCGCCTCACTTTTTTAAAGAGGTATTTCCTTGTATAGGGCAGTCAGTCCTGGCCATTATTAACAGCAGTCTGTCTTCTGGTGTTGTCCCCCAATGTTTTAAACATGCTGTTGTACAACCCCTGCTTAAGAAACCTGGCCTTGATCGTGTTATGCTAGCCAATTAAAGACCTATCTCCAAGCTGCCTTTTATTTCAAAGATCCTGGAAAAAGTTGTCCACGCCCAGTTGCAGTCGTTCCTGGACGAGCATGATATTCTGGAGATTTTCCAGTCTGGCTTTAAAACAAGGCATAGTACAGAGTCAGCTTTATTAAGAGTGTTCAATGACATCCTCCTGACGGTTGATTCTGGAGACTCTGTGATCCTTGTCCTGCTGGACCTAACTGCAGCGTTTGACACTGTGGACCACAATATTTTAGTGGCACGCTTGCAGCACCTAGTGGGCATTAGTGGTAGCGCCCTTAAGTGGTTTAGATCGTATCTTGAGGGAAGATCTATGTGTGTACGCCTCGGTGGCTCTGAGTCCCGCTCTGCTCCACTGTCATATGGGGTTCCACAGGGCTCAATTTTAGGGCCCCTGCTCTTCTCCCTGTATCTGCTTCCCCTGGGCTCCATCTTGAGAAAACATGGCATCTCATTTCATTTTTATGCAGACGACAGTCAGATTTATGTCCCACTGAGTAAGAAAAATGCCTGTCTGCAACCACTTCTATTATGTCTTGATGACATAAAAGCATGGATGTCACTGAACTTTTTAAAATTGAATGAAAAGAAGACGGAAGTCATAATGTTTGGTCCTAGCGGCTCTAGTGAACCCCCCCCTGCTGATTTGGGCCCTTTGGCATCGTATGTGAAGCCTTTAGTGACAAACTTAGGTTTTATTATGGACAGTGATTTTAAATTGGACCGGCAAATTGGGGCAACAGTAAAGTCCAGCTTTTTTCACCTCAGGCAGCTGGCAAAGGTGAGGCCCTTTCTCTCACAAAAGCACTTTGAAACAGTAATCCATGCCTTTGTTACATCTCGGCTGGATTACTGTAACGCTCTTTATCTTGGAGTCAGCCAGTCCTCCCTCTCACGTCTCCAGTTGGTCCAGAACGCTGCTGCTCGCCTCTTAACTGGAGCACGTAAGAGGGAGCACATTACTCCCATTTTGGCCTCCCTTCACTGGCTGCCTGTGCATTTTAGAGTCCATTTTAAGATTCTTTTATTTGTTTTTAAATCTTTAAATGGTCTTGCCCCGCCTTACCTCTCTGAGCTTCTCCATCCTTACACTCCTGCTCGGTGCCTCAGGTCAGCTGACCAGCTGCTCCTGGAGGTACCGAGGTCTAAACGGAAGCTCAGAGGGGAAAGAGCTTTCTCCATTGCCGGTCCCAAACTTTGGAACGCCCTCCCGCTTCATATTAGACAGGCCCCCTCACTGTCCATTTTTAAAACTCATCTTAAAACACATTTTTATTCTTCTGCGTTCAACTCAGCATGAGACTCTGCTCTTGTTTTAGTGTTTTATGGTTTAAACATTTTTATTGTTTTATAGTTTTATTGTTTTTTTTATTATTTAAACATTGTTACTGTTTTATAGTTTTATTGTTTTTATTTTGTCTCCTATGTTTTATGTGCCATGTTTTATTTATTGTACTGTTAAGCACTTTGTACCAGCTTTAGCTGCCTAAAGCGCTCTATAAATAAAGTTGAGTTGAGTTGAGTTGAGTCAACAACAATGACGCAAAGAAAAATAAATATCACCATTCTCCTCCTCTTCCGACAATCTGTGTTCAGAGTTCGTCGAAGTTGTCCAGAACGTCCACCAAGCACCGCCTCGAGGTCGACCATGTTGGGTCTCCATTCTGGAACAGATTAGGAAAAACAAAACTGAAAAGCAGTATCAAACTGTCATTGATGTCCAAAGGAATCTGATATACTCACCACTGCAGGTTCTTCTTGTGCAGTAGGAGTCACCGATGAGATCAGGGAAGATGCGACTGTAGGGTAGAACGTCCAACAAGCACCACCTTGAGGTCGACCATGTTGGGTCACCCTTCTGGAACAGATTAGGAAAAACAAACAAATTAACAGAGACAAAAGCAGCAGCAAACACAACTACTAACAATACTCATCCTCTTCCGACAGCTAGTGTTTAGAGTTTGAAGTTGTCAAGGACCTAGGAAGTCCACCAAGCCTTGGGTCTCCATTCTGAAACAGATTAGGAAAAACAAAACTGAAAAGCAGTATCAAACTGTCATTGATGTCATAAGGAATCTGATATACTCACCACTGTAGGTTCTTCTTGTGCAGTGGGAGTCACCGACCAGATCAGGGAAGAGGCGACTGTAGACGAAAGTAGAGGTCAACAATAACTCAAACAAAAATATCACCATACTCATCCTCTTCCAACAGTCTGTGTTCAGAGTTCGTCGAAGTTGTCCAGAACGTCCACCAAGCCCCGGCTCGAGGTCGACCATGTTGGGTCTCCATTCTGGAACAGATTAGGAACAACAAACAAATTAACAGAGACAAACGCAGCAAACACAACAACTTACAATACTCATCCTCTTCTGACAGCTGGTGTTCAGAGTTCGTCAATGTTGTCCTGGACATACACCAGGCGTGACCGTTCCATCACAAGGTCCATGTCGGGTCTCGATTCTGGAACAGAAAATTTCTGTGTCCAGCCATGGCAAAAGGGTTCACATGTCTACTTCGGGACATTTGGAGTTATTTACAGATTCCGAAAGTGTGATATCTAAGCTTTCCAACAATGTCAAACCCATGTCCATCTGATCATTTTTGAAGAAGATGTGGTCATTTGAATGTAGACACTCCTCAAACTGCTTTAGGGAGAAATTCAGCCTGAAAGATTTCGACCCTCTTGAGGAGCCAGGCCAATAGCTGCTCATTTGCATGACATTAACATGGTCACAACCCCCCACCCAGTCTAGCTGTCAGTGACATCTGATGTCTGTTAGCCCACAGGACAGTAACAGTGTAGCAGTTTGGAAAAAAAAAAAAGGAATGAATGTAGTTCATGTCAATGTAAGGCAAGGCAAGTTTATTTGTATAGCACATTTCAACAACAAGGTAATTCAAAGTGCTTTACATAAAGCATTAAAAAGCATAGAAAAGAGACATTTATAAAATCAGATATAACATCAAAATAAAAACAAGCAGGTAAAATTTAAAGATTAAGATTAAAAAATTAAATAGATACAAATAAAATAAAAAGATAACAAATAAAATCAAGAGTATATATAAGGAATAAAGGTTACAGTGCAGTATTGGAAATGACTGAAATGCAGCGGCAAACAGAAAAGTCTTCACTCTTGATTTAAAAGAGGTGAGAGTTTCAGCAGACCTACAGTTTTCTGGGAGTTTGTTCCAGATATATGGTGCATAGAACTAAAATAAAGAAATAAAATATATCTAAGTGTGTGAAGGAATATTTTCCAGACCATGGACTATATTATCATCTTCAATACCAGTTCCTCCCCCACAATGTGGCTGTACCCACTCTGTCCATCACAGTTGATATGCGGACTAAATGATGACATCACAAACGCACCCTCTTCTGTGCTGTAACCTTTGGTGCTGGGCATGTGAAGAATTTTGCCTCATCAGAACAGAAAGGCCGGATTTTTTCAAAAAGATACGTCTGCCTGTCCATGGTCAGTCCAGGTGGGGCCAGGACGGGGAGACTGTCAACAGGGGGCAGAACTCCTGGGTTGCGCAGTAGCTGAAACTCGATAGGCTCTGCATCACTGTGAGTTTGAGCAAGCACCACACCTGGTCTGTTGGCATCAAAGCTGTGACAGAATAGAAGCACACAACAGGATATTTAAAACATGGCTCACTGTTCACATGGAACACTATTATGTTCATTCGTGATTTTTTTATTCATAAAATGCAGAATTTTGAATATAAATACCTAAAGTTCTGATAACTCTTGATCTGTGGGAGCTTTTGAAAGTAGGGACTCAGATGTGTCTGCCAGTCGATGGTCTTTACTATCACTCTGCCATCTGCCGTTCCAACAAGCTGCGGAATATTGAGGCGACTTTCAGCAGAGCTGTGTTCCACTACCTGTTGACAGCAAGAACCACAATGAAAATAATGATTTTATTTTTCCAAAAAAATCACATTTTACACATTACATATTGCAGTCTATATAAGCATTTGGCTATTGTATAGAAATCAATTTATACACATACCAAGAGCCTTAGCCGACCTCATGTATTGACGCCACACTGAGGCCTTGGACACATGGGTTGGCAGCAACTTCACATGCCAATCCTTATGCCCAGGATTCTGAAAAAAAATTAAAAAATACTTATTTCAGATCATGGTTCATGTTAAAAGGCATTTAATCACTGAATCAGTATAGATTGATCAGTAGTATTGCTTGAATTATGTGTGAATGCCACACCTTTATGTGCATGAATTGCACGTGTAATTAACACGTTCATCACACATTGTGTTAATCATGTGTGATTCATGCATGCAAAGGTGTGGCATTCACACATCATTCAATGCAATGTTAGGTTTCGAACACGGGAGTTTCGTCTCAAAGCATTTGAATTATCAAACTGAACCTGCGGGTGTACAAAATCTCAAAGAGGGCCGTGACATGCTCCTCTTACGGCTTATAATACGCTCATCTGACCGAACAAAAGTTTCGATGTGCGCATCATTCTCATTGTAATAATACAGTACCGAGCTAGCGAGCTAAGCTAGCGAGCTAAGCAAGCATGGCTAATAACAATGTAGCCAAACGGCGTTATGAAACGCACAGTGGATTATTAAAAGACAGCTTCCCTATGTGCGTCTGTATGTGACTTTGAATGAACACTAACATAACATCGATTAACAACGTTAAGGAAAACTCACCCCATAAGAACATGAGTTCCTCTGATCATAAGAGGTCCGTGCTTGCTTCCTTTTCGTTGCAGTTTTACGTCTGTTCGCCTCCAAAAGTCCAATTCGATAGGAGATAGAGCGGTGCTGGCGTCATGTCATCATCTCAGACAACTACCGTGTGTGTCCTGCTCTCTTTCAGCCGCGGAATAATCATCTGTTTGTTGTTTTTGTGACGATGAAGTCTGCTAACACGTTAGCATAAAGATCGCTAGCTTAAAATGCTAACAGTCCACACACAGCAGTCTCTGTACGTTCGCTGTCCTTGTCCGTGAAGAAGCTGCTCAGCCACAGACTTATTGTCCTTTTCTCTTTGTCTTCCTTTGTCAAACAAAGCTTTGATGATGACTGCTTTGATGATATTCACGCTTTAATTTCGCACTGCACACACACACACTGCACACATACGCTGGACATTCGACACACTCTCTCTCCCTCTCCCTGTCTCTCTCTCTCTCTCCGTATAATTAGCCATGTGTATTCTCTGTGATCGTCAGCTGATTGGCTGAAAAAGCCGATTGGCTGACACTGTTTTCTTCACTTTTAAGTTTTCACAAAGCATTATGGGTAATGGATTGGTTCACATGGTGTAACAGCTTCCTGGTGAACCAATGTGTTTTTACAAGGAGGGTCACATTTGATTTATGGCTGCTGAATTATTCAGACTGCCTTCTGGTGGACAAAGTTGTTATTACATGTAAGGTCAAATCTGATTTGTGGCTGCTGGGTTCTTCAAATAGCCCTCTAGTGGACAAACATGTCATTACATGAAAGCTCAAACTTAATTTATGAATACTAAATTATTTCAACTGCCCTCTAGTGGCTAAATTTGACATTACATTTAAAGTAAAATATAACTTGTGATCTACAAGTATTTAAATTGCCTACGAGTGGACAAGTATTGAAATACATAAAAAATAATTAGTATAACATAAATATAATTATTATTGAACACTGCCCTCCAGTGGGCAAGCCATGAGATGTCACTGAGTTTCATCCAGGGCTGTTATAGTATTTAAACTGTGCTGTGTTGATCTACATTCACTGGAGGATAAGAGAGTATTTAAAGTCCACTAAAGTCTTATCACTTATGGTGCTGGTAAAGAATTAAATGATAAAACTTGAATTATTACAGAAATATGTATCACAAACTTTTTGACACTGTTTTACCATCTTTTGTCAAATGTTTCACAGTCAAAATGTGATTTATTTTAGACAAAAGACACTGTTTTCTTCACTTTTAACTTTTCACAAAGCATTATGGGTAATGGATTGGTTCACATGGTGTAACAGCTTCCTGGTGAACCAATGTGTTTTTACAAGGAGGGTCACATTTGATTTATGGCTGCTGAATTATTCAGACTGCTCTCTGGTGGACAAAGTTGTTATTACATGTAAGGTCAAATCTGATTTATGGCTGCTGGGTTCTTCAAATTGCCCTCTAGTGGATAAAGGTGTCATTACATGTAAGCTCAAATTTGATGTATGGATACTTAAAGGGATACTTCACTGATTAGCATGTGGCTTTGTATTGCTAGAAAAGCATTATTATTTTTTAGAAGTTTTGCTGTCCTCCCTCATTTTTCCCCTCATTTTACAATAAAAGCGTTTGTGTAATCCTCCTCTGACGCGTTATGACGCGTAACGCGTCATATCGCGTCAGAGGAGGATTGCGCAACGTCGAGATTAGAACTACAATATTAGGTTCTGCACTTTTTTGACTCACCCACAGGGGGACGAGACTTCCCAGAATAGACGAGACTTCATTCCCAGAATGAAAACACAGTGTCCGCCATCTTTGCTAAAAGCTACCACCGGCTCTCGCTCTCTTTAATTTGGCCTTGTAAACTCAGAAGACAATGACAGAATGTAGTTTTCAAACTGATATGGCTGCGAGGGAAAGGACCTGCTTTTTGGCGTTGCCCGCGGCCGGAACCGGGTACCTGGAGAACTTTTTGTGGGCACTTGAATGTGCCGCCGCGGGCTCTGGCTGCCGCAGCGGAGCGAAGCTGCACACACTTCGGCCTGGCACTGGCCGGACCTGGAGCAGCTCGCTCCAACTCGGCCGGGCGGGCAACGGGGGTAGCGGGCGCTGGTCCGGTGGATGAAGGAAACGGGATAAACGGCCGCCTCAATATAAAGTGAGTATTTTTTTTTTTTACCACCGCATTTATCCATGTTTATATGTGACGCCAGCTGAACTAACGTTAGCATATTTACAGTTCATTTACATGTAAGAACAGATACTTCGATTCGCTAACGCTATAATCATTGTTTTACAGACAGTCATATCACCTAACACCTTACCATCACTGGAGTGGATCCACAGACTGGGGAAAGACGATCGTCTTGTTTTACCTGCCTTTGTTGTTGAGAAGAACATACGCAGCTCCTGAAAACAGTACTGTCTATGAAGACTGTTGATAATAAGTCTGATTTTTCTTTTTATGACTATTAATATTAAAAATCTAAATTCATATATGTTGTGGTTTATTTTCTAGCCCTTAGTGTTCCTCTATTACAGTATTATTAGATGAAAAGTGATTTAATTTGGAGAAAAGGGTTGATAAACATTTCAGAATTAATAAAATCAGTAACTATTCAGCCTCCTTCCTCAAGTCTTTACTTTACAAAAATGTACAAATGCATGCAGGGTGTGAAGGTGAAAAAAAATAACTTTATTATTCACAAAGGAAAATGTTTTACCATCATATTCAAGAGTACACATTAAAAATAATCAAGGAGCCATATCTCAAATCATGTCTAACACAATATGCAAACAAAAAATAAATAATGAAACATGTAGAGCGGTGTCAGAATCTGATGTGGGACAGCTGGAGGAGTCACAGTGGTGAAGAGGAGCAGAGCTGGATGCTGTGAAGAGTTTCTCCAAGACTTGATTAAACCAGGCTTCAGCTGTAAAGGACAAGGAATATAATTACACATAAAATATGAACGAAGATTTTACTTCTTTTCAGGAAAACAAACATTTCAGCTAAATATACCAACTGGGTGAGCTGTGAGCATTATACTGTTGTCTATATAGGCGTCTTGAACAAACATGAACAACAATAAAACATTTGAATAACACTGACATTATTCTCCAGCGAAAGCAAGGTGACTTTACTTTGCTAACAGAATACGTGTATATAACGTGTGTGTAATTGTCTATCAAACGTTACGTTTACAAAGTTGTTGCTTCACTGCCGACAACTATATCACATCGAATACTATGATCAGAAATAGAATGGCATATTATCGCCAGTCTTACCTCTCAGTTACGTCTTCCTGCTGGAACTGTAGACTGTGAACCCCGCTAGCTTCCAGGTTTTTTTCTTTCGATTTCTTCACTCCAAACAAGCTTAGCATAGCTTAGCTTTCAAGCTTCAGCACCGCTCTGAATCTCTGACCGGCAAATAATGGGAACTTACTGCTTGTCCTTTCCTTGTTTTTACTGCACGTCCCGGTATAATTTAGCACAGTAGAGAACAATCCTGTGTAACCTGCAGGTCCGTTATGTATCCGGAATGTATATGTAGCTTTTCCCCTCTGGGATTTGTGTCCGTGTATCACGCTGTCTGCTAATGGACGCGTCTGTGTCTCTCGGGAGCAACAATGGCGGCGTGTGAACTCTCGCTGGAAATGAGCGCTGTGCATTCTGGGAGTTGGTGTCTTTCGTGTACATGAGCGATAAATACATTTTTCTGCTTTTCTCAGCCAAGAAGGCACTTGCTTCAAATATTATTTCACATTTATACTACATAGATGACCTAGTTTTAATAGACATCCATCTTCTCAACGGTGAAATATCCCTTTAATTATTTCAACTGCCCTCTAGTGGACAAGTTTGACATTACAAGTAAGGTCAAATCTGATTCATGGCTGCTGGGTTCTTCAAATTGCCCTCTAGTGGATAAAGGTGTCATTACATGTAAGCTCAAATTTGATGTATGGATACTTAATTATTTCAACTGCCCTCTAGTGGACAAGTTTGACATTACAAGTAAGTTCAAATCTGATTTATGGGTGCTGGATTGGTCAGACTGCCCTCTGGTGGACAAATGTGTTATTACATGTAAGGTCAAATCTGATTTATGGCTGCTAAATTCTTCAGACTGCCCTCTAGTGGAAAAAGATGTCATTACATGTAAGGTCAAATTTGACTTTTGGCTGCTGGATTCTTCAGACTGCCCTCTGGTGGATAAACATGTCATTACATGCACGCTCAAATTTGATTTATAGCTGCTTAATTATTTCAACTGCCCTCTAGTGGACAAGTTTGACATCACAAGTAAGGTCAAATCTGATTTATGGCTGCTGGATTGGTCAGACTGCCCTCTGGTGGACAAATGTGTCATTACATGTAAGCTCAAATCTGATTTATGGCTGTTAAATTCTTCAGACTGCCCTCTAGTGGATAAAGGTGTCATTACATGTAAGGTCAAATTTGATTTATGG
Organism: Microchirus variegatus; assembly: GCF_963457635.1. Classification (NCBI taxonomy): domain Eukaryota; kingdom Metazoa; phylum Chordata; class Actinopteri; order Pleuronectiformes; family Soleidae; genus Microchirus; species Microchirus variegatus. The sequence continues at coordinate 99,150 of NW_028154717.1, read as the reverse complement.
ATACTAAATTATTTCAACTGCCCTCTGGTGGACAAACATGTCATTATATGTTATGTCAAATCTGATTTATAGCTGCTTTATTATTTCAACTGCCATCTAGTGGACAAGTTTGACATTACAAGTAAGGTCAAATCTGATTTATGGCTGCTGGATTGGTCAGACTGCCCTCTGGTGGACAAATGTGTCACTACATGTAAGCTCAAATCTGATTTATGGCATGCTAAATTCTTCAGACTGCTCTCTAGTGGATAAAGGTGTCATTACATGTAAGCTCAAATCTGATTTATGGCATGCTAAATTCTTCAGACTGCTCTCTAGTGGATAAAGGTGTCATTACATGTAAGCTCAAATTTGATGTATGGATACCTAATTATTTCAACTGCCCTCTAGTGGACAAGTTTGACATTGCAAGTAAGGTCAAATCTGATTTATGGCTGCTGGATTGGTCAGACTGCCCTCTGGTGGACAAATGTGTCATTACATGTAAGCTCAAATCTGATTTATGGCATGCTAAATTCTTGGAACTGCCCTTTAGTGGATAAAGGTGTCATTACATGTAAGCTCAAATTTAATGTATGGATACTTAATTATTTCAACTGCCCTCTAGTGGACAAGTTTGACATTACAAGTAAGGTCAAATCTGATTCATGGCTGCTTGGTTCTTCAAACTGCCCTCTAGTGGACAAACATGTCATGTTTGTCATGACATGGGTTAACCCATGCCAAACTATGTCATGTTCAAAAGTTCATTAAAAATATTCTTTAAGAGATATGCAAATATATTCAACGGATTCTTGTTCAGGGCATGCTTGACTATGACTGTGTACAATTTCAAGACATTCCAAGATACTTTTGGGGTCTTTTTTGACAAAAAAGTTAAGTCACTGCGTAAGTGCATGGTTCGCTTTCCTGATTTTCAAAAATTCATTTAAAATATTTGTTAGGCGATATGCAAATATTTTCAACGGATTCTTGTTCAGGGTGTCGTTGACTATGACTGAGTACAATTTCAAGACATTCCAACATACTTGGAATGTCCAAGTGCATGGATCGCTTTCCGGATTTTCAAAAATTCATTAAAAATATTCCTTAAGAGATATGCAAATATTTTCAACGGATTCTTGTTCAGGGTGTCGTTGACTATGACAGTACAATTTCAAGACATTCCAACATACTTGGAATGTCCAAGTGCATGGATCGCTTTCCGGATTTTCAAAAATTCATTAAAAATATTCTTCAAGAGATGTGCAAATATATTCAACGGATTCTTGTTCAGGGCATGCTTGACTATGACTGTGTACAATTTCAAGACATTCCAAGATGCTTTTGGGGTCTTTTTTGACAAAAAAGTTAAGTCACTGCCTAAGTGCATCGATCGCTTTCCTGATTTTCAAAAATTCATTAAAAATATTCCTTAAGCGATATGCAAATATTTACAACGGATTCTTGTTCAGGGCGTCGTTGACTATGACTGAGTACAATTTCAAGACATTCCAACATACTTGGAATGTCCAAGTGCATGGATCGCTTTCCTGATTTTCAAAAGTTCTATAAAAATATTCTTCAAGAGATATGCAAATATATTCAACGGATTCTTGTTCAGGACATGCTTGACTATGACTGTGTACAATTTCAAGACATTCCAAGATACTTTTGGGGTCTTTTTTGAATAAAAAGTTAAGTCACTGCCTAAGTGCACAGACTTTCCTCATTTTCAAAAATTCATTAAAAATATTCCTTAAGAGATATGCAAATATTTTCAATGGATTCTTGTTCAGGGCGTCGTTGACTATGACTGAGTACAATTTCAAGACATTCCAACATATTTGGAATGTCCAAGTGCATGGATCGCGTTCCGGATATTCAAAAATTAATTTAAAATATTCTTCAAGAGATATGCATATATATTCAACGGATTCTTGTTCAGGGCATGCTTGACTATGACTGTGTACAATTTCAAGACATTCCAAGATACTTTTGGGGTCTTTTTTGAATAAAAAGTTAAGTCACTGCCTAAGTGCACAGAAATTCCTCATTTTCAAAAATTCATTAAAAATATTCCTTAAGAGATATGCAAATATTTTCAATTGATTCTTGTTCAGATCGTCGTTGACTATGACTGTGTACAATTTCAAGACATTCCAAGATACTTTTGGGGTCTTTTTTGACGAAAAAGTTAAGTCACTGCCTAAGTGCATGGATCGCTTTCCTGATTTTCAAAAATTCATTAAAAATATTCCTTAAGCGATATGCAAATATTTTCAACGGATTCTTGTTCAGGGCGTCGTTGACTATGACTGAGTACAATTTCAAGACATTCCAACATACTTGGAATGTCCAAGTGCATGGATCGCTTTTCGGATTTTCAAAAATTCATTAAAAATATTCTTCAAGAGATATGCAAATATATTCAACGGATTCTTGTTCAGGGCATGCTTGACTATGACTGTGTACAATTTCAAGACATTCCAAGATACTTTTGGGGTCTTTTTTGTCAAAAAAGTTAAGTCACTGCCTAAGTGCATGGATCGCTTTCCTGATTTTCAAAAATTCATTTAAAATATTCCTGAAGCGATATGCAAATATTTTCAATGGATTCTTGTTCAGGGCGTCGTTGACTATGACTGAGTACAATTTCAAGACATTCCAACATACTTGGAATGTCCAAGTGCATGGATCGCTTTCCTGGTTTTCAAAAATTCATTAAAAATATTCCTTAAGCGATATGCAAATATATTCAACGGATTCTTGTTCAGGGCATGCTTGACTATGACTGTGTACAATTTCAAGACATTCCAAGATACTTTTGGGGTCTTTTTTGAATAAAAAGTTAAGTCACTGCCTAAGTGCACAGAAATTCCTCATTTTCAAAAATTCATTAAAAATATTCCTTAAGCGATATGCAAATATTTTCAACGGATTCTTGTTCAGGGCGTCGTTGACTATGACTGAGTACAATTTCAAGACATTCCAACATACTTGGAATGTCCAAGTGCATGGATCAATTTCCTGATTTTCAAAAGTTCATTAAAAATATTCTTCAAGAGATATGCAAATGTTTTCAACGGATTCTTGTTCAGGGCGTCGTTGACTATGACCGAGTACAATTTCAAGACATTCCAACATACTTTGAATGTCCAAGTACATGGATCGCTTTCCTGATTTTCAAAAGTTCATTAAAAATATTCTTCAAGAGATATGCAAATATATTCAACAGATTCTTGTTCAGGGCATGCTTGACTATGACTGTGTACAATTTCAAGACATTCCAAGATACTTTTGGGGTCTTTTTTGAATAAAAAGTTAAGTCACTGCCGAAGTGCACAGACTTTCCTCATTTTCAAAAATTCATTAAAAATATTCCTTAAGAGATATGCAAATATTTTCAATTGATTCTTGTTCAGAGCGTTGTTGACTATGACTGAGTAAAATTTCAAGACATTCCAACATACTTGGAATGTCCAAGTGCATGGATCGCTTTTCGGATTTTCAAAAATTCATTCAAAATATTCTTCAAGAGATATGCAAATATATTCAACGGATTCTTGTTCAGGGCATGCTTGACTATGACTGTGTACAATTTCAAGACATTCCAAGATACTTTTGGGGTCTTTTTTGACGAAAAAGTTAAGTCACTGCCGAAGTGCACAGACTTTCCTCATTTTCAAAAATTCATTAAAAATATTCCTTAAGAGATATGCAAATATTTTCAATTGATTCTTGTTCAGGGCGTCGTTGACTATGACTGAGTACAATTTCAAGACATTCCAACATACTTGGAATGTCCAAGTGCATGGATCGCTTTCCTGATTTTCAAAAATTCATTTAAAATATTCCTGAAGCGATATGCAAATATTTTCAACGGATTCTTGTTCAGGGCGTCGTTGACTATGACTGAGTACAATTTCAAGACATTCCAACATACTTGGAATGTCCAAGTGCATGGATCGCTTTCCTGATTTTCAAAAATTCATTAAAAATATTCCTTAAGCGATATGCAAATATATTCAACGGATTCTTGTTCAGGGCATGCTTGACTATGACTGTGTACAATTTCAAGACATTCCAAGATACTTTTGGGGTCTTTTTTGACGAAAAAGTTAAGTCACTGCCTAAGTGCATGGATCGCTTTCCTGATTTTCAAAAATTCATTAAAAATATTCTTCAAGAGATATGCAAATATATTCAACGGATTCTTGTTCAGGGCATGCTTGACTATGACTGTGTACAATTTCAAGACATTCCAAGATACTTTTGGGGTCTTTTCTGACGAAAAAGTTAAGTCACTGCCTAAGTGCATGGATCGCTTTCCTGATTTTTTAAAAAATTCATTAAAAATATTCCTTAAGCGATATGCAAATATTTTCAACGGATTCTTGTTCAGGGCGTCGTTGACTATGACTGAGTACAATTTCAAGACATTCCAACATACTTGGAATGTCCAAGTGCATGGATCGCTTTCCTGATTTTCAAAAGTTCATTAAAAATATTCTTCAAGAGATATGCAAATATATTCAACGGATTCTTGTTCAGGGCATGCTTGACTATGACTGTGTACAATTTCAAGACATTCCAAGATACTTTTGGGGTCTTTTTTGACGAAAAAGTTAAGTCACTGCCTAAGTGCATGGATCGCTTTCCTGATTTTCAAAAATTCATTAAAAATATTCCTTAAGCGATATGCAAATATATTCAATGGATTCTTGTTCAGGGCATGCTTGACTATGACTGTGTACAATTTCAAGACATTCCAAGATACCTTTGGGTTCTTTTTTGACAAAAAAGTTAAGTCACTGCCTAAGTGCATGGATTGCTTTCCTGATTTTCAAAAATTCATTAAAAATATTCCTTAAGAGATATGCGAATATTTTCAATTGATTCTTGTTCAGGGCGTCGTTGACTATGACTGAGTACAATTTCAAGACATTCCAACATACTTGGAATGTCCAAGTGCATGGATCGCTTTCCGGATTTTCAAAAATTCATTAAAAATATTCTTCAAGAGATATGCAAATATATTCAACGGATTCTTGTTCAGGGCATGCTTGACTATGACTGTGTACAATTTCAAGACATTCCAAGATACTTTTGGGGTCTTTTTTGAATAAAAAGTTAAGTCACTGCCTAAGTGCACAGACTTTCCTCATTTTCAAAAATTCATTAAAAATATTCCTTAAGAGATATGCAAATATTTTCAATTGATTCTTGTTCAGAGCGTCGTTGACTATGACTGAGTACAATTTCAAGACATTCCAACATACTTGGAATGTCCAAGTGCATGGATCGCTTTCCGGATTTTCAAAAATTCATTAAAAATATTCTTCAAGAGATATGCAAATATATTCAACGGATTCTTGTTCAGGGCATGCTTGACTATGACTGTGTACAATTTCAAGACATTCCAAGATGCTTTTGGGGTCTTTTTTGACAAAAAAGTTAAGTCACTGCCTAAGTGCATCGATCGCTTTCCTGATTTTCAAAAATTCATTAAAAATATTCCTTAAGCGATATGCAAATATTTACAACGGATTCTTGTTCAGGGCGTCGTTGACTATGACTGAGTACAATTTCAAGACATTCCAACATACTTGGAATGTCCAAGTGCATGGATCGCTTTCCTGATTTTCAAAAGTTCTATAAAAATATTCTTCAAGAGATATGCAAATATATTCAACGGATTCTTGTTCAGGACATGCTTGACTATGACTGTGTACAATTTCAAGACATTCCAAGATACTTTTGGGGTCTTTTTTGAATAAAAAGTTAAGTCACTGCCTAAGTGCACAGACTTTCCTCATTTTCAAAAATTCATTAAAAATATTCCTTAAGAGATATGCAAATATTTTCAATGGATTCTTGTTCAGGGCGTCGTTGACTATGACTGAGTACAATTTCAAGACATTCCAACATATTTGGAATGTCCAAGTGCATGGATCGCGTTCCGGATATTCAAAAATTAATTTAAAATATTCTTCAAGAGATATGCATATATATTCAACGGATTCTTGTTCAGGGCATGCTTGACTATGACTGTGTACAATTTCAAGACATTCCAAGATACTTTTGGGGTCTTTTTTGAATAAAAAGTTAAGTCACTGCCTAAGTGCACAGAAATTCCTCATTTTCAAAAATTCATTAAAAATATTCCTTAAGAGATATGCAAATATTTTCAATTGATTCTTGTTCAGATCGTCGTTGACTATGACTGTGTACAATTTCAAGACATTCCAAGATACTTTTGGGGTCTTTTTTGACGAAAAAGTTAAGTCACTGCCTAAGTGCATGGATCGCTTTCCTGATTTTCAAAAATTCATTAAAAATATTCCTTAAGCGATATGCAAATATTTTCAACGGATTCTTGTTCAGGGCGTCGTTGACTATGACTGAGTACAATTTCAAGACATTCCAACATACTTGGAATGTCCAAGTGCATGGATCGCTTTCCGGATTTTCAAAAATTCATTAAAAATATTCTTCAAGAGATATGCAAATATATTCAACGGATTCTTGTTCAGGGCATGCTTGACTATGACTGTGTACAATTTCAAGACATTCCAAGATACTTTTGGGGTCTTTTTTGTCAAAAAAGTTAAGTCACTGCCTAAGTGCATGGATCGCTTTCCTGATTTTCAAAAATTCATTTAAAATATTCCTGAAGCGATATGCAAATATTTTCAATGGATTCTTGTTCAGGGCGTCGTTGACTATGACTGAGTACAATTTCAAGACATTCCAACATACTTGGAATGTCCAAGTGCATGGATCGCTTTCCTGGTTTTCAAAAATTCATTAAAAATATTCCTTAAGCGATATGCAAATATATTCAACGGATTCTTGTTCAGGGCATGCTTGACTATGACTGTGTACAATTTCAAGACATTCCAAGATACTTTTGGGGTCTTTTTTGAATAAAAAGTTAAGTCACTGCCTAAGTGCACAGAAATTCCTCATTTTCAAAAATTCATTAAAAATATTCCTTAAGCGATATGCAAATATTTTCAACGGATTCTTGTTCAGGGCGTCGTTGACTATGACTGAGTACAATTTCAAGACATTCCAACATACTTGGAATGTCCAAGTGCATGGATCAATTTCCTGATTTTCAAAAGTTCATTAAAAATATTCTTCAAGAGATATGCAAATATATTCAACGGATTCTTGTTCAGGGCATGCTTGACTATGACTGTGTACAATTTCAAGACATTCCAAGATACTTTTGGGGTCTTTTTTGAATAAAAAGTTAAGTCACTGCCTAAGTGCATGGATCGCTTTCCTGATTTTCAGAAATTCATTAAAAATATTCCTTAAGCGATATGCAAATATTTTCAACGGATTCTTGTTCAGGGCGTCGTTGACTATGACTGAGTACAATTTCAAGACATTCCAACATACTTGGAATGTCCAAGTGCATGGATCAATTTCCTGATTTTCAAAAGTTCATTAAAAATATTCTTCAAGAGATATGCAAATGTTTTCAACGGATTCTTGTTCAGGGCGTCGTTGACTATGACCGAGTACAATTTCAAGACATTCCAACATACTTTGAATGTCCAAGTACATGGATCGCTTTCCTGATTTTCAAAAGTTCATTAAAAATATTCTTCAAGAGATATGCAAATATATTCAACAGATTCTTGTTCAGGGCATGCTTGACTATGACTGTGTACAATTTCAAGACATTCCAAGATACTTTTGGTGTCTTTTTTGAATAAAAAGTTAAGTCACTGCCGAAGTGCACAGACTTTCCTCATTTTCAAAAATTCATTAAAAATATTCCTTAAGAGATATGCAAATATTTTCAATTGATTCTTGTTCAGGGCGTCGTTGACTATGACTGAGTACAATTTCAAGACATTCCAACATACTTGGAATGTCCAAGTGCATGGATCGCTTTCCGGATTTTCAAAAATTCATTAAAAATATTCTTCAAGAGATATGCAAATATATTCAACGGATTCTTGTTCAGGGCATGCTTGACTATGACACTTTACAGTGTCAGTGGGTGTGTCAGTAGGTGTCAGTGGGTGTGTCAGTAGATGTCAGTATGTGTGTCAGTGGGTGTGTCAGTAGGTGTGTCAGGTGATGCTGTTGATACCGATGCTGGTGTCACTGAAGGGGGCGGAGCCAAGCTGGTTCTGCTGCTGCAACAGTCTGAACTGGTCACATGACAAACCCTGATGTTCAGGAGACCACTGAGGAGACATCAGAGACATCAGAGAGATCAGAGAGACATCACAGAGACATCACAGAGACATCTCAGGAGACATCTCAGGAGACATCAGAGAGACATCACAGAGACATCAGAGAGACATCACAGAGACATCACAGTGACATCAGAGAGACATCACAGAGACATCACAGTGACATCACAGAGACATCAGAGAGACATCACAGAGACATCACAGTGACATCAGAGAGACATCACAGAGACATCACAGAGACATCAGAGAGACATCAGAGAGACATCAGAGACATCAAAGACATCAGAGACATAAAAGACATCACAGACATCACAGACATCAGAAAGACATCACAGATATCAGAGAGACATCACAGCGACATCACAGAGACATCACAGTGACATCACAGAGACATCAGAGAGACATCACAGAGACATCAGAGAGACATCAGAGAGACATCACAGACATCACAGACATCACAGACATCAAAGACATCAGAAAGACATCACAGACATCAAAGACATTACAGACATCAGAGAGACATCAGAGACATCAAAGACATCAAAGACATCACAGTCATCAAAGACATCAAAGACATCAAAGACATTACAGACATCAGAGAGACATCAGAGACATCAAAGACATCACAGTCATCAAAGACATCACATACATTAAAAGACATCACAGACATCATAAAGACATCAAAGACATCATAGACATCACATCAAAGACATCAAGGACATCACAGACATCACAGACATCACAGACATCATAAAGACATCAAAGACATCATAGACATCACATCAAAGACATCAATGACATCAGAGACATCAGAGACATCAAAGACATCAAAGCCATCAAAGCCATCAAAGTTATCAAAGACATCAAAGACATTACAGACATCAGAGAGACATCAAAGACATCAAAGACATCAAAGACATCAAAGACATCAAAAACATCACAGTCATCAAAGACATCACATACATTAAAAGACATCACAGACATCAAAGACATTACAGACATCAGAGAGACATCAGAGACATCAAAGACATCAAAGACATCACAGTCATCAAAGACATCAAAGACATCAAAGACATTACAGACATCAGAGAGACATCAGAGACATCAAAGACATCACAGTCATCAAAGACATCACATACATTAAAAGACATCACAGACATCATAAAGACATCAAAGACATCATAGACATCACATCAAAGACATCAAGGACATCACAGACATCACAGACATCACAGACATCAAAGACATCACAGACATCATAAAGACATCAAAGACATCATAGACATCACATCAAAGACATCAAGGACATCAGATACATCAGAGACATCAAAGACATCAAAGCCATCAAAGACATCAAAGACATCAAAGACATTACAGACATCAGAGAGACATCAAAGACATCAAAGACATCACAGTCATCAAAGACATCACATACATTAAAAGACATCACAGACATCATAAAGACATCAAAGACATCATAGACATCACATCAAAGACATCAAGGACATCACAGACATCACAGACATCAAAGACATCAAAGACATCATAGACATCACATCAAAGACATCAAGGACATCAGAGACATCAGAGACATCAAAGACATCAAAGCAATCAAAGACATCAAAGACATTACAGACATCAGAGAGACATCAGAGACATCAAAGACATCACAGTCATCAAAGACATCACATACATTAAAAGACATCACAGACATCATAAAGACATCAAAGACATCATAGACATCACATCAAAGACATCAAGGACATCACAGACATCACAGACATCACAGACATCAAAGACATCACAGACATCATAAAGACATCAAAGACATCATAGACATCACATCAAAGACATCAAGGACATCAGAGACATCAAAGACATCAAAGCCATCAAAGACATCAAAGACATCAAAGTTATCAAAGACATCAAAGACATTACAGACATCAGAGAGACATCAAAGACATCAAAGACATCAAAAACATCACAGTCATCAAAGACATCACATACATTAAAAGACATCACAGACATCATAAAGACATCAAAGACATCATAGACATCACATCAAAGACATCAAGGACATCACAGACATCACAGACATCAAAGACATCAAAGCCATCAATGACATCAAAGACATCACAGTCATCAAAGACATCACATACATTAAAAGACATCACAGACATCATAAAGACATCAAAGACATCATAGACATCACATCAAAGACATCAAGGACATCACAGACATCACAGAAATCACAGACATCAAAGACATCACAGACATCATAAAGACATCAAAGACATCATAGACATCACATCAAAGACATCAAGGACATCAGAGACATCAGAGACATCAAAGACATCAAAGCCATCAAAGACATCAAAGACATTACAGATATCAGAGAGACATCAGAGACATCAAAGACATCAAAGACATCACAGTCATCAAAGACATCACATACATTAAAAGACATCAAAGACATCAAAGACATCAAAGACATCAAAGACATCATAGACATCACATCAAAGACATCAAGGACATCACAGACATCACAGACATCAAAGACATCACAGACATCATAAAGACATCAAAGACATCAAAGACATCAGAGACATCAAAGCCATCAAAGACATCAAAGACATCAAAGACATTACAGACATCAGAGAGACATCAAAGACATCAAAGACATCAAAGACATCAAAAACATCACAGTCATCAAAGACATCACATACATTAAAAGACATCACAGACATCATAAAGACATCAAAGACATCATAGACATCACATCAAAGACATCAAGGACATCACAGACATCACAGACATCAAAGACATCAAAGACATCATAGACATCACATCAAAGACATCAAGGACATCAGAGACATCAGAGACATCAAAGACATCAAAGACATCAAAGACATCAAAGACATCAAAGACATCACAGTCATCAAAGACATCACATACATTAAAAGACATCACAGACATCATAAAGACATCAAAGACATCATAGACATCACATCAAAGACATCAAGGACATCAAGGACATCACAGACATCACAGACATCAAAGACATCAAAGACATCATGGACATCACATCAAAGACATCAAGGACATCAGAGACATCAGAGACATCAAAGACATCAAAGCCATCAAAGACATCAAAGACATTACAGACATTACAGACATCAGAGAGACATCAGAGACATCAAAGACATCAAAGACATCAAAGACATCACAGTCATCAAAGACATCACATACATTAAAAGACATCACAGACATCATAAAGACATCAAAGACATCATAGACATCACATCAAAGACATCAAGGACATCACAGACATCACAGACATCACAGACATCACAGACATCAAAGACATCATAAAGACATCAAAGACATCATAGACATCACATCAAAGACATCAAGGACATCAGAGACATCAAAGACATCAAAGACATCAAAGACATTACAGACATCAGAGACATCAGAGACATCAAAGACATCAAAGACATCAAAGACATCACAGTCATCAAAGACATCACATACATTAAAATACATCACAGACATCATAAAGACATCAAAGACATCAAAGACATCAAGGACATCACAGACATCACAGACATCAAAGACATCACAGACATCATAAAGACATCAAAGACATCATAGACATCACATCAAAGACATCAAGGACATCAAGGACATCAGAGACATCAAAGACATCAAAGCCATCAAAGACATCACAGACATCACAGACATCATAACGACATCATAGACATCACATCAAAGACATCAAGGACATCACAGACATCACAGACATCACAGACATCAAAGACATCACAGACATCATAAAGACATCAAAGACATCATAAAGATGCTTGGAATGTCCAAGTGCATGGATCGCTTTCCTGATTTTCAAAAATTCATTAAAAATATTCCTTAAGCGATATGCAAATATATTCAACGGATTCTTGTTCAGGGCATGCTTGACTATGACTGTGTACAATTTCAAGACATTCCAAGATACTTTTGGGGTCTTTTTTGAATAAAAAGTTAAGTCACTGCCTAAGTGCACAGAAATTCCTCATTTTCAAAAATTCATTAAAAATATTCCTTAAGAGATATGCAAATATTTTCAATAGATTCTTGTTCAGGGCGTCGTTGACTATGACTGAGTACAATTTCAAGACATTCCAACTTACTTGGAATGTCCAAGTGCATGGATAGCTTTCCGGATTTTCAAAAATTCATTAAAAATATTCTTCAAGAGATATGCAAATATATTCAACGGGTTCTTGTTCAGGGCATGCTTGACTATGACTGTGTACAATTTCAAGACATTCCAAGATACTTTTGGGGTCTTTTTTGACGAAAAAGTTAAGTCACTGCCTAAGTGCATGGATCGCTTTCCTGATTTTCAAAAATTCATTAAAAATATTCCTTAAGCGATATGCAAATATTTTCAATGGATTCTTGTTCAGGGCGTCGTTGACTATGACTGAGTACAATTTCAAGACATTCCAACATACTTGGAATGTCCAAGTGCATGGATCAATTTCCTGATTTTCAAAAGTTCATTAAAAATATTCTTCAAGAGATATGCAAATATATTCAACGGATTCTTGTTCAGGGCATGCTTGACTATGACTGTGTACAATTTCAAGACATTCCAAGATACTTTTGGGGTCTTTTTTGAATAAAAAGTTAAGTCACTGCCTAAGTGCATGGATCGCTTTCCTGATTTTCAGAAATTCTTTAAAAATATTCCTTAAACGATATGCAAATATTTTCAACGGATTCTTGTTCAGGGCGTCGTTGACTATGACTGAGTACAATTTCAAGACATTCCAACATACTTGGAATGTCCAAGTGCATGGATCGCTTTCCTGATTTTCAAAAGTTCATTAAAAATATTCTTCAAGAGATATGCAAATATATTCAACGGATTCTTGTTCAGGGCATGCTTGACTATGACTGTGTACAATTTCAAGACATTGCAAGATACTTTTGGGGTCTTTTTTGAATAAAAAGTTAAATCACTGCCGAAGTGCACAGACTTTCCTCATTTTCAAAAATTCATTAAAAATATTCCTTAAGAGATATGCAAATATTTTCAATTGATTCTTGTTCAGGGCGTCGTTGACTATGACTGAGTACAATTTCAAGACATTCCAACATACTTGGAATGTCCAAGTGCATGGATCGCTTTTCGGATTTTCAAAAATTCATTAAAAATATTCTTCAAGAGATATGCAAATATATTCAACGGATTCTTGTTCAGGGCATGCTTGACTATGACTGTGTACAATTTCAAGACATTCCAAGATACTTTTGGGGTCTTTTTTGAATAAAAAGTTAAGTCACTGCCTAAGTGCATGGATCGCTTTCCTGATTTTCAAAAATTCATTAAAAATATTCCTTAAGCAATATGCAAATATTTTCAACGGATTCTTGTTCAGGCCATCGTTGACTATGACTGAGTACAATTTCAAAACATTCCAACATACTTGGAATGTCCAAGTGCATGGATCGCTTTCCTGATTTTCAAAAGTTCATTAAAAACATTCTTCAAGAGATATGCAAATATATTCAACAGATTCTTGTTCAGGGCATGCTTGACTATGACTGTGTACAATTTCAAGACATTCCAAGATACTTTTGGGGTCTTTTTTGAATAAAAAGTTAAGTCACTGCCTAAGTGCACAGACTTTCCTCATTTTCAAAAATTCATTAAAAATATTCCTTAAGAGATATGCAAATATTTTCAATGGATTCTTGTTCAGGGCGTTGTTGACTATGACTGAGTACAATTTCAAGACATTCAAAGATACTTTTGGGGTCTTTTTTGACGAAAAAGTTAAGTCACTGCCTAAGTGCATGGATCGCTTTCCTGATTTTCAGAAATTCTTTAAAAATATTCCTTAAACGATATGCAAATATTTTCAACGGATTCTTGTTCAGGGCATCGTTGACTATGACTGAGTACAATTTCAAGACATTCCAACATACTTGGAATGTCCAAGTGCATGGATCGCTTTCCTGATTTTCAAAAGTTCATTAAAAATATTCTTCAAGAGATATGCAAATATATTCAACGGATTCTTGTTCAGGGCATGGTTGACTATGACTGTGTACAATTTCAAGACATTCCAAGATACTTTTGGGGTCTTTTTTGAATAAAAAGTTAAGTCACTGCCTAAGTGCACAGACTTTCCTCATTTTCAAAAATTCATTAAAAATATTCCTTAAGAGATATGCAAATATTTTCAACGGATTCTTGTTCAGGGCGTCGTTGACTATGACTGAGTACAATTTCAAGACATTCCAACATACTTGGAATGTCCAAGTGCATGGATCGCTTTCCTGATTTTCAAAAGTTCATTAAAAATATTCTTCAAGAGATATGCAAATATATTCAACGGATTCTTGTTCAGGGCATGCTTGACTATGACTGTGTACAATTTCAAGACATTGCAAGATACTTTTGGGGTCTTTTTTGAATAAAAAGTTAAATCACTGCCGAAGTGCACAGACTTTCCTCATTTTCAAAAATTCATTAAAAATATTCCTTAAGAGATATGCAAATATTTTCAATTGATTCTTGTTCAGGGCGTCGTTGACTATGACTGAGTACAATTTCAAGACATTCCAACATACTTGGAATGTCCAAGTGCATGGATCGCTTTTCGGATTTTCAAAAATTCATTAAAAATATTCTTCAAGAGATATGCAAATATATTCAACGGATTCTTGTTCAGGGCATGCTTGACTATGACTGTGTACAATTTCAAGACATTCCAAGATACTTTTGGGGTCTTTTTTGAATAAAAAGTTAAGTCACTGCCTAAGTGCATGGATCGCTTTCCTGATTTTCAAAAATTCATTAAAAATATTCCTTAAGCAATATGCAAATATTTTCAACGGATTCTTGTTCAGGCCATCGTTGACTATGACTGAGTACAATTTTAAAAACATTCCAACATACTTGGAATGTCCAAGTGCATGGATCGCTTTCCTGATTTTCAAAAGTTCATTAAAAACATTCTTCAAGAGATATGCAAATATATTCAACGGATTCTTGTTCAGGGCATGCTTGACTATGACTGTGTACAATTTCAAGACATTCCAAGATACTTTTGGGGTCTTTTTTGAATAAAAAGTTAAGTCACTGCCTAAGTGCACAGACTTTCCTCATTTTCAAAAATTCATTAAAAATATTCCTTAAGAGATATGCAAATATTTTCAATGGATTCTTGTTCAGGGCGTTGTTGACTATGACTGAGTGCAATTTCAAGACATTCAAAGATACTTTTGGGGTCTTTTTTGACGAAAAAGTTAAGTCACTGCCTAAGTGCATGGATCGCTTTCCTGATTTTCAGAAATTCTTTAAAAATATTCCTTAAACGATATGCAAATATTTTCAACGGATTCTTGTTCTGGGCGTCGTTGACTATGACTGACTACAATTTCAAGACATTCCAACATACTTGGAATGTCCAAGTGCATGGATCGCTTTCCTGATTTTCAAAAGTTCATTAAAAATATTCATCAAGAGATATGCAAATATATTCAACGGATTCTTGTTCAGGGCAAGCTTGACTATGACTGTGTACAATTTCAAGACATTCCAAGATACTTTTGGGGTCTTTTTTGAATAAAAAGTTAAGTCACTGCCTAAGTGCACAGACTTTCATCATTTTCAAAAATTCATTAAAAATATTCCTTAAGAGATATGCAAATATTTTCAATGGATTCTTGTTCAGGGCGTCGTTGACTATGACCGAGTACAATTTCAAGACATTCCAACATACTTGGAATGTCCAAGTGCATGGATCAATTTCTGGATTTTCAAAAGTTCATTAAAAATATTCTTCAAGAGATATGCAAATATATTCAACGGATTCTTGTTCAGGGCATGCTTGACTATGACTGTGTACAATTTCAAGACATTCCAAGATACTTTTGGGGTCTTTTTTGAATAAAAAGTTAAGTCACTGCCTAAGTGCATGGATCGCTTTCCTGATTTTCAAAAATTCATTAAAAATATTCCTTAAGCGATATGCAAATATTTTCAACGGATTCTTGTTCAGGGCGTCGTTGACTATGACTGAGTACAATTTCAAGACATTCCAACATACTTGGAATGTCCAAGTGCATGGATCGCTTTCCTGATTTTCAAAAATTCATTAAAAATATTCTTCAAGAGATATGCAAATATATTCAACGGATTCTTGTTCAGGGCATGCTTGACTATGACTGTGTACAATTTCAAGACATTCCAAGATACTTTTGGGGTCTTTTTTGACGAAAAAGTTAAATCACTGCCTAAGTGCATGGATCGCTTTCCTGATTTTCAGAAATTCTTAAAAAAAATTCCTTAAACGATATGCAAATATTTTCAACGGATTCTTGTTCAGGGCGTTGTTGACTATGAGGTGAGTACAATTTCAAGACATTCTAACATACTTGGAATGTCCAAGTGCATGGATCGCTTTCCTGATTTTCAAAAGTTCATTAAAAATATTCTTCAAGAGATATGCAAATATATTCAACGGATTCTTGTTCAGGGCATGCTTGACTATGACTGTGTACAATTTCAAGACATTCCAAGATACTTTTGGGGTCTTTTTTGATGAAAAAGTTAAGTCACTGCCTAAGTGCACAGACTTTCCTCATTTTCAAAAATTCATTAAAAATATTCCTTAAGAGATATGCAAATATTTTCAATTGATTCTTGTTCAGGGCGTCGTTGACTATGACTGAGTAAAATTTCAAGACATTCCAACATACTTGGAATGTCCAAGTGCATGGATCGCTTTTCGGATTTTCAAAAATTCATTAAAAATATTCTTCAAGAGATATGCAAATATATTCAACGGATTCTTGTTCAGGGCATGCTTGACTATGACTGTGTACAATTTCAAGACATTCCAAGATACTTTTGGGGTCTTTTTTGACAAAAAAGTTAAGTCACTGCCTAAGTGCATGGATCGCTTTCCTGATTTTCAAAAATTCATTAAAAATATTCTTCCAGAGATATGCATATATTCAACGGATTCTTGTTCAGGGCATGCTTGACTATGACTGTGTACAATTTCAAGACATTCAAAGATACTTTTGGGGTCTTTTTTGACGAAAAAGTTAAGTCACTGCCTAAGTGCATGGATCGCTTTCCTGATTTTCAGAAATTCTTTAAAAATATTCCTTAAGCGATATGCAAATATTTTCAACGGATTCTTGTTCAGGGCGTCGTTGACTATGACCGAGTACAATTTCAAGACATTCCAAGATACTTTTGGGGTCTTTTTTGAATAAAAAGTTAAGTCACTGCCTAAGTGCACAGACTTTCATCATTTTCAAAAATTCATTAAAAATATTCCTTAAGAGATATGCAAATATTTTCAATGGATTCTTGTTCAGGGCGTCGTTGACTATGACGAGTACAATTTCAAGACATTCCAACATACTTGGAATGTCCAAGTGCATGGATCAATTTCCTGATTTTCAAAAGTTCATTAAAAATATTCTTCAAGAGATATGCAAATATATTCAACGGATTCTTGTTCAGGGCATGCTTGACTATGACTGTGTACAATTTCAAGACATTCCAAGATACTTTTGGGGTCTTTTTTGAATAAAAAGTTAAGTCACTGCCTAAGTGCATGGATCGCTTTCCTGATTTTCAAAAATTCATTAAAAATATTCCTTAAGCGATATGCAAATATTTTCAACGGATTCTTGTTCAGGGCATCGTTGACTATGACTGAGTACAATTTCAAGACATTCCAACATACTTGGAATGTCCAAGTGCATGGATCGCTTTCCTGATTTTCAAAAGTTCATTAAAAATATTCTTCAAGAGATATGCAAATATATTCAACGGATTCTTGTTCAGGGCATGCTTGACTATGACTGTGTACAATTTCAAGACATTCCAAGATACTTTTGGGGTCTTTTTTGAATAAAAAGTTAAGTCACTGCCTAAGTGCATGGATCGCTTTCCTGATTTTCAAAAATTCATTAAAAATATTCCTTAAGCGATATGCAAATATTTTCAACGGATTCTTGTTCAGGGCATCGTTGACTATGACTGAGTACAATTTCAAGACATTCCAACATACTTGGAATGTCCAAGTGCATGGATCGCTTTCCTGATTTTCAAAAGTTCATTAAAAATATTCTTCAAGAGATATGCAAATATATTCAACGGATTCTTGTTCAGGGCATGCTTGACTATGACTGTGTACAATTTCAAGACATTCAAAGATACTTTTGGGGTCTTTTTTGACGAAAAAGTTAAGTCACTGCCTAAGTGCATGGATCGCTTTCCTGATTTTCAAAAATTCATTAAAAATATTCCTTAAGCGATATGCAAATATTTTCAACGGATTCTTGTTCAGGGCGTCGTTGACTATGACTGAGTACAATTTCAAGACATTCCAACATACTTGGAATGTCCAAGTGCATGGATCGCTTTCCTGATTTTCAAAAGTTCATTAAAAATATTCTTCAAGAGATATGCAAATATATTCAACGGATTCTTGTTCAGGGCATGCTTGACTATGACTGTTTACAATTTCAAGACATTCCAAGATACTTTTGGGGTCTTTTTTGAATAAAAAGTTAAGTCACTGCCGAAGTGCACAGACTTTCCTCATTTTCAAAAATTCATTAAAAATATTCCTTAAGAGATATGCAAATATTTTCAATTGATTCTTGTTCAGGGCGTCGTTGACTATGACTGAGTACAATTTCAAGACATTCCAACATACTTGGAATGTCCAAGTGCATGGATCGCTTTCCTGATTTTCAAAAATTCATTAAAAATATTCCTTAAGCGATATGCAAATATTTTCAACGGATTCTTGTTCAGGGCGTCGTTGACTATGACTGAGTACAATTTCAAGACATTCCAACATACTTGGAATGTCCAAGTGCATGGATCGCTTTCCTGATTTTCAAAAATTCATTAAAAATATTCCTTAAGCGATATGCAAATATTTTCAACGGATTCTTGTTCAGGGCGTCGTTGACTATGACTGTGTACAATTTCAAGACATTCCAACATACTTGGAATGTCCAAGTGCATGGATCGCTTTCCGGATTTTCAAAAATTCATTAAAAATATTCTTCAAGAGATATGCAAATATATTCAACGGATTCTTGTTCAGGGCATGCTTGACTATGACTGTGTACAATTTCAAGACATTCCAAGATACTTTTGGGGTCTTTTTTGACGAAAAAGTTAAGTCACTGCCTAAGTGCATGGATCGCTTTCCTGATTTTCAAAAATTCATTAAAAATATTCCTTAAGCGATATGCAAATATTTTCAACGGATTCTTGTTCAGGGCGTCGTTGACTATGACTGAGTACAATTTCAAGACATTCCAACATACTTGGAATGTCCAAGTGCATGGATCGCTTTCCTGATTTTCAAAAGTTCATTAAAAATATTCTTCAAGAGATATGCAAATATATTCAACGGATTCTTGTTCAGGGCATGCTTGACTATGACTGTTTACAATTTCAAGACATTCCAAGATACTTTTGGGGTCTTTTTTGAATAAAAAGTTAAGTCACTGCCGAAGTGCACAGACTTTCCTCATTTTCAAAAATTCATTAAAAATATTCCTTAAGAGATATGCAAATATTTTCAATTGATTCTTGTTCAGGGCGTCGTTGACTATGACTGAGTACAATTTCAAGACATTCCAACATACTTGGAATGTCCAAGTGCATGGATCGCTTTCCTGATTTTCAAAAGTTCATTAAAAATATTCTTCAAGAGATATGCAAATATATTCAACGGATTCTTGTTCAGGGCATGCTTGACTATGACTGTGTACAATTTCAAGACATTCCAAGATACTTTTGGGGTCTTTTTTGACAAAAAAGTTAAGTCACTGCCTAAGTGCATGGATCGCTTTCCTGATTTTCAAAAATTCATTAAAAATATTCCTTAAGCGATATGCAAATATTTTCAACGGATTCTTGTTCAGGGCGTCGTTGACTATGACTGTGTACAATTTCAAGACATTCCAACATACTTGGAATGTCCAAGTGCATGGATCGCTTTCCGGATTTTCAAAAATTCATTAAAAATATTCTTCAAGAGATATGCAAATATATTCAACGGATTCTTGTTCAGGGCATGCTTGACTATGACTGTGTACAATTTCAAGACATTCCAAGATACTTTTGGGGTCTTTTTTGACGAAAAAGTTAAGTCACTGCCTAAGTGCATGGATCGCTTTCCTGATTTTCAAAAATTCATTAAAAATATTCCTTAAGCGATATGCAAATATTTTCAACGGATTCTTGTTCAGGGCGTCGTTGACTATGACTGAGTACAATTTCAAGACATTCCAACATACTTGGAATGTCCAAGTGCATGGATCGCTTTCCTGATTTTCAAAAGTTCATTAAAAATATTCTTCAAGAGATATGCAAATATATTCAACGGATTCTTGTTCAGGGCATGCTTGACTATGACTGTGTACAATTTCAAGACATTCCAAGATACTTTTGGGGTCTTTTTTGACGAAAAAGTTAAGTCACTGCCTAAGTGCATGGATCGCTTTCCTGATTTTCAAAAATTCATTAAAAATATTCCTTAAGCGATATGCAAATATTTTCAACGGATTCTTGTTCAGGGCGTCGTTGACTATGACTGAGTACAATTTCAAAACATTCCAACATACTTGGAATGTCCAAGTGCATGGATCGCTTTCCTGATTTTCAAAAATTCATTAAAAATATTCTTCAAGAGATATGCAAATATATTCAACGGATTCTTGTTCAGGGCATTCTTGACTATGACTGTGTACAATTTCAAGACATTCCAAGATACTTTTGGGGTCTTTTTTGACGAAAAAGTTAAGTCACTGCCTAAGTGCATGGATCGCTTTCCTGATTTTCAAAAGTTCATTAAAAATATTCTTCAAGAGATATGCAAAGATATTCAACGGATTCTTGTTCAGGGCATGTTTGACTATGACTGTGTACAATTTCAAGACATTCCAAGATACTTTTGGGGTCTTTTTTGACGAAAAAGTTAAGTCACTGCCTAAGTGCACAGACTTTCCTCATTTTCAAAAATTCATTAAAAATATTCCTTAAGAGATATGCAAATATTTTCAATGGATTCTTGTTCAGGGCGTTGTTGACTATGACTGAGTACAATTTCAAGACATTCCAACATACTTGGAATGTCCAAGTGCATGGATCGCTTTCCGGATTTTCAAAAATTCATTAAAAATATTCTTCAAGAGATATGCAAATATATTCAACGGATTCTTGTTCAGGGCATTCTTGACTATGACTGTGTACAATTTCAAGACATTCCAAGATACTTTTGGGGTCTTTTTTGACGAAAAAGTTAAGTCACTGCCTAAGTGCATGGATCGCTTTCCTGATTTTCAGAAATTCTTTAAAAATATTCCTTAAACGATATGCAAATATTTTCAACGAATTCTTGTTCAGGGCGTCGTTGACTATGACTGAGTACAATTTCAAGACATTCCAACATACTTGGAATGTCCAAGTGCATGGATCGCTTTCCTGATTTTCAAAAGTTCATTAAAAATATTCTTCAAGAGATATGCAAATATATTCAACGGATTCTTGTTCAGGGCATGCTTGACTATGACTGTGTACAATTTCAAGACATTCCAAGATACTTTTGGGGTCTTTTTTGAATAAAAAGTTAAGTCACTGCCTAAGTGCACAGACTTTCCTCATTTTCAAAAATTCATTAAAAATATTCCTTAAGAGATATGCAAATATTTTCAATTGATTCTTGTTCAGGGCGTCGTTGACTATGACTGAGTACAATTTCAAGACATTCCAACATACTTGGAATGTCCAAGTGCATGGATCGCTTTTCGGATTTTCAAAAATTCATTAAAAATATTCTTCAAGAGATATGCAAATATATTCAACGGATTCTTGTTCAGGGCATGCTTGACTATGACTGTGTACAATTTCAAGACATTCCAAGATACTTTTGGGGTCTTTTTTGACAAAAAAGTTAAGTCACTGCCTAAGTGCATGGATCGCTTTCCTGATTTTCAAAAATTCATTAAAAATATTCCTTAAGCGATATGCAAATATTTTCAACGGATTCTTGTTCAGGGCGTCGTTGACTATGACTGAGTACAATTTCAAGACATTCCAACATACTTGGAATGTCCAAGTGCATGGATCGCTTTCCTGATTTTCAAAAATTCATTAAAAATATTCCTTAAGCGATATGCAAATATTTTCAACGGATTCTTGTTCAGGGCGTCGTTGACTATGACTGTGTACAATTTCAAGACATTCCAACATACTTGGAATGTCCAAGTGCATGGATCGCTTTCCGGATTTTCAAAAATTCATTAAAAATATTCTTCAAGAGATATGCAAATATATTCAACGGATTCTTGTTCAGGGCATGCTTGACTATGACTGTGTACAATTTCAAGACATTCCAAGATACTTTTGGGGTCTTTTTTGACGAAAAAGTTAAGTCACTGCCTAAGTGCATGGATCGCTTTCCTGATTTTCAAAAATTCATTAAAAATATTCCTTAAGCGATATGCAAATATTTTCAACGGATTCTTGTTCAGGGCGTCGTTGACTATGACTGAGTACAATTTCAAGACATTCCAACATACTTGGAATGTCCAAGTGCATGGATCGCTTTCCTGATTTTCAAAAGTTCATTAAAAATATTCTTCAAGAGATATGCAAATATATTCAACGGATTCTTGTTCAGGGCATGCTTGACTATGACTGTTTACAATTTCAAGACATTCCAAGATACTTTTGGGGTCTTTTTTGAATAAAAAGTTAAGTCACTGCCGAAGTGCACAGACTTTCCTCATTTTCAAAAATTCATTAAAAATATTCCTTAAGAGATATGCAAATATTTTCAATTGATTCTTGTTCAGGGCGTCGTTGACTATGACTGAGTACAATTTCAAGACATTCCAACATACTTGGAATGTCCAAGTGCATGGATCGCTTTCCTGATTTTCAAAAGTTCATTAAAAATATTCTTCAAGAGATATGCAAATATATTCAACGGATTCTTGTTCAGGGCATGCTTGACTATGACTGTGTACAATTTCAAGACATTCCAAGATACTTTTGGGGTCTTTATCGAATAAAAAGTTAAGTCACTGCCTAAGTGCACAGACTTTCCTCATTTTCAAAAATTCATTAAAAATATTCCTTAAGAGATATGCAAATATTTTCAATGGATTCTTGTTCAGGGCGTTGTTGACTATGACTGAGTACAATTTCAAGACATTCCAACATACTTGGAATGTCCAAGTGCATGGATCGCTTTCCGGATTTTCAAAAATTCATTAAAAATATTCTTCAAGAGATATGCAAATATATTCAACGGATTCTTGTTCAGGGCATTCTTGACTATGACTGTGTACAATTTCAAGACATTCCAAGATACTTTTGGGGTCTTTTTTGACGAAAAAGTTAAGTCACTGCCTAAGTGCATGGATCGCTTTCCTGATTTTCAGAAATTCTTTAAAAATATTCCTTAAACGATATGCAAATATTTTCAACGAATTCTTGTTCAGGGCGTCGTTGACTATGACTGAGTACAATTTCAAGACATTCCAACATACTTGGAATGTCCAAGTGCATGGATCGCTTTCCTGATTTTCAAAAGTTCATTAAAAATATTCTTCAAGAGATATGCAAATATATTCAACGGATTCTTGTTCAGGGCATGCTTGACTATGACTGTGTACAATTTCAAGACATTCCAAGATACTTTTGGGGTCTTTTTTGAATAAAAAGTTAAGTCACTGCCTAAGTGCACAGACTTTCCTCATTTTCAAAAATTCATTAAAAATATTCCTTAAGAGATATGCAAATATTTTCAATTGATTCTTGTTCAGGGCGTCGTTGAATATGACTGAGTACAATTTCAAGACATTCCAACATACTTGGAATGTCCAAGTGCATGGATCGCTTTTCGGATTTTCAAAAATTCATTAAAAATATTCTTCAAGAGATATGCAAATATATTCAACGGATTCTTGTTCAGGGCATGCTTGACTATGACTGTGTACAATTTCAAGACATTCCAAGATACTTTTGGGGTCTTTTTTGACAAAAAAGTTAAGTCACTGCCTAAGTGCATGGATCGCTTTCCTGATTTTCAAAAATTCATTAAAAATATTCCTTAAGCGATATGCAAATATTTTCAACGGATTCTTGTTCAGGGCGTCGTTGACTATGACTGAGTACAATTTCAAGACATTCCAACATACTTGGAATGTCCAAGTGCATGGATCGCTTTCCTGATTTTCAAAAATTCATTAAAAATATTCCTTAAGCGATATGCAAATATTTTCAACGGATTCTTGTTCAGGGCGTCGTTGACTATGACTGTGTACAATTTCAAGACATTCCAACATACTTGGAATGTCCAAGTGCATGGATCGCTTTCCGGATTTTCAAAAATTCATTAAAAATATTCTTCAAGAGATATGCAAATATATTCAACGGATTCTTGTTCAGGGCATGCTTGACTATGACTGTGTACAATTTCAAGACATTCCAAGATACTTTTGGGGTCTTTTTTGACGAAAAAGTTAAGTCACTGCCTAAGTGCATGGATCGCTTTCCTGATTTTCAAAAATTCATTAAAAATATTCCTTAAGCGATATGCAAATATTTTCAACGGATTCTTGTTCAGGGCGTCGTTGACTATGACTGAGTACAATTTCAAGACATTCCAAGATACTTTTGGGGTCTTTTTTGAATAAAAAGTTAAGTCACTGCCGAAGTGCACAGACTTTCCTCATTTTCAAAAAAATTCATTAAAAATATTCCTTAAGAGATATGCAAATATTTTCAATTGATTCTTGTTCAGGGCATCGTTGACTATGACTGAGTACAATTTCAAGACATTCCAACATACTTGGAATGTCCAAGTGCATGGATCGCTTTCCTGATTTTCAAAAGTTCATTAAAAATATTCTTCAAGAGATATGCAAATATATTCAACGGATTCTTGTTCAGGGCATGCTTGACTATGACTGTGTACAATTTCAAGACATTCCAAGATACTTTTGGGGTCTTTTTTGACGAAAAAGTTAAGTCACTGCCTAAGTGCATGGATCGCTTTCCTGATTTTCAGAAATTCTTTAAAAATATTCCTTAAACGATATGCAAATATTTTCAACGGATTCTTGTTCAGGGCGTCGTTGACTATGACTGAGTACAATTTCAAGACATTCCAACATACTTGGAATGTCCAAGTGCATGGATCGCTTTCCTGATTTTCAAAAGTTCATTAAAAATATTCTTCAAGAGATATGCAAATATATTCAACGGATTCTTGTTCAGGGCATGCTTGACTATGACTGTGTACAATTTCAAGACATTCCAAGATACTTTTGGGGTCTTTTTTGAATAAAAAGTTAAGTCACTGCCTAAGTGCACAGACTTTCCTCATTTTCAAAAATTCATTAAAAATATTCCTTAAGAGATATGCAAATATTTTCAATTGATTCTTGTTCAGGGCGTCGTTGACTATGACTGAGTACAATTTCAAGACATTCCAACATACTTGGAATGTCCAAGTGCATGGATCGCTTTTCGGATTTTCAAAAATTCATTAAAAATATTCTTCAAGAGATATGCAAATATATTCAACAGATTCTTGTTCAGGGCATGCTTGACTATGACTGTGTACAATTTCAAGACATTCCAAGATACTTTTGGGGTCTTTTTTGACAAAAAAGTTAAGTCACTGCCTAAGTGCATGGATCGCTTTCCTGATTTTCAAAAATTCATTAAAAATATTCCTTAAGCGATATGCAAATATTTTCAACGGATTCTTGTTCAGGGCGTTGTTGACTATGACTGAGTACAATTTCAAGACATTCCAACATACTTGGAATGTCCAAGTGCATGGATCGCTTTCCGGATTTTCAAAAATTCATTAAAAATATTCTTCAAGAGATATGCAAATATATTCAACGGATTCTTGTTCAGGGCATGCTTGACTATGACTGTGTACAATTTCAAGACATTCCAAGATACTTTTGGGGTCTTTTTTGACGAAAAAGTTAAGTCACTGCTTAAGTGCATGGATCGCTTTCCTGATTTTCAAAAATTCATTAAAAATATTCCTTAAGCGATATGCAAATATTTTCAACGGATTCTTGTTCAGGGCGTCGTTGACTATGACTGTGTACAATTTCAAGACATTCCAAGATACTTTTGGGGTCTTTTTTGAATAAAAAGTTAAGTCACTGCCTAAGTGCATGGATCGCTTTCCTGATTTTCAAAAATTCATTAAAAATATTCTTCAAGAGATATGCAAATATATTCAACGGATTCTTGTTCAGGGCATGCTTGACTATGACTGTGTACAATTTCAAGACATTCAAAGATACCTTTGGGGTCTTTTTTGAATAAAAAGATAAGTCACTGCCTAAGTGCACAGACTTTCATCATTTTCAAAAATTCATTAAAAATATTCCTTAAGAGATATGCAAATATTTTCAATGGATTCTTGTTCAGGGCGTCGTTGACTATGACCGAGTACAATTTCAAGACATTCCAACATACTTGGAATGTCCAAGTGCATGGATCGCTTTCCGGATTTTCAAAAATTCATTAAAAATATTCTTCAAGAGATATGCAAATATATTCAACGGATTCTTGTTCAGGGCATGCTTGACTATGACTGTGTACAATTTCAAGACATTCCAAGATACTTTTGGGGTCTTTTTTGACGAAAAAGTTAAGTCACTGCCTAAGTGCATGGATCGCTTTCCTGATTTTCAGAAATTCTTTAAAAATATTCCTTAAACGATATGCAAATATTTTCAACGGATTCTTGTTCAGGGCGTCGTTGACTATGACTGAGTACAATTTCAAGACATTCCAACATACTTGGAATGTCCAAGTGCATGGATCGCTTTCCTGATTTTCAAAAGTTCATTAAAAATATTCTTCAAGAGATATGCAAATATATTCAACGGATTCTTGTTCAGGGCATGCTTGACTATGACTGTGTACAATTTCAAGACATTCCAAGATACTTTTGGGGTCTTTTTTGAATAAAAAGTTAAGTCACTGCCTAAGTGCACAGACTTTCCTCATTTTCAAAAATTCATTAAAAATATTCCTTAAGAGATATGCAAATATTTTCAATTGATTCTTGTTCAGGGCGTCGTTGACTATGACTGAGTACAATTTCAAGACATTCCAACATACTTGGAATGTCCAAGTGCATGGATCGCTTTTCGGATTTTCAAAAATTCATTAAAAATATTCTTCAAGAGATATGCAAATATATTCAACGGATTCTTGTTCAGGGCATTCTTGACTATGACTGTGTACAATTTCAAGACATTCCAAGATACTTTTGGGGTCTTTTTTGACGAAAAAGTTAAGTCACTGCCTAAGTGCATGGATCGCTTTCCTGATTTTCAGAAATTCTTTAAAAATATTCCTTAAACGATATGCAAATATTTTCAACGGATTCTTGTTCAGGGCGTCGTTGACTATGACTGAGTACAATTTCAAGACATTCCAACATACTTGGAATGTCCAAGTGCATGGATCGCTTTCCTGATTTTCAAAAGTTCATTAAAAATATTCTTCAAGAGATATGCAAATATATTCAACGGATTCTTGTTCAGGGCATGCTTGACTATGACTGTGTACAATTTCAAGACATTCCAAGATACTTTTGGGGTCTTTTTTGAATAAAAAGTTAAGTCACTGCCTAAGTGCACAGACTTTCCTCATTTTCAAAAATTCATTAAAAATATTCCTTAAGAGATATGCAAATATTTTCAATTGATTCTTGTTCAGGGCGTCGTTGACTATGACTGAGTACAATTTCAAGACATTCCAACATACTTGGAATGTCCAAGTGCATGGATCGCTTTTCGGATTTTCAAAAATTCATTAAAAATATTCTTCAAGAGATATGCAAATATATTCAACGGATTCTTGTTCAGGGCATGCTTGACTATGACTGTGTACAATTTCAAGACATTCCAAGATACTTTTGGGGTCTTTTTTGACAAAAAAGTTTAGTCACTGCCTAAGTGCATGGATCGCTTTCCTGATTTTCAGAAATTCTTTAAAAATATTCCTTAAACGATATGCAAATATTTTCAACGGATTCTTGTTCAGGGCGTCGTTGACTATGACTGAGTACAATTTCAAGACATTCCAACATACTTGGAATGTCCAAGTGCATGGATCGCTTTCCTGATTTTCAAAAGTTCATTAAAAATATTCTTCAAGAGATATGCAAATATATTCAACGGATTCTTGTTCAGGGCATGCTTGACTATGACTGTGTACAATTTCAAGACATTCCAAGATACCTTTGGGGTCTTTTTTGAATAAAAAGTTAAGTCACTGCCTAAGTGCACAGACTTTCATCATTTTCAAAAATTCATTAAAAATATTCCTTAAGAGATATGCAAATATTTTCAATGGATTCTTGTTCAGGGCGTCGTTGACTATGACCGAGTACAATTTCAAGACATTCCAACATACTTGGAATGTCCAAGTGCATGGATCGCTTTCCGGATTTTCAAAAATTCATTAAAAATATTCTTCAAGAGATATGCAAATATATTCAACGGATTCTTGTTCAGGGCATGCTTGACTATGACTGTGTACAATTTCAAGACATTCCAAGATACTTTTGGGGTCTTTTTTGACGAAAAAGTTAAGTCACTGCCTAAGTGCATGGATCAATTTCCTGATTTTCAAAAATTCATTAAAAATATTCCTTAAGCGATATGCAAATATTTTCAACGGATTCTTGTTCAGGGCGTCGTTGACTATGACCGAGTACAATTTCAAGACATTCCAACATACTTTGAATGTCCAAGTACATGGATCGCTTTCCTGATTTTCAAAAGTTCATTAAAAATATTCTTCAAGAGATATGCAAATATATTCAACGGATTCTTGTTCAGGGCATGCTTGACTATGACTGTGTACAATTTCAAGACATTCCAAGATACTTTTGGGGTCTTTTTTGAATAAAAAGTTAAGTCACTGCCTAAGTGCATGGATCGCTTTCCTGATTTTCAGAAATTCTTTAAAAATATTCCTTAAGAGATATGCAAATATTTTCAATTGATTCTTGTTCAGAGCATCGTTGACTATGACTGAGTACAATTTCAAGACATTCCAACATACTTGGAATGTCCAAGTGCATGGATCGCTTTTCGGATTTTCAAAAATTCATTAAAAATATTCTTCAAGAGATATGCAAATATATTCAACGGATTCTTGTTCAGGGCATGCTTGACTATGACTGTGTACAATTTCAAGACATTCCAAGATACTTTTGGGGTCTTTTTTGACGAAAAAGTTAAGTCACTGCCTAAGTGCATGGATCGCTTTCCTGATTTTCAAAAATTCATTAAAAATATTCCTTAAGCGATATGCAAATATTTTCAACGGATTCTTGTTCAGGGCGTCGTTGACTATGACTGAGTACAATTTCAAGACATTCCAACATACTTGGAATGTCCAAGTGCATGGATCGCTTTCCTGATTTTCAAAAGTTCATTAAAAATATTCTTCAAGAGATATGCAAATATATTCAACGGATTCTTGTTCAGGGCATGCTTGACTATGACTGTGTACAATTTCAAGACATTCCAAGATACTTTTGGGGTCTTTTTTGACGAAAAAGTTAAGTCACTGCCGAAGTGCATGGATCGCTTTCCTGATTTTC
Source organism: Microchirus variegatus (assembly GCF_963457635.1). Lineage (NCBI taxonomy): Eukaryota > Metazoa > Chordata > Actinopteri > Pleuronectiformes > Soleidae > Microchirus > Microchirus variegatus. Next base: position 69,218 of record NW_028154717.1, on the reverse strand, counting down.
AAAAATTCATTAAAAATATTCCTTAAGCGATATGCAAATATTTTCAACGGATTCTTGTTCAGGGCGTCGTTGACTATGACCGAGTACAATTTCAAGACATTCCAACATACTTTGAATGTCCAAGTACATGGATCGCTTTCCTGATTTTCAAAAGTTCATTAAAAATATTCTTCAAGAGATATGCAAATATATTCAACGGATTCTTGTTCAGGGCATGCTTGACTATGACTGTGTACAATTTCAAGACATTCCAAGATACTTTTGGGGTCTTTTTTGAATAAAAAGTTAAGTCACTGCCTAAGTGCACAGACTTTCCTCATTTTCAAAAATTCATTAAAAATATTCCTTAAGAGATATGCAAATATTTTCAATAGATTCTTGTTCAGGGCGTCGTTGACTATGACTGAGTACAATTTCAAGACATTCCAACATACTTGGAATGTCCAAGTGCATGGATCGCTTTTCGGATTTTCAAAAATTCATTAAAAATATTCTTCAAGAGATATGCAAATATATTCAACGGTTTCTTGTTCAGGGCATGCTTGACTATGACTGTGTACAATTTCAAGACATTCCAAGATACTTTTGGGGTCTTTTTTGACAAAAAAGTTAAGTCACTGCCTAAGTGCATGGATTGCTTTCCTGATTTTCAAAAATTCATTAAAAATATTCCTTAAGCGTTATGCAAATATATTCAACGGATTCTTGTTCAGGGCATGCTTGACTATGACTGAGTACAATTTCAAGACATTCCAACATACTTGGAATGTCCAAGTGCATGGATCGCTTTTCGGATTTTCAAAAATTCATTAAAAATATTCTTCAAGAGATATGCAAATATATTCAACGGATTCTTGTTCAGGGCATGCTTGACTATGACTGTGTACAATTTCAAGACATTCCAAGATACTTTTGGGGTCTTTTTTGACGAAAAAGTTTAGTCACTGCCTAAGTGCATGGATCGCTTTCCTGATTTTCAAAAATTCATTAAAAATATTCCTTAAGCGATATGCAAATATTTTCAACGGATTCTTGTTCAGGGCGTCGTTGACTATGACTGAGTACAATTTCAAGACATTCCAACATACTTGGAATGTCCAAGTGCATGGATCGCTTTCCTGATTTTCAAAAGTTCATTAAAAATATTCTTCAAGAGATATGCAAATATATTCAACGGATTCTTGTTCAGGGCATGCTTGACTATGACTGTGTACAATTTCAAGACATTCCAAGATACTTTTGGGGTCTTTTTTGACGAAAAAGTTAAGTCACTGCCTAAGTGCATGGATCGCTTTCCTGATTTTCAAAAATTCATTAAAAATATTCCTTAAGCGATATGCAAATATTTTCAACGGATTCTTGTTCAGGGCGTCGTTGACTATGACCGAGTACAATTTCAAGACATTCCAACATACTTTGAATGTCCAAGTACATGGATCGCTTTCCTGATTTTCAAAAGTTCATTAAAAATATTCTTCAAGAGATATGCAAATATATTCAACGGATTCTTGTTCAGGGCATGCTTGACTATGACTGTGTACAATTTCAAGACATTCCAAGATACTTTTGGGGTCTTTTTTGAATAAAAAGTTAAGTCACTGCCTAAGTGCACAGAAATTCCTCATTTTCAAAAATTCATTAAAAATATTCCTTAAGAGATATGCAAATATTTTCAATAGATTCTTGTTCAGGGCGTCGTTGACTATGACTGAGTACAATTTCAAGACATTCCAACATACTTGGAATGTCCAAGTGCATGGATCGCTTTTCGGATTTTCAAAAATTCATTAAAAATATTCTTCAAGAGATATGCAAATATATTCAACGGTTTCTTGTTCAGGGCATGCTTGACTATGACTGTGTACAATTTCAAGACATTCCAAGATACTTTTGGGGTCTTTTTTGACAAAAAAGTTAAGTCACTGCCTAAGTGCATGGATTGCTTTCCTGATTTTCAAAAATTCATTAAAAATATTCCTTAAGCGATATGCAAATATATTCAACGGATTCTTGTTCAGGGCGTCGTTGACTATGACTGTGTACAATTTCAAAACATTCCAACATACTTGGAATGTCCAAGTGCATGGATCGCTTTTCGGATTTTCAAAAATTCATTAAAAATATTCTTCAAGAGATATGCAAATATATTCAACGGTTTCTTGTTCAGGGCATGCTTGACTATGACTGTGTACAATTTCAAGACATTCCAAGATACTTTTGGGGTCTTTTTTGACAAAAAAGTTAAGTCACTGCCTAAGTGCATGGATCGCTTTCCTGATTTTCAAAAATTCATTAAAAATATTCCTTAAGCGATATGCAAATATTTTCAACGGATTCTTGTTCAGGGCGTCGTTGAGTATGACCGAGTACAATTTCAAGACATTCCAACATACTTTGAATGTCCAAGTACATGGATCGCTTTCCTGATTTTCAAAAGTTCATTAAAAATATTCTTCAAGAGATATGCAAATATATTCAACGGATTCTTGTTCAGGGCGTCGTTGACTATGACCGAGTACAATTTCAAGACATTCCAACATACTTGGAATGTCCAAGTGCATGGATCGCTTTTCGGATTTTCAAAAATTAATTAAAAATATTCTTCAAGAGATATGCAAATATATTCAACGGTTTCTTGTTCAGGGCATGCTTGACTATGACTGTGTACAATTTCAAGACATTCCAAGATACTTTTGGGGTTTTTTTTGACAAAAAAGTTAAGTCACTGCCTAAGTGCATGGATCGCTTTCCTGATTTTCAAAAATTCATTAAAAGTATTCCTCAAGAGATATGCAAATATATTCAACGGATTCTTGTTCAGGGCATGCTTGACTATGACTGTGTACAATTTCAAGACATTCCAAGATACTTTTGGGGTCTTTTTTGAAAAAAAAGTCAAGTCACTAAGTGCATCAGGGCAAATGGATCGTTTCCTCCGTCTCACCTTATTTCCTGCTGTGTGATCCATGGTGTCCAAACGTTTGTTTCCAGCGACTGGGCGACATGGATGAACTCCTGCAGCTTTAATGCTTTAAAAACAAACCAAAAACATCAAAAGTTAAGTCACTGCCTAAGTGCATGGATCGCTTTCCTAATTTTCAAAAATTCATTAAAAATATTCCTTAAGAGATATGCAAATATTTTCAATTGATTCTTGTTCAGGGCGTCGTTGACTATGACTGAGTACAATTTCAAGACATTCCAACATACTTGGAATGTCCAAGTGCATGGATCGCTTTTCGGATTTTCAAAAATTCATTAAAAATATTCTTCAAGAGATATGCAAATATATTCAACGGATTCTTGTTCAGGGCATGCTTGACTATGACTGTGTACAATTTCAAGACATTCCAAGATACTTTTGGGGTCTTTTTTGACAAAAAAGTTAAGTCACTGCCTAAGTGCATGGATCGCTTTCCTGATTTTCAAAAATTCATTAAAAATATTCCTTAAGCGATATGCAAATATTTTCAACGGATTCTTGTTCAGGGCGTCGTTGACTATGACTGAGTACAATTTCAAGACATTCCAACATACTTGGAATGTCCAAGTGCATGGATCGCTTTCCTGATTTTCAAAAGTTCATTAAAAATATTCTTCAAGAGATATGCAAATATATTCAACGGATTCTTGTTCAGGGCATGCTTGACTATGACTGTGTACAATTTCAAGACATTCCAAGATACTTTTGGGGTCTTTTTTGACGAAAAAGTTAAGTCACTGCCTAAGTGCATGGATCGCTTTCCTGATTTTCAAAAATTCATTAAAAATATTCCTTAAGCGATATGCAAATATTTTCAACGGATTCTTGTTCAGGGCGTCGTTGACTATGACCGAGTACATTTTCAAGACATTCCAACATACTTTGAATGTCCAAGTACATGGATCGCTTTCCTGATTTTCAAAAGTTCATTAAAAATATTCTTCAAGAGATATGCAAATATATTCAACGGATTCTTGTTCAGGGCATGCTTGACTATGACTGTGTACAATTTCAAGACATTCCAACATACTTGGAATGTCCAAGTGCATGGATCACTTTTCGGATTTTCAAAAATTCATTAAAAATATTCTTCAAGAGATATGCAAATATATTCAACGGATTCTTGTTCAGGGCATGCTTGACTATGACTGTGTACAATTTCAAGACATTCCAAGATACTTTTGGGGTCTTTTTTGACGAAAAAGTTAAGTCACTGCCTAAGTGCATGGATCGCTTTCCTGATTTTCAAAAATTCATTAAAAATATTCCTTAAGCGATATGCAAATATTTTCAACGGATTCTTGTTCAGGGCGTCGTTGACTATGACTGAGTACAATTTCAAGACATTCCAACATACTTGGAATGTCCAAGTGCATGGATCGCTTTCCTGATTTTCAAAAGTTCATTTAAAATATTCTTCAAGAGATATGCAAATATATTCAACGGATTCTTGTTCAGGGCATGCTTGACTATGACTGTGTACAATTTCAAGACATTCCAAGATACTTTTGGGGTCTTTTTTGACAAAAAAGTTAAGTCACTGCCTAAGTGCATGGATCGCTTTCCTGATTTTCAAAAATTCATTTAAAATATTCCTGAAGCGATATGCAAATATTTTCAACGGATTCTTGTTCAGGGCGTCGTTGACTATGACTGAGTACAATTTCAAGACATTCCAACATACTTGGAATGTCCAAGTGCATGGATCGCTTTCCTGATTTTCAAAAATTCATTAAAAATATTCCTTAAGCGATATGCAAATATATTCAACGGATTCTTGTTCAGGGCATGCTTGACTATGACTGTGTACAATTTCAAGACATTCCAAGATACTTTTGGGGTCTTTTTTGAATAAAAAGTTAAGTCACTGCCGAAGTGCACAGAAATTCCTCATTTTCAAAAATTCATTAAAAATATTCCTTAAGAGATATGCAAATATTTTCAATAGATTCTTGTTCAGGGCGTCGTTGACTATGACTGAGTACAATTTCAAGACATTCCAACTTACTTGGAATGTCCAAGTGCATGGATAGCTTTCCGGATTTTCAAAAATTCATTAAAAATATTCTTCAAGAGATATGCAAATATATTCAACAGGTTCTTGTTCAGGGCATGCTTGACTATGACTGTGTACAATTTCAAGACATTCCAAGATACTTTTGGGGTCTTTTTTGACGAAAAAGTTAAGTCACTGCCTAAGTGCATGGATCGCTTTCCTGATTTTCAGAAATTCTTTAAAAATATTCCTTAAACGATATGCAAATATTTTCAACGGATTCTTGTTCAGGGCGTCGTTGACTATGACTGAGTACAATTTCAAGACATTCCAACATACTTGGAATGTCCAAGTGCATGGATCGCTTTCCTGATTTTCAAAAGTTCATTAAAAATATTCTTCAAGAGATATGCAAATATATTCAACGGATTCTTGTTCAGGGCATGCTTGACTATGACTGTGTACAATTTCAAGACATTCCAAGATACTTTTGGGGTCTTTTTTGACAAAAAAGTTAAGTCACTGCCTAAGTGCATGGATCGCTTTCCTGATTTTCAAAAATTCATTAAAAATATTCCTTAAGCGATATGCAAATATTTTCAACGGATTCTTGTTCAGGGCGTCGTTGACTATGACCGGGTACATTTTCAAGACATTCCAACATACTTTGAATGTCCAAGTACATGGATCGCTTTCCTGATTTTCAAAAGTTCATTAAAAATATTCTTCAAGAGATATGCAAATATATTCAACGGATTCTTGTTCAGGGCATGCTTGACTATGACTGTGTACAATTTCAAGACATTCCAAGATACTTTTGGGGTCTTTTTTGACAAAAAAGTTAAGTCACTGCCTAAGTGCACAGACTTTCCTGATTTTCAAAAATTCATTAGAAATATTCCTTAAGCGATATGCAAATATTTTCAACGGATTCTTGTTCAGGGCGTCGTTGACTATGACTGAGTACAATTTCAAGACATTCCAACATACTTGGAATGTCCAAGTGCATGGATCGCTTTCCTGATTTTCAAAAGTTCATTTAAAATATTCTTCAAGAGATATGCAAATATATTCAACGGATTCTTGTTCAGGGCATGCTTGACTATGACTGTGTACAATTTCAAGACATTCCAAGATACCTTTGGGGTCTTTTTTGAATAAAAAGTTAAGTCACTGCCTAAGTGCACAGACTTTCATCATTTTCAAAAATTAATTAAAAATATTCCTTAAGAGATATGCAAATATTTTCAATGGATTCTTGTTCAGGGCGTCGTTGACTATGACTGAGTACAATTTCAAAACATTCCAACATACTTGGAATGTCCAAGTGCATGGATCGCTTTCCGGATTTTCAAAAATTCATTAAAAATATTCTTCAAGAGATATGCAAATATATTCAACGGATTCTTGTTCAGGGCATTCTTGACTATGACTGTGTACAATTTCAAGACATTCCAAGATACTTTTGGGGTCTTTTTTGACGAAAAAGTTAAGTCACTGCCTAAGTGCATGGATCGCTTTCCTGATTTTCAGAAATTCTTTAAAAATATTCCTTAAACGATATGCAAATATTTTCAACGGATTCTTGTTCAGGGCGTCGTTGACTATGACTGAGTACAATTTCAAGACATTCCAACATACTTGGAATGTCCAAGTGCATGTATCGCTTTCCTGATTTTCAAAAATTCATTAAAAATATTCTTCAAGAGATATGCAAATATATTCAACGGATTCTTGTTCAGGGCATGCTTGACTATGACTGTGTACAATTTCAAGACATTCCAAGATACCTTTGGGGTCTTTTTGGGATAAAAAGTTAAGTCACTGCCTAAGTGCACAGACTTTCATCATTTTCAAAAATTCATTAAAAATATTCCTTAAGAGATATGCAAATATTTTCAATGGATTCTTGTTCAGGGCGTCGTTGACTATGACCGAGTACAATTTCAAGACATTCCAACATACTTGGAATGTCCAAGTGCATGGATCGCTTTCCGGATTTTCAAAAATTCATTAAAAATATTCTTCAAGAGATATGCAAATATATTCAACGGATTCTTGTTCAGGGCATGCTTGACTATGACTGTGTACAATTTCAAGACATTCCAAGATACTTTTGGGGTCTTTTTTGACGAAAAAGTTAAGTCACTGCCTAAGTGCATGGATCGCTTTCCTGATTTTCAGAAATTCTTTAAAAATATTCCTTAAACGATATGCAAATATTTTCAACGGATTCTTGTTCAGGGCGTCGTTGACTATGACTGAGTACAATTTCAAGACATTCCAACATACTTGGAATGTCCAAGTGCATGGATCGCTTTCCTGATTTTCAAAAGTTCATTAAAAATATTCTTCAAGAGATATGCAAATATATTCAACGGATTCTTGTTCAGGGCATGCTTGACTATGACTGTGTACAATTTCAAGACATTCCAAGATACTTTTGGGGTCTTTTTTGAATAAAAAGTTAAGTCACTGCCTCAGTGCACAGACTTTCCTCATTTTCAAAAATTCATTAAAATTTTCCTTAAGAGATATGCAAATATTTTCAATTGATTCTTGTTCAGGGCGTCGTTGACTATGACTGAGTACAATTTCAAGACATTCCAACATACTTGGAATGTCCAAGTGCATGGATCGCTTTTCGGATTTTCAAAAATTCATTAAAAATATTCTTCAAGAGATATGCAAATATATTCAACGGATTCTTGTTCAGGGCATGCTTGACTATGACTGTGTACAATTTCAAGACATTCCAAGATACTTTTGGGGTCTTTTTTGACAAAAAAGTTAAGTCACTGCCTAAGGGCATGGATCGCTTTCCTGATTTTCAAAAATTCATTAAAAATATTCCTTAAGCGATATGCAAATATTTTCAACGGATTCTTGTTCAGGGCGTCGTTGACTATGACTGAGTACAATTTCAAGACATTCCAACATACTTGGAATGTCCAAGTGCATGGATCGCTTTCCTGATTTTCAAAAGTTCATTAAAAATATTCTTCAAGAGATATGCAAATATATTCAACGGATTCTTGTTCAGGGCATGCTTGACTATGACTGTGTACAATTTCAAGACATTCCAAGATACCTTTGGGGTCTTTTTTGAATAAAAAGTTAAGTCACTGCCTAAGTGCACAGACTTTCATCATTTTCAAAAATTCATTAAAAATATTCCTTAAGAGATATGCAAATATTTTCAATGGATTCTTGTTCAGGGCGTCGTTGACTATGACCGAGTACAATTTCAAGACATTCCAACATACTTGGAATGTCCAAGTGCATGGATCGCTTTCCGGATTTTCAAAAATTCATTAAAAATATTCTTCAAGAGATATGCAAATATATTCAACGGATTCTTGTTCAGGGCATGCTTGACTATGACTGTGTACAATTTCAAGACATTCCAAGATACTTTTGGGGTCTTTTTTGACGAAAAAGTTAAGTCACTGCCTAAGTGCATGGATCGCTTTCCTGATTTTCAAAAATTCATTAAAAATATTCCTTAAGCGATATGCAAATATTTTCAACGGATTCTTGTTCAGGGCGTCGTTGACTATGACCGAGTACAATTTCAAGACATTCCAACATACTTTGAATGTCCAAGTACATGGATCGCTTTCCTGATTTTCAAAAGTTCATTAAAAATATTCTTCAAGAGATATGCAAATATATTCAACGGATTCTTGTTCAGGGCATGCTTGACTATGACTGTGTACAATTTCAAGACATTCCAAGATACTTTTGGGGTCTTTTTTGACAAAAAAGTTAAGTCACTGCCTAAGTGCATGGATTGCTTTCCTGATTTTCAAAAATTCATTAAAAATATTCCTTAAGAGATATGCGAATACTTTCAATTGATTCTTGTTCAGGGCGTCGTTGACTATGACTGAGTACAATTTCAAAACATTCCAACATACTTGGAATGTCCAAGTGCATGGATCGCTTTTCGGATTTTCAAAAATTAATTAAAAATATTCTTCAAGAGATATGCAAATATATTCAACGGTTTCTTGTTCAGGGCATGCTTGACTATGACTGTGTACAATTTCAAGACATTCCAAGATACTTTTGGGGTCTTTTTTGACAAAAAAGTTAAGTCACTGCCTAAGTGCATGGATCGCTTTCCTGATTTTCAAAAATTCATTAAAAATATTCCTTAAGCGATATGCAAATATTTTCAACAGATTCTCGTTCAGGGCGTCGTTGACTATGACTGAGTACAATTTCAAGACATTCCAACATACTTGGAATGTCCAAGTGCATGGATCGCTTTCCGGATTTTCAAAAATTCATTAAAAATATTCTTCAAGAGATATGCAAATATATTCAACGGATTCTTGTTCAGGGCATGCTTGACTATGACTGTGTACAATTTCAAGACATTCCAAGATACTTTTGGGGTCTTTTTTGAATAAAAAGTTAAGTCACTGCCTAAGTGCACAGACTTTCCTCATTTCCAAAAATTCATTAAAAATATTCCTTAAGAGATATGCAAATATTTTCAATGGATTCTTGTTCAGGGCTTCGTTGACTATGACTGAGTACAATTTCAACAGATTCCAACATACTTGGAATGTCCAAGTGCATGGATCGCTTTTCGGATTTTCAAAAATTCATTAAAAATATTCTTCAAGAGATATGCAAATATATTCAACGGATTCTTGTTCAGGGCATGCTTGACTATGACTGTGTACAATTTCAAGACATTCCAAGATACTTTTGGGGTCTTTTTTGACGAAAAAGTTAAGTCACTGCCTAAGTGCATGGATCGCTTTCCTGATTTTCAAAAATTCATTAAAAATATTCCTTAAGCGATATGCAAATATTTTCAACGGATTCTTGTTCAGGGCGTCGTTGACTATGACTGAGTACAATTTCAAGACATTCCAACATACTTGGAATGTCCAAGTGCATGGATCGCTTTCCGGATTTTCAAAAATTCATTAAAAATATTCTTCAAGAGATATGCAAATATATTCAACGGATTCTTGTTCAGGGCATGCTTGACTATGACTGTGTACAATTTCAAGACATTCCAATTTACTTTTGGGGTTTTTTTTGAAAAAAAAGTCAAGTCACTACGTGCATCAGGGCAAATGGATCGTTTCCTTCGTCTCACCTGATATCCTGCTGTGTGATCCACGGTGTCCAAACGTTTGTTTCCAGCGACTGGACGACATGGATGAACTCCTGCAGCTTTAATTCTTTAAAAACAACCCAAAAACATCAAAAGTTAAGTCACTGCCTAAGTGCATGGATCGCTTTCCTGATTTTCAAAAATTCATTAAAAATATTCCTCAAGAGATATGCAAATATATTCAACGGATTCTTGTTCAGGGCATGCTTGACTATGACTGTGTACAATTTCAAGACATTCCAAGATACTTTTGGGGTCTTTTTTGAAAAAAAAGTCAAGTCACTAAGTGCATCAGGGCAAATGGATCGTTTCCTCCGTCTCACCTTATTTCCTGCTGTGTGATCCATGGTGTCCAAACGTTTGTTTCCAGCGACTGGGCGACATGGATGAACTCCTGCAGCTTTAATGCTTTAAAAACAAACCAAAAACATCAAAAGTTAAGTCACTGCCTAAGTGCATGGATCGCTTTCCTAATTTTCAAAAATTCATTAAAAATATTCCTTAAGAGATATGCAAATATTTTCAATTGATTCTTGTTCAGGGCGTCGTTGACTATGACTGAGTACAATTTCAAGACATTCCAACATACTTGGAATGTCCAAGTGCATGGATCGCTTTCCGGATTTTCAAAAATTCATTAAAAATATTCTTCAAGAGATATGCAAATATATTCAACGGATTCTTGTTCAGGGCATGCTTGACTATGACTGTGTACAATTTCAAGACATTCCAAGATACTTTTGGGGTCTTTTTTGAATAAAAAGTTAAGTCACTGCCTAAGTGCATGGATCGCTTTCCTGATTTTCAAAAATTCATTAAAAATATTCCTTAAGCGATATGCAAATATTTTCAACGGTTTCTTGTTCAGGGCGTCGTTGACTATGACTGAGTACAATTTCAAAACATTCCAACATACTTGGAATGTCCAAGTGCATGGATCGCTTTCCTGATTTTCAAAAGTTCATTAAAAATATTCTTCAAGAGATATGCAAATATATTCAACGGATTCTTGTTCAGGGCATGCTTGACTATGACTGTGTACAATATCAAGACATTCCAAGATACTTTTGGGGTCTTTTTTGAATAAAAAGTTAAGTCACTGCCTAAGTGCACAGACTTTCCTAATTTTCAAAAATTCATTAAAAATATTCCTTAAGAGATATGCAAATATTTTCAATTGATTCTTGTTCAGGGCGTCGTTGACTATGACTGAGTACAATTTAAAGACATTCCAACATACTTGGAATGTCCAAGTGCATGGATCGCTTTTCGGATTTTCAAAAATTAATTAAAAATATTCTTCAAGAGATATGCAAATATATTCAACGGTTTCTTGTTCAGGGCATGCTTGACTATGACTGTGTACAATTTCAAGACATTCCAAGATACTTTTGGGGTCTTTTTTGACAAAAAAGTTAAGTCACTGCCTAAGTGCATGGATCGCTTTCCTGATTTTCAAAAATTCATTAAAAATATTCCTTAAGCGATATGCAAATATTTTCAACAGATTCTCGTTCAGGGCGTCGTTGACTATGACTGAGTACAATTTCAAGACATTCCAACATACTTGGAATGTCCAAGTGCATGGATCGCTTTCCGGATTTTCAAAAATTCATTAAAAATATTCTTCAAGAGATATGCAAATATATTCAACGGATTCTTGTTCAGGGCATGCTTGACTATGACTGTGTACAATTTCAAGACATTCCAAGATACTTTTGGGGTCTTTTTTGAATAAAAAGTTAAGTCACTGCCTAAGTGCACAGACTTTCCTCATTTCCAAAAATTCATTAAAAATATTCCTTAAGAGATATGCAAATATTTTCAATGGATTCTTGTTCAGGGCTTCGTTGACTATGACTGAGTACAATTTCAACAGATTCCAACATACTTGGAATGTCCAAGTGCATGGATCGCTTTTCGGATTTTCAAAAATTCATTAAAAATATTCTTCAAGAGATATGCAAATATATTCAACGGATTCTTGTTCAGGGCATGCTTGACTATGACTGTGTACAATTTCAAGACATTCCAAGATACTTTTGGGGTCTTTTTTGACGAAAAAGTTAAGTCACTGCCTAAGTGCATGGATCGCTTTCCTGATTTTCAAAAATTCATTAAAAATATTCCTTAAGCGATATGCAAATATTTTCAACGGATTCTTGTTCAGGGCGTCGTTGACTATGACTGAGTACAATTTCAAGACATTCCAACATACTTGGAATGTCCAAGTGCATGGATCGCTTTCCGGATTTTCAAAAATTCATTAAAAATATTCTTCAAGAGATATGCAAATATATTCAACGGATTCTTGTTCAGGGCATGCTTGACTATGACTGTGTACAATTTCAAGACATTCCAAGATACTTTTGGGGTCTTTTTTGAATAAAAAGTTAAGTCACTGCCTAAGTGCATGGATCGCTTTCCTGATTTTCAAAAATTCATTAAAAATATTCCTTAAGCGATATGCAAATATTTTCAACGGTTTCTTGTTCAGGGCATCGTTGACTATGACTGAGTACAATTTCAAAACATTCCAACATACTTGGAATGTCCAAGTGCATGGATCGCTTTCCTGATTTTCAAAAGTTCATTAAAAATATTCTTCAAGAGATATGCAAATATATTCAACGGATTCTTGTTCAGGGCATGCTTGACTATGACTGTGTACAATATCAAGACATTCCAAGATACTTTTGGGGTCTTTTTTGAATAAAAAGTTAAGTCACTGCCTAAGTGCACAGACTTTCCTAATTTTCAAAAATTCATTAAAAATATTCCTTAAGAGATATGCAAATATTTTCAATTGATTCTTGTTCAGGGCGTCGTTGACTATGACTGAGTACAATTTAAAGACATTCCAACATACTTGGAATGTCCAAGTGCATGGATCGCTTTTCGGATTTTCAAAAATTCATTACAAATATTCTTCAAGAGATATGCAAATATATTCAACGGATTCTTGTTCAGGGCATGCTTGACTATGACTGTGTACAATTTCAAGACATTCCAAGATACTTTTGGGGTCTTTTTTGACAAAAAAGTTAAGTCACTGCCTAAGTGCATGGATCGCTTTCCTGATTTTCAAAAATTCATTAAAAATATTCCTTAAGCGATATGCAAATATTTTCAACGGATTCTTGTTCAGGGCGTCGTTGACTATGACTGAGTACAATTTCAAGACATTCCAACATACTTGGAATGTCCAAGTGCATGGATCGCTTTCCTGATTTTCAAAAGTTCATTAAAAATATTCTTCAAGAGATATGCAAATATATTCAACGGATTCTTGTTCAGGGCATGCTTGACTATGACTGTGTACAATTTCAAGACATTCCAAGATACCTTTGGGGTCTTTTTTGGATAAAAAGTTAAGTCACTGCCTAAGTGCACAGACTTTCATCATTTTCAAAAATTCATTAAAAATATTCCTTAAGAGATATGCAAATATTTTCAATGGATTCTTGTTCAGGGCGTCGTTGACTATGATCGAGTACAATTTCAAGACATTCCAACATACTTGGAATGTCCAAGTGCATGGATCGCTTTTCGGATTTTCAAAAATTCATTAAAAATATTCTTCAAGAGATATGCAAATATATTCAACGGATTCTTGTTCAGGGCATGCTTGACTATGACTGTGTACAATTTCAAGACATTCCAAGATACTTTTGGGGTCTTTTTTGACAAAAAAGTTAAGTCACTGCCTAAGTGCATGGATCGCTTTCCTGATTTTCAAAAATTCATTAAAAATATTCCTTAAGCGATATGCAAATATTTTCAATTGATTCTTGTTCAGGGCGTCGTTGACTATGACTGAGTACAATTTCAAGACATTCCAACATACTTGGAATGTCCAAGTGCATGAATCGCTTTCCTGATTTTCAAAAGTTCATTAAAAATATTCTTCAAGAGATATGCAAATATATTCAACGGATTCTTGTTCAGGGCATGCTTGACTATGACTGTGTACAATTTCAAGACATTCCAAGATACTTTTGGGGTCTTTTTTGAATAAAAAGTTAAGTCACTGCCTAAGTGCATGGATCGCTTTCCTGATTTTCAAAAATTCATTAAAAATATTCCTTAAGCGATATGCAAATATTTTCAACGGATTCTTGTTCAGGGCGTCGTTGACTATGACTGAGTACAATTTCAAAACATTCCAACATACTTGGAATGTCCAAGTGCATGGATCGCTTTTCGGATTTTCAAAAATTCATTAAAAATATTCCTTAAGAGATATGCAAATATTTTCAATTGATTCTTGTTCAGGGCGTCGTTGACTATGACTGAGTACAATTTCAAGACATTCCAACATACTTGGAATGTCCAAGTGCATGGATCGCTTTTCGGATTTTCAAAAATTCATTAAAAATATTCCTTAAGCGATATGCAAATATTTTCAACGGATTCTTGTTCAGGGCGTCGTTGACTATGACTGAGTACAATTTCAAAACATTCCAACATACTTGGAATGTCCAAGTGCATGGATCGCTTTCCGGATTTTCAAAAATTCATTAAAAATATTCTTCAAGAGATATGCAAATATATTCAACGGATTCTTGTTCAGGGCATTCTTGACTATGACTGTGTACAATTTCAAGACATTCCAAGATACTTTTGGGGTCTTTTTTGACGAAAAAGTTAAGTCACTGCCTAAGTGCATGGATCGCTTTCCTGATTTTCAGAAATTCTTTAAAAATATTCCTTAAACGATATGCAAATATTTTCAACGGATTCTTGTTCAGGGCGTCGTTGACTATGACTGAGTACAATTTCAAGACATTCCAACATACTTGGAATGTCCAAGTGCATGGATCGCTTTCCTGATTTTCAAAAGTTCATTAAAAATATTCTTCAAGAGATATGCAAATATATTCAACGGATTCTTGTTCAGGGCATGCTTGACTATGACTGTGTACAATTTCAAGACATTCCAAGATACTTTTGGGGTCTTTTTTGAATAAAAAGTTAAGTCACTGCCTAAGTGCACAGACTTTCCTCATTTTCAAAAATTCATTAAAAATATTCCTTAAGAGATATGCAAATATTTTCAATGGATTCTTGTTCAGGGCGTCGTTGACTATGACTGAGTACAATTTAAAGACATTCCAACATACTTGGCATGTCCAAGTGCATGGATCGCTTTCCTGATTTTCAAAAATTCATTAAAAATATTCCTTAAGCGATATGCAAATATTTTCAACGGATTCTTGTTCAGGGCGTCGTTGACTATGACTGAGTACAATTTCAAGACATTCCAACATACTTGGAATGTCCAAGTGCATGGATCGCTTTTCCGGATTTTCAAAAATTCATTAAAAATATTCTTCAAGAGATATGCAAATATATTCAACGGATTCTTGTTCAGGGCATGCTTGACTATGACTGTGTACAATTTCAAGACATTCCAAGATACTTTTGGGGTCTTTTTTGAATAAATGGTAAGTCACTGCCTAAGTGCACAGACTTTCCTCATTTTCAAAATTTCATTAAAAATATTCCTTAAGAGATATGCAAATATTTTCAATTGATTCTTGTTCAGATCGTCGTTGACTATGACTGAGTACAATTTCAAGACATTCCAACATACTTGGAATGTCCAAGTGCATGGATCACTTTTCGGATTTTCAAAAATTCATTAAAATTATTCTTCAAGAGATATGCAAATATATTCAACGGAATCTTGTTCAGGGCATGCTTGACTATGACTGTGTACAATTTCAAGACATTCCAAGATACTTTTGGGGTCTTTTTTGACGAAAAAGTTAAGTCACTGCCTAAGTGCATGGATCGCTTTCCTGATTTTCAAAAATTCATTTAAAATATTCCTTAAGCGATATGCAAATATATTCAACGGATTCTTGTTCAGGGAATGCTTGACTATGACTGTGTACAATTTCAAGACATTCCAAGATACTTTTGGGGTCTTTTTTGAATAAAAAGTTAAGTCACTGCCTAAGTGCACAGAAATTCCTCATTTTCAAAAATTCATTAAAAATATTCCTTAAGAGATATGCAAATATTTTCAATAGATTCTTGTTCAGGGCGTCGTTGACTATGACTGATTACAATTTCAAGACATTCCAACTTACTTGGAATGTCCAAGTGCATGGATAGCTTTCCGGATTTTCAAAAATTCATTAAAAATATTCTTCAAGAGATATGCAAATATATTCAACAGGTTCTTGTTCAGGGCATGCTTGACTATGACTGTGTACAATTTCAAGACATTCCAAGATACTTTTGGGGTCTTTTTTGACGAAAAAGTTAAGTCACTGCCTAAGTGCATGGATCGCTTTCCTGATTTTCAGAAATTCTTTAAAAATATTCCTTAAACGATATGCAAATATTTTCAACGGATTCTTGTTCAGGGCGTCGTTGACTATGACTGAGTACAATTTCAAGACATTCCAACATACTTGGAATGTCCAAGTGCATGGATCAATTTCCTGATTTTCAAAAGTTCATTAAAAATATTCTTCAAGTGATATGCAAATATATTCAACGGATTCTTGTTCAGGGCATGCTTGACTATGACTGTGTACAATTTCAAGACATTCCAAGATACTTTTGGGGTCTTTTTTGAATAAAAAGTTAAGTCACTGCCTAAGTGCATGGATCGCTTTCCTGATTTTCAGAAATTCTTTAAAAATATTCCTTAAGCGATATGCAAATATTTTCAACGGATTCTTGTTCAGGGCGTCGATGACTATGACTGAGTACAATTTCAAGACATTCCAACATACTTGGAATGTCCAAGTGCATGGATCGCTTTCCTGATTTTCAAAAGTTCATTAAAAATATTCTTCAAGAGATATGCAAATATATTCAACGGATTCTTGTTCAGGGCATGCTTGACTATGACTGTGTACAATTTCAAGACATTCCAAGATACTTTTGGGGTCTTTTTTGACGAAAAAGTTAAGTCACTGCCTAAGTGCATGGATCGCTTTCCTGATTTTCAAAAATTCATTTAAAATATTCCTTAAGCGATATGCAAATATATTCAACGGATTCTTGTTCAGGGAATGCTTGACTATGACTGTGTACAATTTCAAGACATTCCAAGATACTTTTGGGGTCTTTTTTGAATAAAAAGTTAAGTCACTGCCTAAGTGCACAGAAATTCCTCATTTTCAAAAATTCATTAAAAATATTCCTTAAGAGATATGCAAATATTTTCAATAGATTCTTGTTCAGGGCGTCGTTGACTATGACTGATTACAATTTCAAGACATTCCAACTTACTTGGAATGTCCAAGTGCATGGATAGCTTTCCGGATTTTCAAAAATTCATTAAAAATATTCTTCAAGAGATATGCAAATATATTCAACAGGTTCTTGTTCAGGGCATGCTTGACTATGACTGTGTACAATTTCAAGACATTCCAAGATACTTTTGGGGTCTTTTTTGACGAAAAAGTTAAGTCACTGCCTAAGTGCATGGATCGCTTTCCTGATTTTCAGAAATTCTTTAAAAATATTCCTTAAACGATATGCAAATATTTTCAACGGATTCTTGTTCAGGGCGTCGTTGACTATGACTGAGTACAATTTCAAGACATTCCAACATACTTGGAATGTCCAAGTGCATGGATCAATTTCCTGATTTTCAAAAGTTCATTAAAAATATTCTTCAAGAGATATGCAAATATATTCAACGGATTCTTGTTCAGGGCATGCTTGACTATGACTGTGTACAATTTCAAGACATTCCAAGATACTTTTGGGGTCTTTTTTGAATAAAAAGTTAAGTCACTGCCTAAGTGCATGGATCGCTTTCCTGATTTTCAGAAATTCTTTAAAAATATTCCTTAAACGATATGCAAATATTTTCAACGGATTCTTGTTCAGGGCGTCGTTGACTATGACTGAGTACAATTTCAAGACATTCCAACATACTTGGAATGTCCAAGTGCATGGATCGCTTTCCTGATTTTCAAAAGTTCATTAAAAATATTCTTCAAGAGATATGCAAATATATTCAACGGATTCTTGTTCAGGGCATGCTTGACTATGACTGTGTACAATTTCAAGACATTCCAAGATACTTTTGGGGTCTTTTTTGAATAAAAAGTTAAGTCACTGCCTAAGTGCACAGACTTTCCTCATTTTCAAAAATTCATTAAAAATATTCCTTAAGAGATATGCAAATATCTTCAATGGATTCTTTTTCAGGGCGTTGTTGACTATGACTGAGTACAATTTCAAGACATTCCAACATACTTGGAATGTCCAAGTGCATGGATCGCTTTCCGGATTTTCAAAAATTCATTAAAAATATTCTTCCAGAGATATGCAAATATATTCAACGGATTCTTGTTCAGGGCATGCTTGACTATGACTGTGTACAATTTCAAGACATTCAAAGATACTTTTGGGGTCTTTTTTGACGAAAAAGTTAAGTCACTGCCTAAGTGCATGGATCGCTTTCCTGATTTTCAGAAATTCTTTAAAAATATTCCTTAAACGATATGCAAATATTTTCAACGGATTCTTGTTCAGGGCGTCGTTGACTATGACTGAGTACAATTTCAAGACATTCCAACATACTTGGAATGTCCAAGTGCATGGATCGCTTTCCTGATTTTCAAAAGTTCATTAAAAATATTCTTCAAGAGATATGCAAATATATTCAACGGATTCTTGTTCAGGGCATGCTTGACTATGACTGTGTACAATTTCAAGACATTCCAAGATACTTTTGGGGTCTTTTTTGACGAAAAAGTTAAGTCACTGCCTAAGTGCATGGATCGCTTTCCTGATTTTCAGAAATTCTTTAAAAATATTCCTTAAACGATATGCAAATATTTTCAACGGATTCTTGTTCAGGGCGTCGTTGACTATGACTGAGTACAATTTCAAGACATTCCAACATACTTGGAATGTCCAAGTGCATGGATCGCTTTCCTGATTTTCAAAAATTCATTAAAAATATTCCTTAAGCGATATGCAAATATTTTCAACGGATTCTTGTTCAGGGCGTCGTTGACTATGACTGAGTACAATTTCAAGACATTCCAAGATACTTTTGGGGTCTTTTTTGACGAAAAAGTTAAGTCACTGCCTAAGTGCATGGATCGCTTTCCTGATTTTCAGAAATTCTTTAAAAATATTCCTTAAACGATATGCAAATATTTTCAACGGATTCTTGTTCAGGGCGTCGTTGACTATGACTGAGTACAATTTCAAGACATTCCAACATACTTGGAATGTCCAAGTGCATGGATCGCTTTCCTGATTTTCAAAAGTTCATTAAAAATATTCTTCAAGAGATATGCAAATATATTCAACGGATTCTTGTTCAGGGCATGCTTGACTATGACTGTGTACAATTTCAAGACATTCCAAGATACTTTTGGGGTCTTTTTTGACGAAAAAGTTAAGTCACTGCCTAAGTGCATGGATCGCTTTCCTGATTTTCAGAAATTCTTTAAAAATATTCCTTAAACGATATGCAAATATTTTCAACGGATTCTTGTTCAGGGCGTCGTTGACTATGACTGAGTACAATTTCAAGACATTCCAACATACTTGGAATGTCCAAGTGCATGGATCGCTTTCCTGATTTTCAAAAATTCATTAAAAATATTCCTTAAGCGATATGCAAATATTTTCAACGGATTCTTGTTCAGGGCATGCTTGACTATGACTGTGTACAATTTCAAGACATTCCAAGATACTTTTGGGGTCTTTTTTGACGAAAAAGTTAAGTCACTGCCTAAGTGCATGGATCGCTTTCCTGATTTTCAAAAATTCATTAAAAATATTCCTTAAGCGATATGCAAATATTTTCAACGGATTCTTGTTCAGGGCGTCGTTGACTATGACTGAGTACAATTTCAAGACATTCCAACATACTTGGAATGTCCAAGTGCATGGATCGCTTTCCTGATTTTCAAAAGTTCATTAAAAATATTCTTCAAGAGATATGCAAATATATTCAACGGATTCTTGTTCAGGGCATGCTTGACTATGACTGTGTACAATTTCAAGACATTCCAAGATACTTTTGGGGTCTTTTTTGAATAAAAAGTTAAGTCACTGCCTAAGTGCATGGATCGCTTTCCTGATTTTCAAAAATTCATTAAAAATATTCCTTAAGCGATATGCAAATATTTTCAACGGATTCTTGTTCAGGGCGTCGTTGACTATGACTGAGTACAATTTCAAAACATTCCAACATACTTGGAATGTCCAAGTGCATGGATCGCTTTCCTGATTTTCAAAAGTTCATTAAAAATATTCTTCAAGAGATATGCAAATAAATTCAACGGATTCTTGTTCAGGGCATGTTTGACTATGACTGTGTACAATTTCAAGACATTCCAAGATACTTTTGGGGTCTTTTTTGAATAAAAAGTTAAGTCACTGCCTAAGTGCACAGACTTTCCTCATTTTCAAAAATTCATTAAAAATATTCCTTAAGAGATATGCAAATATTTTCAATGGATTCTTGTTCAGGGCGTTGTTGACTATGACTGAGTACAATTTCAAGACATTCCAACATACTTGGAATGTCCAAGTGCATGGATCGCTTTCCGGATTTTCAAAAATTCATTAAAAATATTCTTCAAGAGATATGCAAATATATTCAACGGATTCTTGTTCAGGGCATGCATGACTATGACTGTGTACAATTTCAAGACATTCCAAGATACTTTTGGGGTTTTTTTTGACGAAAAAGTTAAGTCACTGCCTAAGTGCATGGATCGCTTTCCTGATTTTCAGAAATTCTTTAAAAATATTCCTTAAACGATATGCAAATATTTTCAACGGATTCTTGTTCAGGGCGTCGTTGACTATGACTGAGTACAATTTCAAGACATTCCAACATACTTGGAATGTCCAAGTGCATGGATCGCTTTCCTGATTTTCAAAAGTTCATTAAAAATATTCTTCAAGAGATATGCAAATATATTCAACGGATTCTTGTTCAGGGCATGCTTGACTATGACTGTGTACAATTTCAAGACATTCCAAGATACTTTTGGGGTCTTTTTTGAATAAAAAGTTAAGTCACTGCCGAAGTGCACAGACTTTCCTCATTTTCAAAAATTCATTAAAAATATTCCTTAAGAGATATGCAAATATTTTCAATTGATTCTTGTTCAGGGCGTCGTTGACTATGACTGAGTACAATTTAAAGACATTCCAACATACTTGGAATGTCCAAGTGCATGGATCGCTTTTCGGATTTTCAAAAATTCATTAAAAATATTCTTCAAGAGATATGCAAATATATTCAACGGATTCTTGTTCAGGGCATGCTTGACTATGACTGTGTACAATTTCAAGACATTCCAAGATACTTTTGGGGTCTTTTTTGACAAAAAAGTTAAGTCACTGCCTAAGTGCATGGATCGCTTTCCTGATTTTCAAAAATTCATTAAAAATATTCCTTGAGCGATATGCAAATATTTTCAACGGATTCTTGTTCAGGGCGTCGTTGACTATGACTGAGTACAATTTCAAGACATTCCAACATACTTGGAATGTCCAAGTGCATGGATCGCTTTCCTGATTTTCAAAAATTCATTAAAAATATTCCTTAAGCGATATGCAAATATTTTCAACGGATTCTTGTTCAGGGCGTCGTTGACTATGACTGAGTACAATTTCAAGACATTCCAACATACTTGGAATGTCCAAGTGCATGGATCGCTTTCCGGATTTTCAAAAATTCATTAAAAATATTATTCAAGAGATATGCAAATATATTCAACGGATTCTTGTTCAGGGCATGCTTGACTATGACTGTGTACAATTTCAAGACATTCCAAGATACTTTTGGGGTCTTTTTTGACGAAAAAGTTAAGTCACTGCCTAAGTGCATGGATCACTTTCCTGATTTTCAAAAATTCATTAAAAATATTCCTTAAGCGATATGCAAATATTTTCAACGGATTCTTGTTCAGGGCGTCGTTGACTATGACTGAGTACAATTTCAAGACATTCCAACATACTTGGAATGTCCAAGTGCATGGATCGCTTTCCTGATTTTCAAAAGTTCATTAAAAATATTCTTCAAGAGATATGCAAATATATTCAACGGATTCTTGTTCAGGGCATGCTTGACTATGACTGTGTACAATTTCAAGACATTCCAAGATACTTTTGGGGTCTTTTTTGAATAAAAAGTTAAGTCACTGCCTAAGTGCACAGACTTTCCTCATTTTCAAAAATTCATTAAAAATATTCCTTAAGAGATATGCAAATATTTTCAATTGATTCTTGTTCAGGGCGTCGTTGACTATGACTGAGTACAATTTCAAGACATTCCAACATACTTGGAATGTCCAAGTGCATGGATCGCTTTTCGGATTTTCAAAAATTCATTAAAAATATTCTTCAAGAGATATGCAAATATATTCAACGGATTCTTGTTCAGGGCATGCTTGACTATGACTGTGTACAATTTCAAGACATTCCAAGATACTTTTGGGGTCTTTTTTGAATAAAAAGTTAAGTCACTGCCTAAGTGCACAGACTTTCCTCATTTTCAAAAATTCATTAAAAATATTCCTTAAGAGATATGCAAATATTTTCAACGGATTCTTGTTCAGGGCGTCGTTGACTATGACTGAGTACAATTTCAAGACATTCCAACATACTTGGAATGTCCAAGTGCATGGATCGCTTTCCTGATTTTCAAAAGTTCATTAAAAATATTCTTCAAGAGATATGCAAATATATTCAACGGATTCTTGTTCAGGGCATGCTTGACTATGACTGTGTACAATTTCAAGACATTCCAAGATACTTTTGGGGTCTTTTTTGAATAAAAAGTTAAGTCACTGCCGAAGTGCACAGACTTTCCTCATTTTCAAAAATTCATTAAAAATATTCCTTAAGAGATATGCAAATATTTTCAATTGATTCTTGTTCAGGGCGTCGTTGACTATGACTGAGTACAATTTAAAGACATTCCAACATACTTGGAATGTCCAAGTGCATGGATCGCTTTTCGGATTTTCAAAAATTCATTAAAAATATTCTTCAAGAGATATGCAAATATATTCAACGGATTCTTGTTCAGGGCATGCTTGACTATGACTGTGTACAATTTCAAGACATTCCAAGATACTTCTGGGGTCTTTTTTGACAAAAAAGTTAAGTCACTGCCTAAGTGCATGGATCGCTTTCCTGATTTTCAAAAATTCATTAAAAATATTCCTTAAGCGATATGCAAATATTTTCAACGGATTCTTGTTCAGGGCGTCGTTGACTATGACTGAGTACAATTTCAAGACATTCCAACATACTTGGAATGTCCAAGTGCATGGATCGCTTTCCTGATTTTCAAAAGTTCATTAAAAATATTCTTCAAGAGATATGCAAATATATTCAACGGATTCTTGTTCAGGGCATGCTTGACTATGACTGTGTACAATTTCAAGACATTCCAAGATACCTTTGGGGTCTTTTTTTGATAAAAAGTTAAGTCACTGCCTAAGTGCACAGACTTTCATCATTTTCAAAAATTCATTAAAAATATTCCTTAAGAGATATGCAAATATTTTCAATGGATTCTTGTTCAGGGCGTCGTTGACTATGACCGAGTACAATTTCAAGACATTCCAACATACTTGGAATGTCCAAGTGCATGGATCGCTTTCCTGATTTTCAAAAGTTCATTAAAAATATTCTTCAAGAGATATGCAAATATATTCAACGGATTCTTGTTCAGGGCATGCTTGACTATGACTGTGTACAATTTCAAGACATTCCAAGATACCTTTGGGGTCTTTTTTTGATAAAAAGTTAAGTCACTGCCTAAGTGCACAGACTTTCATCATTTTCAAAAATTCATTAAAAATATTCCTTAAGAGATATGCAAATATTTTCAATGGATTCTTGTTCAGGGCGTCGTTGACTATGACCGAGTACAATTTCAAGACATTCCAACATACTTGGAATGTCCAAGTGCATGGATCGCTTTCCGGATTTTCAAAAATTCATTAAAAATATTCTTCAAGAGATATGCAAATATATTCAACGGATTCTTGTTCAGGGCACTCTTGACTATGACTGTGTACAATTTCAAGACATTCCAAGATACTTTTGGGGTCTTTTTTGACGAAAAAGTTAAGTCACTGCCTAAGTGCATGGATCGCTTTCCTGATTTTCAGAAATTCTTTAAAAATATTCCTTAAACGATATGCAAATATTTTCAACGGATTCTTGTTCAGGGCGTCGTTGACTATGACTGAGTACAATTTCAAGACATTCCAACATACTTGGAATGTCCAAGTGCATGGATCGCTTTCCTGATTTTCAAAAGTTCATTAAAAATATTCTTCAAGAGATATGCAAATATATTCAACGGATTCTTGTTCAGGGCATGCTTGACTATGACTGTGTACAATTTCAAGACATTCCAAGATACTTTTGGGGTCTTTTTTGAATAAAAAGTTAAGTCACTGCCTAAGTGCACAGACTTTCCTCATTTTCAAAAATTCATTAAAAATATTCCTTAAGAGATATGCAAATATTTTCAATTGATTCTTGTTCAGGGCGTCGTTGACTATGACTGAGTACAATTTCAAGACATTCCAACATACTTGGAATGTCCAAGTGCATGGATCGCTTTTCGGATTTTCAAAAATTCATTAAAAATATTCTTCAAGAGATATGCAAATATATTCAACGGATTCTTGTTCAGGGCATGCTTGACTATGACTGTGTACAATTTCAAGACATTCCAAGATACTTTTGGGGTCTTTTTTGACAAAAAAGTTAAGTCACTGCCTAAGTGCATGGATCGCTTTCCTGATTTTCAAAAATTCATTAAAAATATTCCTTAAGCGATATGCAAATATTTTCAACGGATTCTTGTTCAGGGCGTCGTTGACTATGACTGAGTACAATTTCAAGACATTCCAACATACTTGGAATGTCCAAGTGCATGGATCGCTTTCCTGATTTTCAAAAATTCATTAAAAATATTCCTTAAGCGATATGCAAATATTTTCAACGGATTCTTGTTCAGGGCGTCGTTGACTATGACTGAGTACAATTTCAAGACATTCCAACATACTTGGAATGTCCAAGTGCATGGATCGCTTTCCTGATTTTCAAAAGTTCATTAAAAATATTCTTCAAGAGATATGCAAATATATTCAACGGATTCTTGTTCAGGGCATGCTTGACTATGACTGTGTACAATTTCAAGACATTCCAAGATACTTTTGGGGTCTTTTTTGAATAAAAAGTTAAGTCACTGCCTAAGTGCACAGACTTTCCTCATTTTCAAAAATTCATTAAAAATATTCCTTAAGAGATATGCAAATATTTTCAATTGATTCTTGTTCAGGGCGTCGTTGACTATGACTGAGTACAATTTCAAGACATTCCAACATACTTGGAATGTCCAAGTGCATGGATCGCTTTTCGGATTTTCAAAAATTCATTAAAAATATTCTTCAAGAGATATGCAAATATATTCAACGGATTCTTGTTCAGGGCATGCTTGACTATGACTGTGTACAATTTCAAGACATTCCAAGATACTTTTGGGGTCTTTTTTGAATAAAAAGTTAAGTCACTGCCTAAGTGCATGGATCGCTTTCCTGATTTTCAAAAATTCATTAAAAATATTCCTTAAGCGATATGCAAATATTTTCAACGGATTCTTGTTCAGGGCGTCGTTGACTATGACTGAGTACAATTTCAAAACATTCCAACATACTTGGAATGTCCAAGTGCATGGATCGCTTTCCTGATTTTCAAAAGTTCATTAAAAATATTCTTCAAGAGATATGCAAATATATTCAACGGATTCTTGTTCAGGGCATGCTTGACTATGACTGTGTACAATTTCAAGACATTCCAAGATACTTTTGGGGTCTTTTTTGACAAAAAAGTTAAGTCACTGCCTAAGTGCACAGACTTTCCTCATTTTCAAAAATTCATTAAAAATATTCCTTAAGAGATATGCAAATATTTTCAATTGATTCTTGTTCAGGGCGTCGTTGACTATGACTGAGTACAATTTAAAGACATTCCAACATACTTGGAATGTCCAAGTGCATGGATCGCTTTTCGGATTTTCAAAAATTCATTTAAAATATTCTTCAAGAGATATGCAAATATATTCAACGGATTCTTGTTCAGGGCATGCTTGACTATGACTGTGTACAATTTCAAGACATTCCAAGATACTTTTGGGGTCTTTTTTGACAAAAAAGTTAAGTCACTGCCTAAGTGCATGGATCACTTTCCTGATTTTCAAAAATTCATTAAAAATATTCCTTAAGCGATATGCAAATATTTTCAACGGATTCTTGTTCAGGGCGTCGTTGACTATGACTGAGTACAATTTCAAGACATTCCAACATACTTGGAATGTCCAAGTGCATGGATCGCTTTCCTGATTTTCAAAAGTTCATTAAAAATATTCTTCAAGAGATATGCAAATATATTCAACGGATTCTTGTTCAGGGCATGCTTGACTATGACTGTGTACAATTTCAAGACATTCCAAGATACTTTTGGGGTCTTTTTTGAATAAAAAGTTAAGTCACTGCCTAAGTGCACAGACTTTCCTCATTTTCAAAAATTCATTAAAAATATTCCTTAAGAGATATGCAAATATTTTCAATTGATTCTTGTTCAGGGCGTCGTTGACTATGACTGAGTACAATTTCAAGACATTCCAACATACTTGGAATGTCCAAGTGCATGGATCGCTTTTCGGATTTTCAAAAATTCATTAAAAATATTTTTCAAGAGATATGCAAATATATTCAACGGATTCTTGTTCAGGGCATGCTTGACTATGACTGTGTACAATTTCAAGACATTCCAAGATACTTTTGGGGTCTTTTTTGACAAAAAAGTTAAGTCACTGCCTAAGTGCATGGATCGCTTTCCTGATTTTCAAAAATTCATTAAAAATATTCCTTAAGCGATATGCAAATATTTTCAACGGATTCTTGTTCAGGGCGTCGTTGACTATGACTGAGTACAATTTCAAGACATTCCAACATACTTGGAATGTCCAAGTGCATGGATCGCTTTCCTGATTTTCAAAAGTTCATTAAAAATATTCTTCAAGAGATATGCAAATATATTCAACGGATTCTTGTTCAGGGCATGCTTGACTATGACTGTGTACAATTTCAAGACATTCCAAGATACCTTTGGGGTCTTTTTTGAATAAAAAGTTAAGTCACTGCCTAAGTGCACAGACTTTCATCATTTTCAAAAATTCATTTAAAATATTCCTTAAGAGATATGCAAATATTTTCAATGGATTCTTGTTCAGGGCGTCGTTGACTATGACTGAGTACAATTTCAAGACATTCCAAGATACTTTTGGGGTCTTTTTTGAATAAAAAGTTAAGTCACTGCCTAAGTGCACAGACTTTCCTCATTTTCAAAAATTCATTAAAAATATTCCTTAAGAGATATGCAAATATTTTCAATTGATTCTTGTTCAGGGCGTCGTTGACTATGACTGAGTACAATTTCAAGACATTCCAACATACTTGGAATGTCCAAGTGCATGGATCGCTTTTCGGATTTTCAAAAATTCATTAAAAATATTCTTCAAGAGATATGCAAATATATTCAACGGATTCTTGTTCAGGGCATGCTTGACTATGACTGTGTACAATTTCAAGACATTCCAAGATACTTTTGGGGTCTTTTTTGACAAAAAAGTTAAGTCACTGCCTAAGTGCATGGATCGCTTTCCTGATTTTCAAAAATTCATTAAAAATATTCCTTAAGCGATATGCAAATATTTTCAACGGATTCTTGTTCAGGGCGTCGTTGACTATGACTGAGTACAATTTCAAGACATTCCAACATACTTGGAATGTCCAAGTGCATGGATCGCTTTCCTGATTTTCAAAAATTCATTAAAAATATTCCTTAAGCGATATGCAAATATTTTCAACGGATTCTTGTTCAGGGCGTCGTTGACTATGACTGAGTACAATTTCAAGACATTCCAACATACTTGGAATGTCCAAGTGCATGGATCGCTTTCCTGATTTTCAAAAGTTCATTAAAAATATTCTTCAAGAGATATGCAAATATATTCAACGGATTCTTGTTCAGGGCATGCTTGACTATGACTGTGTACAATTTCAAGACATTCCAAGATACTTTTGGGGTCTTTTTTGAATAAAAAGTTAAGTCACTGCCTAAGTGCACAGACTTTCCTCATTTTCAAAAATTCATTAAAAATATTCCTTAAGAGATATGCAAATATTTTCAATTGATTCTTGTTCAGGGCGTCGTTGACTATGACTGAGTACAATTTCAAGACATTCCAACATACTTGGAATGTCCAAGTGCATGGATCGCTTTTCGGATTTTCAAAAATTCATTAAAAATATTCTTCAAGAGATATGCAAATATATTCAACGGATTCTTGTTCAGGGCATGCTTGACTATGACTGTGTACAATTTCAAGACATTCCAAGATACTTTTGGGGTCTTTTTTGAATAAAAAGTTAAGTCACTGCCTAAGTGCATGGATCGCTTTCCTGATTTTCAAAAATTCATTAAAAATATTCCTTAAGCGATATGCAAATATTTTCAACGGATTCTTGTTCAGGGCGTCGTTGACTATGACTGAGTACAATTTCAAAACATTCCAACATACTTGGAATGTCCAAGTGCATGGATCGCTTTCCTGATTTTCAAAAGTTCATTAAAAATATTCTTCAAGAGATATGCAAATATATTCAACGGATTCTTGTTCAGGGCATGCTTGACTATGACTGTGTACAATTTCAAGACATTCCAAGATACTTTTGGGGTCTTTTTTGACAAAAAAGTTAAGTCACTGCCTAAGTGCACAGACTTTCCTCATTTTCAAAAATTCATTAAAAATATTCCTTAAGAGATATGCAAATATTTTCAATTGATTCTTGTTCAGGGCGTCGTTGACTATGACTGAGTACAATTTAAAGACATTCCAACATACTTGGAATGTCCAAGTGCATGGATCGCTTTTCGGATTTTCAAAAATTCATTTAAAATATTCTTCAAGAGATATGCAAATATATTCAACGGATTCTTGTTCAGGGCATGCTTGACTATGACTGTGTACAATTTCAAGACATTCCAAGATACTTTTGGGGTCTTTTTTGACAAAAAAGTTAAGTCACTGCCTAAGTGCATGGATCACTTTCCTGATTTTCAAAAATTCATTAAAAATATTCCTTAAGCGATATGCAAATATTTTCAACGGATTCTTGTTCAGGGCGTCGTTGACTATGACTGAGTACAATTTCAAGACATTCCAACATACTTGGAATGTCCAAGTGCATGGATCGCTTTCCTGATTTTCAAAAGTTCATTAAAAATATTCTTCAAGAGATATGCAAATATATTCAACGGATTCTTGTTCAGGGCATGCTTGACTATGACTGTGTACAATTTCAAGACATTCCAAGATACTTTTGGGGTCTTTTTTGAATAAAAAGTTAAGTCACTGCCTAAGTGCACAGACTTTCCTCATTTTCAAAAATTCATTAAAAATATTCCTTAAGAGATATGCAAATATTTTCAATTGATTCTTGTTCAGGGCGTCGTTGACTATGACTGAGTACAATTTCAAGACATTCCAACATACTTGGAATGTCCAAGTGCATGGATCGCTTTCCCGATTTTCAAAAATTCATTTAAAATATTCCTTAAACGATATGCAAATATTTTCAACGGATTCTTGTTCAGGGCGTCGTTGACTATGACTGTGTACAATTTCAAGACATTCCAACATACTTGGAATGTCCAAGTGCATGGATCGCTTTCCGGATTTTCAAAAATTCATTAAAAATATTCTTCAAGAGATATGCAAATATATTCAACGGATTCTTGTTCAGGGCATGCTTGACTATGACTGTGTACAATTTCAAGACATTCCAAGATACTTTTGGGGTCTTTTTTGACGAAAAAGTTAAGTCACTGCCTAAGTGCATGGATCGCTTTCCTGATTTTCAAAAATTCATTAAAAATATTCCTTCAGCGATATGCAAATATTTTCAACGGATTCTTGTTCAGGGCGTCGTTGACTATGACTGAGTACAATTTCAAGACATTCCAACATACTTGGAATGTCCAAGTGCATGGATCGCTTTCCTGATTTTCAAAAGTTCATTAAAAATATTCTTCAAGAGATATGCAAATATATTCAACGGATTCTTGTTCAGGGCATGCTTGACTATGACTGTGTACAATTTCAAGACATTCCAAGATACTTTTGGGGTCTTTTTTGACAAAAAAGTTAAGTCACTGCCTAAGTGCATGGATCGCTTTCCTGATTTTCAAAAATTCATTTAAAATATTCCTTAAGCGATATGCAAATGTTTTCAACGGATTCTTGTTCAGGGCGTCGTTGACTATGACTGAGTACAATTTCAAGACATTCCAACATACTTGTAATGTCCAAGTGTGTGGATCGCTTTCCTGATTTTCAAAAATTCATTAAAAATATTCCTTAAGTGATATGCAAATATTTTCAACGGATTCTTGTTCAGGGCGTCGTTGACTATGACTGTGTACAATTTCAAGACATTCCAACATACTTGGAATGTCCAAGTGCATGGATCGCTTTACGGATTTTCAAAAATTCATTAAAAATATTCTTCAAGAGATATGCAAATATATTCAACGGATTCTTGTTCAGGGCATGCTTGACTATGACTGTGTACAATTTCAAGACATTCCAAGATACTTTTGGGGTCTTTTTTGACAAAAAAGTTAAGTCACTGCCTAAGTGCACAGACTTTCCTCATTTTCAAAAATTCATTAAAAATATTCCTTAAGAGATATGCAAATATTTTCAATTGATTCTTGTTCAGGGCGTCGTTGACTATGACTGAGTACAATTTAAAGACATTCCAACATACTTGGAATGTCCAAGTGCATGGATCGCTTTCCTGATTTTCAAAAGTTAATTAAAAATATTCTTCAAGAGATATGCAAATATATTCAACGGATTCTTGTTCAGGGCATGCTTGACTATGACTGTGTACAATTTCAAGACATTCCAAGATACTTTTGGGGTCTTTTTTGACAAAAAAGTTAAGTCACTGCCTAAGTGCATGGATCGCTTTCCTGATTTTCAAAAATTCATTTAAAATATTCCTTAAGCGATATGCAAATGTTTTCAACGGATTCTTGTTCAGGGCGTCGTTGACTATGACTGAGTACAATTTCAAGACATTCCAACATACTTGTAATGTCCAAGTGTGTGGATCGCTTTCCTGATTTTCAAAAATTCATTAAAAATATTCTTCAAGAGATATGCAAATATATTCAACGGATTCTTGTTCAGGGCATGCTTGACTATGACTGTGTACAATTTCAAGACATTCCAAGATACTTTTGGGGTCTTTTTTGACGAAAAAGTTAAGTCACTGCCTAAGTGCATGGATCGCTTTCCTGATTTTCAAAAATTCATTAAAAATATTCCTTCAGCGATATGCAAATATTTTCAACGGATTCTTGTTCAGGGCGTCGTTGACTATGACTGAGTACAATTTCAAGACATTCCAACATACTTGGAATGTCCAAGTGCATGGATCGCTTTCCTGATTTTCAAAAGTTCATTAAAAATATTCTTCAAGAGATATGCAAATATATTCAACGGATTCTTGTTCAGGGCATGCTTGACTATGACTGTGTACAATTTCAAGACATTCCAAGATACTTTTGGGGTCTTTTTTGACAAAAAAGTTAAGTCACTGCCTAAGTGCATGGATCGCTTTCCTGATTTTCAAAAATTCATTTAAAATATTCCTTAAGCGATATGCAAATGTTTTCAACGGATTCTTGTTCAGGGCGTCGTTGACTATGACTGAGTACAATTTCAAGACATTCCAACATACTTGTAATGTCCAAGTGTGTGGATCGCTTTCCTGATTTTCAAAAATTCATTAAAAATATTCCTTAAGTGATATGCAAATATTTTCAACGGATTCTTGTTCAGGGCGTCGTTGACTATGACTATGTACAATTTCAAGACATTCCAACATACTTGGAATGTCCAAGTGCATGGATCGCTTTACGGATTTTCAAAAATTCATTAAAAATATTCTTCAAGAGATATGCAAATATATTCAACGGATTCTTGTTCAGGGCATGCTTGACTATGACTGTGTACAATTTCAAGACATTCCAAGATACTTTTGGGGTCTTTTTTGACAAAAAAGTTAAGTCACTGCCTAAGTGCACAGACTTTCCTCATTTTCAAAAATTCATTAAAAATATTCCTTAAGAGATATGCAAATATTTTCAATTGATTCTTGTTCAGGGCGTCGTTGACTATGACTGAGTACAATTTAAAGACATTCCAACATACTTGGAATGTCCAAGTGCATGGATCGCTTTCCTGATTTTCAAAAGTTAATTAAAAATATTCTTCAAGAGATATGCAAATATATTCAACGGATTCTTGTTCAGGGCATGCTTGACTATGACTGTGTACAATTTCAAGACATTCCAAGATACTTTTGGGGTCTTTTTTGACAAAAAAGTTAAGTCACTGCCTAAGTGCATGGATCGCTTTCCTGATTTTCAAAAATTCATTAAAAATATTCCTTAAGTGATATGCAAATATTTTCAACGGATTCTTGTTCAGGGCGTCGTTGACTATGACTGTGTACAATTTCAAGACATTCCAACATACTTGGAATGTCCAAGTGCATGGATCGCTTTACGGATTTTCAAAAATTCATTAAAAATATTCTTCAAGAGATATGCAAATATATTCAACGGATTCTTGTTCAGGGCATGCTTGACTATGACTGTGTACAATTTCAAGACATTCCAAGATACTTTTGGGGTCTTTTTTGACAAAAAAGTTAAGTCACTGCCTAAGTGCACAGACTTTCCTCATTTTCAAAAATTCATTAAAAATATTCCTTAAGAGATATGCAAATATTTTCAATTGATTCTTGTTCAGGGCGTCGTTGACTATGACTGAGTACAATTTAAAGACATTCCGAACTTACTTGGAATGTCCAAGTGCATGGATCGCTTTTCGGATTTTCAAAAATTCATTAAAAATATTCTTCAAGAGATATGCAAATATATTCAACGGATTCTTGTTCAGGGCATGCTTGACTATGACTGTGTACAATTTCAAGACATTCCAAGATACTTTTGGGGTCTTTTTTGACAAAAAAGTTAAGTCACTGCCTAAGTGCATGGATCACTTTCCTGATTTTCAAAAATTCATTAAAAATATTCCTTAAGCGATATGCAAATATTTTCAACGGATTCTTGTTCAGGGCGTCGTTGACTATGACTGAGTACAATTTCAAGACATTCCAACATACTTGGAATGTCCAAGTGCATGGATCGCTTTCCTGATTTTCAAAAGTTCATTAAAAATATTCTTCAAGAGATATGCAAATATATTCAACGGATTCTTGTTCAGGGCATGCTTGACTATGACTGTGTACAATTTCAAGACATTCCAAGATACTTTTGGGGTCTTTTTTGAATAAAAAGTTAAGTCACTGCCTAAGTGCACAGACTTTCCTCATTTTCAAAAATTCATTAAAAATATTCCTTAAGAGATATGCAAATATTTTCAATTGATTCTTGTTCAGGGCGTCGTTGACTATGACTGAGTACAATTTCAAGACATTCCAACATACTTGGAATGTCCAAGTGCATGGATCGCTTTTCGGATTTTCAAAAATTCATTAAAAATATTTTTCAAGAGATATGCAAATATATTCAACGGATTCTTGTTCAGGGCATGCTTGACTATGACTGTGTACAATTTCAAGACATTCCAAGATACTTTTGGGGTCTTTTTTGACAAAAAAGTTAAGTCACTGCCTAAGTGCATGGATCGCTTTCCTGATTTTCAAAAATTCATTAAAAATATTCCTTAAGCGATATGCAAATATTTTCAACGGATTCTTGTTCAGGGCGTCGTTGACTATGACTGAGTACAATTTCAAGACATTCCAACATACTTGGAATGTCCAAGTGCATGGATCGCTTTCCTGATTTTCAAAAGTTCATTAAAAATATTCTTCAAGAGATATGCAAATATATTCAACGGATTCTTGTTCAGGGCATGCTTGACTATGACTGTGTACAATTTCAAGACATTCCAAGATACCTTTGGGGTCTTTTTTGAATAAAAAGTTAAGTCACTGCCTAAGTGCACAGACTTTCATCATTTTCAAAAATTCATTTAAAATATTCCTTAAGAGATATGCAAATATTTTCAATGGATTCTTGTTCAGGGCGTCGTTGACTATGACTGAGTACAATTTCAAGACATTCCAACATACTTGGAATGTCCAAGTGCATGGATCGCTTTCCTGATTTTCAAAAATTCATTAAAAATATTCCTTAAACGATATGCAAATATTTTCAACGGATTCTTGTTCAGGGCGTCGTTGACTATGACTGTGTACAATTTCAAGACATTCCAACATACTTGGAATGTCCAAGTGCATGGATCGCTTTCCGGATTTTCAAAAATTCATTAAAAATATTCTTCAAGAGATATGCAAATATATTCAACGGATTCTTGTTCAGGGCATGCTTGACTATGACTGTGTACAATTTCAAGACATTCCAAGATACTTTTGGGGTCTTTTTTGACGAAAAAGTTAAGTCACTGCCTAAGTGCATGGATCGCTTTCCTGATTTTCAAAAATTCATTAAAAATATTCCTTCAGCGATATGCAAATATTTTCAACGGATTCTTGTTCAGGGCGTCGTTGACTATGACTGAGTACAATTTCAAGACATTCCAACATACTTGGAATGTCCAAGTGCATGGATCGCTTTCCTGATTTTCAAAAGTTCATTTAAAATATTCTTCAAGAGATATGCAAATATATTCAACGGATTCTTGTTCAGGGCATGCTTGACTATGACTGTGTACAATTTCAAGACATTCCAAGATACTTTTGGGGTCTTTTTTGACAAAAAAGTTAAGTCACTGCCTAAGTGCATGGATCGCTTTCCTGATTTTCAAAAATTCATTTAAAATATTCCTTAAGCGATATGCAAATGTTTTCAACGGATTCTTGTTCAGGGCGTCGTTGACTATGACTGAGTACAATTTCAAGACATTCCAACATACTTGTAATGTCCAAGTGTGTGGATAGCTTTCCTGATTTTCAAAAATTCATTAAAAATATTCTTCAAGAGATATGCAAATATATTCAACGGATTCTTGTTCAGGGCATGCTTGACTATGACTGTGTACAATTTCAAGACATTCCAAGATACTTTTGGGGTCTTTTTTGACAAAAAAGTTAAGTCACTGCCTAAGTGCACAGACTTTCCTCATTTTCAAAAATTCATTAAAAATATTCCTTAAGAGATATGCAAATATTTTCAATTGATTCTTGTTCAGGGCGTCGTTGACTATGACTGAGTACAATTTAAAGACATTCCAACATACTTGGAATGTCCAAGTGCATGGATCGCTTTTCGGATTTTCAAAAATTCATTAAAAATATTCTTCAAGAGATATGCAAATATATTCAACGGATTCTTGTTCAGGGCATGCTTGACTATGACTGTGTACAATTTCAAGACATTCCAAGATACTTTTGGGGTCTTTTTTGACGAAAAAGTTAAGTCACTGCCTAAGTGCATGGATCACTTTCCTGATTTTCAAAAATTCATTAAAAATATTCCTTAAGCGATATGCAAATATTTTCAACGGATTCTTGTTCAGGGCGTCGTTGACTATGACTGAGTACAATTTCAAGACATTCCAACATACTTGGAATGTCCAAGTGCATGGATCGCTTTCCTGATTTTCAAAAGTTCATTAAAAATATTCTTCAAGAGATATGCAAATATATTCAACGGATTCTTGTTCAGGGCATGCTTGACTATGACTGTGTACAATTTCAAGACATTCCAAGATACTTTTGGGGTCTTTTTTGACAAAAAAGTTAAGTCACTACCTAAGTGCATGGATCGCTTTCCTGATTTTCAAAAATTCATTTAAAATATTCCTTAAGCGATATGCAAATGTTTTCAACGGATTCTTGTTCAGGGCGTCGTTGACTATGACTGAGTACAATTTCAAGACATTCCAACATACTTGGAATGTCCAAGTGCATGGATCGCTTTCCTGATTTTCAAAAATTCATTAAAAATATTCCTTAAGCGATATGCAAATATTTTCAACGGATTCTTGTTCAGGGCGTCGTTGACTATGACTGTGTACAATTTCAAGACATTCCAACATACTTGGAATGTCCAAGTGCATGGATCGCTTTCCGGATTTTCAAAAATTCATTAAAAATATTCTTCAAGAGATATGCAAATATATTCAACGGATTCTTGTT
The DNA here is from genome assembly GCF_963457635.1 of Microchirus variegatus. Taxonomy (NCBI): domain Eukaryota; kingdom Metazoa; phylum Chordata; class Actinopteri; order Pleuronectiformes; family Soleidae; genus Microchirus; species Microchirus variegatus. Next base: position 32,787 of record NW_028154717.1, on the reverse strand, counting down.
CAGGGCATGCTTGACTATGACTGTGTACAATTTCAAGACATTCCAAGATACTTTTGGGGTCTTTTTTGACGAAAAAGTTAAGTCACTGCCTAAGTGCATGGATCGCTTTCCTGATTTTCAAAAATTCATTAAAAATATTCCTTAAGCGATATGCAAATATTTTCAACGGATTCTTGTTCAGGGCGTCGTTGACTATGACTGAGTACAATTTCAAGACATTCCAACATACTTGGAATGTCCAAGTGCATGGATCGCTTTCCTGATTTTCAAAAGTTCATTAAAAATATTCTTCAAGAGATATGCAAATATATTCAACGGATTCTTGTTCAGGGCATGCTTGACTATGACTGTGTACAATTTCAAGACATTCCAAGATACTTTTGGGGTCTTTTTTGAATAAAAAGTTAAGTCACTGCCGAAGTGCACAGACTTTCCTCATTTTCAAAAATTCATTAAAAATATTCCTTAAGAGATATGCAAATATTTTCAATTGATTCTTGTTCAGGGCGTCGTTGACTATAACTGAGTACAATTTCAAGACATTCCAACATACTTGGAATGTCCAAGTGCATGGATCGCTTTTCGGATTTTCAAAAATTCATTAAAAATATTCTTCAAGAGATATGCAAATATATTCAACGGATTCTTGTTCAGGGCATGCTTGACTATGACTGTGTACAATTTCAAGACATTCCAAGATACTTTTGGGGTCTTTTTTGAATAAAAAGTTAAGTCACTGCCTAAGTGCATGGATCGCTTTCCTGATTTTCAAAAATTCATTAAAAATATTCCTTAAGCGATATGCAAATATTTTCAACAGATTCTTGTTCAGGGCGTCGTTGACTATGACTGAGTACAATTTCAAGACATTCCAACATACTTGGAATGTCCAAGTGCATGGATCGCTTTCCTGATTTTCAAAAGTTCATTAAAAATATTCTTCAAGAGATATGCAAATATATTCAACGGATTCTTGTTCAGGGCATGCTTGACTATGACTGTGTACAATTTCAAGACATTCCAAGATACCTTTGGGGTCTTTTTTGAATAAAAAGTTAGGTCACTGCCTAAGTGCACAGACTTTCATCATTTTCAAAAATTCATTAAAAATATTCCTTAAGAGATATGCAAATATATTCAACGGATTCTTGTTCAGGGCATGCTTGACTATGACTGTGTACAATTTCAAGACATTCCAAGATACCTTTGGGGTCTTTTTTGAATAAAAAGTTAAGTCACTGCCTAAGTGCACAGACTTTCATCATTTTCAAAAATTCATTAAAAATATTCCTTAAGAGATATGCAAATATTTTCAATGGATTCTTGTTCAGGGCGTCGTTGACTATGACCGAGTACAATTTCAAGACATTCCAACATACTTGGAATGTCCAAGTGCATGGATCGCTTTCCGGATTTTCAAAAATTCATTAAAAATATTCTTCAAGAGATATGCAAATATATTCAACGGATTCTTGTTCAGGGCATGCTTGACTATGACTGTGTACAATTTCAAGACATTCCAAGATACTTTTGGGGTCTTTTTTGACGAAAAAGTAAAGTCACTGCCTAAGTGCATGGATCGCTTTCCTGATTTTCAAAAATTCATTAAAAATATTCCTTAAGCGATATGCAAATATTTTCAACGGATTCTTGTTCAGGGCGTCGTTGACTATGACTGAGTACAATTTCAAGACATTCCAACATACTTGGAATGTCCAAATGCATGGATCGCTTTCCTGATTTTCAAAAGTTCATTAAAAATATTCTTCAAGAGATATGCAAATATATTCAACGGATTCTTGTTCAGGGCATGCTTGACTATGACTGTGTACAATTTCAAGACATTCCAAGATACTTTTGGGGTCTTTTTTGACAAAAAAGTTAAGTCACTGCCTAAGTGCATGGATCACTTTCCTGATTTTCAAAAATTCATTAAAAATATTCCTTAAGCGATATGCAAATATTTTCAACGGATTCTTGTTCAGGGCGTCGTTGACTATGACTGAGTACAATTTCAAGACATTCCAACATACTTGGAATGTCCAAGTGCATGGATCGCTTTCCTGATTTTCAAAAGTTCATTAAAAATATTCTTCAAGAGATATGCAAATATATTCAACGGATTCTTGTTCAGGGCATGCTTGACTATGACTGTGTACAATTTCAAGACATTCCAAGATACTTTTGGGGTCTTTTTTGACAAAAAAGTTAAGTCACTGCCTAAGTGCATGGATCGCTTTCCTGATTTTCAAAAATTCATTTAAAATATTCCTTAAGCGATATGCAAATGTTTTCAACGGATTCTTGTTCAGGGCGTCGTTGACTATGACTGAGTACAATTTCAAGACATTCCAACATACTTGGAATGTCCAAGTGCATGGATCGCTTTCCTGATTTTCAAAAATTCATTAAAAATATTCCTTAAGCGATATGCAAATATTTTCAACGGATTCTTGTTCAGGGCGTCGTTGACTATGACTGTGTACAATTTCAAGACATTCCAACATACTTGGAATGTCCAAGTGCATGGATCGCTTTCCGGATTTTCAAAAATTCATTAAAAATATTCTTCAAGAGATATGCAAATATATTCAACGGATTCTTGTTCAGGGCATGCTTGACTATGACTGTGTACAATTTCAAGACATTCCAAGATACTTTTGGGGTCTTTTTTGACGAAAAAGTTAAGTCACTGCCTAAGTGCATGGATCGCTTTCCTGATTTTCAAAAATTCATTAAAAATATTCCTTAAGCGATATGCAAATATTTTCAACGGATTCTTGTTCAGGGCGTCGTTGACTATGACTGAGTACAATTTCAAGACATTCCAACATACTTGGAATGTCCAAGTGCATGGATCGCTTTCCTGATTTTCAAAAGTTCATTAAAAATATTCTTCAAGAGATATGCAAATATATTCAACGGATTCTTGTTCAGGGCATGCTTGACTATGACTGTGTACAATTTCAAGACATTCCAAGATACTTTTGGGGTCTTTTTTGAATAAAAAGTTAAGTCACTGCCGAAGTGCACAGACTTTCCTCATTTTCAAAAATTCATTAAAAATATTCCTTAAGAGATATGCAAATATTTTCAATTGATTCTTGTTCAGGGCGTCGTTGACTATAACTGAGTACAATTTCAAGACATTCCAACATACTTGGAATGTCCAAGTGCATGGATCGCTTTTCGGATTTTCAAAAATTCATTAAAAATATTCTTCAAGAGATATGCAAATATATTCAACGGATTCTTGTTCAGGGCATGCTTGACTATGACTGTGTACAATTTCAAGACATTCCAAGATACTTTTGGGGTCTTTTTTGAATAAAAAGTTAAGTCACTGCCTAAGTGCATGGATCGCTTTCCTGATTTTCAAAAATTAATTAAAAATATTCCTTAAGCGATATGCAAATATTTTCAACGGATTCTTGTTCAGGGCGTCGTTGACTATGACTGAGTACAATTTCAAGACATTCCAACATACTTGGAATGTCCAAGTGCATGGATCGCTTTCCTGATTTTCAAAAGTTCATTAAAAATATTCTTCAAGAGATATGCAAATATATTCAACGGATTCTTGTTCAGGGCATGCTCGACTATGACTGTGTACAATTTCAAGACATTCCAAGATACCTTTGGGGTCTTTTTTGAATAAAAAGTTAGGTCACTGCCTCAGTGCACAGACTTTCATCATTTTCAAAAATTCATTAAAAATATTCCTTAAGAGATATGCAAATATATTCAACGGATTCTTGTTCAGGGCATGCTTGACTATGACTGTGTACAATTTCAAGACATTCCAAGATACCTTTGGGGTCTTTTTTGAATAAAAAGTTAAGTCACTGCCTAAGTGCACAGACTTTCATCATTTTCAAAAATTCATTAAAAATATTCCTTAAGAGATATGCAAATATTTTCAATGGATTCTTGTTCAGGGCGTCGTTGACTATGACCGAGTACAATTTCAAGACATTCCAACATACTTGGAATGTCCAAGTGCATGGATCGCTTTCCGGATTTTCAAAAATTCATTAAAAATATTCTTCAAGAGATATGCAAATATATTCAACGGATTCTTGTTCAAGGCATGCTTGACTATGACTGTGTACAATTTCAAGACATTCCAAGATACTTTTGGGGTCTTTTTTGACGAAAAAGTTAAGTCACTGCCTAAGTGCATGGATCGCTTTCCTGATTTTCAAAAATTCATTAAAAATATTCCTTAAGCGATATGCAAATATTTTCAACGGATTCTTGTTCAGGGCGTCGTTGACTATGACTGAGTACAATTTCAAGACATTCCAACATACTTGGAATGTCCAAATGCATGGATCGCTTTCCTGATTTTCAAAAGTTCATTAAAAATATTCTTCAAGAGATATGCAAATATATTCAACGGATTCTTGTTCAGGGCATGCTTGACTATGACTGTGTACAATTTCAAGACATTCCAAGATACTTTTGGGGTCTTTTTTGAATAAAAAGTTAAGTCACTGCCGAAGTGCACAGACTTTCCTCATTTTCAAAAATTCATTGAAAATATTCCTTAAGAGATATGCAAATATTTTCAATTGATTCTTGTTCAGGGCGTCGTTGACTATGACTGAGTACAATTTCAAGACATTCCAACATACTTGGAATGTCCAAGTGCATGGATCGCTTTTCGGATTTTCAAAAATTCATTAAAAATATTCTTCAAGAGATATGCAAATATATTCAACGGATTCTTGTTCAGGGCATGCTTGACTATGACTGTGTACAATTTCAAGACATTCCAAGATACTTTTGGGGTCTTTTTTGAATAAAAAGTTAAGTCACTGCCTAAGTGCATGAATCGCTTTCCTGATTTTCAAAAATTCATTAAAAATATTCCTTAAGCGATATGCAAATATTTTCAACGGATTCTTGTTCAGGGCGTCGTTGACTATGACTGAGTACAATTTCAAAACATTCCAACATACTTGGAATGTCCAAGTGCATGGATCGCTTTCCTGATTTTCAAAAGTTCATTAAAAATATTCTTCAAGAGATATGCAAATATATTCAACGGATTCTTGTTCAGGGCATGCTTGACTATGACTGTGTACAATTTCAAGACATTCCAAGATACTTTTGGGGTCTTTTTTGAATAAAAAGTTAAGTCACTGCCTAAGTGCACAGACTTTCCTCATTTTCAAAAATTCATTAAAAATATTCCTTAAGAGATATGCAAATATTTTCAATGGATTCTTGTTCAGGGCGTTGTTGACTATGACTGAGTACAATTTCAAGACATTCCAACATACTTGGAATGTCCAAGTGCATGGATCGCTTTCCGGATTTTCAAAAATTCATTAAAAGTATTCTTTAAGAGATATGCAAATATATTCAACGGATTCTTGTTCAGGGCATGCTTGACTATGACTGTGTACAATTTCAAGACATTCCAAGATACTTTTGGGGTCTTTTTTGACGAAAAAGTTAAGTCACTGCCTAAGTGCATGGATCGCTTTCCTGATTTTCAGAAATTCTTTAAAAATATTCCTTAAACGATATGCAAATATTTTCAACGGATTCTTGTTCAGGGCGTCGTTGACTATGACTGAGTACAATTACAAGACATTCCAACATACTTGGAATGTCCAAGTGCATGGATCGCTTTCCTGATTTTCAAAAGTTCATTAAAAATATTCTTCAAGAGATATGCAAATATATTCAACGGATTCTTGTTCAGGGCATGCTTGACTATGACTGTGTACAATTTCAAGACATTCCAAGATACTTTTGGGATCTTTTTTGAATAAAAAGTTAAGTCACTGCCTAAGTGCACAGACTTTCCTCATTTTCAAAAATTCATTAAAAATATTCCTTAAGAGATATGCAAATATTTTCAATTGATTCTTGTTCAGGGCGTCGTTGACTATGACTGAGTACAATTTCAAGACATTCCAACATACTTGGAATGTCCAAGTGCATGGATCGCTTTTCGGATTTTCAAAAATTCATTAAAAATATTCTTCAAGAGATATGCAAATATATTCAACGGATTCTTGTTCAGGGCATGCTTGACTATGACTGTGTACAATTTCAAGACATTCCAAGATACTTTTGGGGTCTTTTTTGACGAAAAAGTTAAGTCACTGCCTAAGTGCATGGATCGCTTTCCTGATTTTCAAAAATTCATTAAAAATATTCCTTAAGCGATATGCAAATATTTTCAACGGATTCTTGTTCAGGGCGTCGTTGACTATGACTGAGTACAATTTCAAGACATTCCAACATACTTGGAATGTCCAAGTGCATGGATCGCTTTCCTGATTTTCAAAAGTTCATTAAAAATATTCTTCAAGAGATATGCAAATATATTCAACGGATTCTTGTTCAGGGCATGCTTGACTATGACTGTGTACAATTTCAAGACATTCCAAGATACCTTTGGGGTCTTTTTTGAATAAAAAGTTAAGTCACTGCCTAAGTGCACAGACTTTCATCATTTTCAAAAATTCATTAAAAATATTCCTTAAGAGATATGCAAATATTTTCAATGGATTCTTGTTCAGGGCGTCGTTGACTATGACCGAGTACAATTTCAAGACATTCCAACATACTTGGAATGTCCAAGTGCATGGATCGCTTTCCGGATTTTCAAAAATTCATTAAAAATATTCTTCAAGAGATATGCAAATATATTCAACGGATTCTTGTTCAGGGCATGCTTGACTATGACTGTGTACAATTTCAAGACATTCCAAGATACTTTTGGGGTCTTTTTTGACGAAAAAGTTAAGTCACTGCCTAAGTGCATGGATCGCTTTCCTGATTTTCAGAAATTCATTAAAAATATTCCTTAAACGATATGCAAATATTTTCAATTGATTCTTGTTCAGGGCGTCGTTGACTATGACTGAGTACAATTTCAAGACATTCCAACATACTTGGAATGTCCAAGTGCATGGATCGCTTTCCTGATTTTCAAAAGTTCATTAAAAATATTCTTCAAGAGATATGCAAATATATTCAACGGATTCTTGTTCAGGGCATGCTTGACTATGACTGTGTACAATTTCAAGACATTCCAAGATACTTTTGGGGTCTTTTTTGAATAAAAAGTTAAGTCACTGCCTAAGTGCACAGACTTTCCTCATTTTCAAAAATTCATTAAAAATATTCCTTAAGAGATATGCAAATATTTTCAATTGATTCTTGTTCAGGGCGTCGTTGACTATGACTGAGTACAATTTCAAGACATTCCAACATACTTGGAATGTCCAAGTGCATGGATCGCTTTTCGGATTTTCAAAAATTCATTAAAAATATTCTTCAAGAGATATGCAAATATATTCAACGGATTCTTGTTCAGGGCATGCTTGACTATGACTGTGTACAATTTCAAGACATTCCAAGATACTTTTGGGGTCTTTTTTGACGAAAAAGTTAAGTCACTGCCTAAGTGCATGGATCGCTTTCCTGATTTTCAGAAATTCATTAAAAATATTCCTTAAACGATATGCAAATATTTTCAATTGATTCTTGTTCAGGGCGTCGTTGACTATGACTGAGTACAATTTCAAGACATTCCAACATACTTGGAATGTCCAAGTGCATGGATCGCTTTCCTGATTTTCAAAAGTTCATTAAAAATATTCTTCAAGAGATATGCAAATATATTCAACGGATTCTTGTTCAGGGCATGCTTGACTATGACTGTGTACAATTTCAAGACATTCCAAGATACTTTTGGGGTCTTTTTTGAATAAAAAGTTAAGTCACTGCCTAAGTGCACAGACTTTCCTCATTTTCAAAAATTCATTAAAAATATTCCTTAAGAGATATGCAAATATTTTCAATTGATTCTTGTTCAGGGCGTCGTTGACTATGACTGAGTACAATTTCAAGACATTCCAACATACTTGGAATGTCCAAGTGCATGGATCGCTTTTCGGATTTTCAAAAATTCATTAAAAATATTCTTCATGAGATATGCAAATATATTCCACGGATTCTTGTTCAGGGCATGCTTGACTATGACTGTGTACAATTTCAAGACATTCCAAGATACTTTTGGGGTCTTTTTTGACAAAAAAGTTAAGTCACTGCCTAAGTGCATGGATCGCTTTCCTGATTTTCAGAAATTCTTTAAAAATATTCCTTAAACGATATGCAAATATTTTCAACGGATTCTTGTTCAGGGCGTCGTTGACTATGACTGAGTACAATTTCAAGACATTCCAACATACTTGGAATGTCCAAGTGCATGGATCGCTTTCCTGATTTTCAAAAGTTCATTAAAAATATTCTTCAAGAGATATGCAAATATATTCAATGGATTCTTGTTCAGGGCATGCTTGACTATGACTGTGTACAATTTCAAGACATTCCAAGATACTTTTGGGGTCTTTTTTGAATAAAAAGTTAAGTCACTGCCTAAGTGCACAGACTTTCCTCATTTTCAAAAATTCATTAAAAATATTCCTTAAGAGATATGCAAATATTTTCAATGGATTCTTGTTCAGGGCGTCGTTGACTATGACCGAGTACAATTACAAGACATTCCAACATACTTGGAATGTCCAAGTGCATGGATCGCTTTCCGGATTTTCAAAAGTTCATTAAAAATATTCTTCAAGAGATATGCAAATATATTCAACGGATTCTTGTTCAGGGCATGCTTGACTATGACTGTGTACAATTTCAAGACATTCCAAGATACCTTTGGGGTCTTTTTTGAATAAAAAGTTAAGTCACTGCCTAAGTGCACAGACTTTCATCATTTTCAAAAATTCATTAAAAATATTCCTTAAGAGATATGCAAATATTTTCAATGGATTCTTGTTCAGGGCGTCGTTGACTATGACCGAGTACAATTTCAAGACATTCCAACATACTTGGAATGTCCAAGTGCATGGATCGCTTTCCGGATTTTCAAAAATTCATTAAAAATATTCTTCAAGAGATATGCAAATATATTCAACGGATTCTTGTTCAGGGCATTCTTGACTATGACTGTGTACAATTTCAAGACATTCCAAGATACTTTTGGGGTCTTTTTTGACGAAAAAGTTAAGTCACTGCCTAAGTGCATGGATCGCTTTCCTGATTTTCAGAAATTCTTTAAAAATATTCCTTAAACGATACGCAAATATTTTCAACGGATTCTTATTCAGGGCGTCGTTGACTATGACTGAGTACAATTTCAAGACATTCCAACATACTTGGAATGTCCAAGTGCATGGATCGCTTTCCTGATTTTCAAAAGTTCATTAAAAATATTCTTCAAGAGATATGCAAATATATTCAACGGATTCTTGTTCAGGGCATGCTTGACTATGACTGTGTACAATTTCAAGACATTCCAAGATACTTTTGGGGTCTTTTTTGACAAAAAAGTTAAGTCACTGCCTAAGTGCATGGATCGCTTTCCTGATTTTCAAAAATTCATTAGAAATATTCCTTAAGCGATATGCAAATATTTTCAACGGATTCTTGTTCAGGGCGTCGTTGACTATGACTGAGTACAATTTCAAGACATTCCAACATACTTGGAATGTCCAAGTGCATGGATCGCTTTCCTGATTTTCAAAAGTTCATTAAAAATATTCTTCAAGAGATATGCAAATATATTCAACGGATTCTTGTTCAGGGCATGCTTGACTATGACTGTGTACAATTTCAAGACATTCCAAGATACCTTTGGGGTCTTTTTTGAATAAAAAGTTAAGTCACTGCCTAAATGCACAGACTTTCATCATTTTCAAAAATTCATTAAAAATATTCCTTAAGAGATATGCAAATATATTCAACGGATTCTTGTTCAGGGCATTCTTGACTATGACTGTTTACAATTTCAAGACATTCCAAGATACTTTTGGGGTCTTTTTTGACGAAAAAGTTAAGTCACTGCCTAAGTGCATGGATCGCTTTCCTGATTTTCAGAAATTCTTTAAAAATATTCCTTAAACGATATGCAAATATTTTCAACGGATTCTTGTTCAGGGCGTCGTTGACTATGACTGAGTACAATTTCAAGACATTCCAACATACTTGGAATGTCCAAGTGCATGGATCGCTTTCCTGATTTTCAAAAGTTCATTAAAAATATTCTTCAAGAGATATGCAAATATATTCAACGGATTCTTGTTCAGGGCATGCTTGACTATGACTGTGTACAATTTCAAGACATTCCAAGATACTTTTGGGGTCTTTTTTGAATAAAAAGTTAAGTCACTGCCTAAGTGCACAGACTTTCCTCATTTTCAAAAATTCATTAAAAATATTCCTTAAGAGATATGCAAATATTTTCAATTGATTCTTGTTCAGGGCGTCGTTGACTATGACTGAGTACAATTTCAAGACATTCCAACATACTTGGAATGTCCAAGTGCATGGATCGCTTTTCGGATTTTCAAAAATTCATTAAAAATATTCTTCAAGAGATATGCAAATATATTCAACGGATTCTTGTTCAGGGCATGCTTGACTATGACTGTGTACAATTTCAAGACATTCCAAGATACTTTTGGGGTCTTTTTTGACAAAAAAGTTAAGTCACTGCCTAAGTGCATGGATCGCTTTCCTGATTTTCAAAAATTCATAAAAAATATTCCTTAAGCGATATGCAAATATTTTCAACGGATTCTTGTTCAGGGCGTCGTTGACTATGACTGAGTACAATTTCAAGACATTCCAACATACTTGGAATGTCCAAGTGCATGGATCGCTTTCCTGATTTTCAAAAGTTCATTAAAAATATTCTTCAAGAGCTTTGCAAATATATTCAACGGATTCTTGTTCAGGGCATGCTTGACTATGACTGTGTACAATTTCAAGACATTCCAAGATACCTTTGGGGTCTTTTTTGAATAAAAAGTTAAATCACTGCCTAAGTGCACAGACTTTCATTATTTTCAAAAATTCATTAAAAATATTCCTTAAGAGATATGCAAATATTTTCAATGGATTCTTGTTCAGGGCGTCGTTGACTATGACCGAGTACAATTTCAAGACATTCCAACATACTTGGAATGTCCAAGTGCATGGATCGCTTTCCGGATTTTCAAAAATTCATTAAAAATATTCTTCAAGAGATATGCAAATATATTCAACGGATTCTTGTTCAGGGCATGCTTGACTATGACTGTGTACAATTTCAAGACATTCCAAGATACTTTTGGGGTCTTTTTTGACGAAAAAGTTAAGTCACTGCCTAAGTGCATGGATCGCTTTCCTGATTTTCAGAAATTCTTTAAAAATATTCCTTAAACGATATGCAAATATTTTCAACGGATTCTTGTTCAGGGCGTCGTTGACTATGACTGAGTACAATTTCAAGACATTCCAACATACTTGGAATGTCCAAGTGCATGGATCGCTTTCCTGATTTTCAAAAGTTCATTAAAAATATTCTTCAAGAGATATGCAAATATATTCAACGGATTCTTGTTCAGGGCATGCTTGACTATGACTGTGTACAATTTCAAGACATTCCAAGATACTTTTGGGGTCTTTTTTGACGAAAAAGTTAAGTCACTGCCTAAGTGCATGGATCGCTTTCCTGATTTTCAGAAATTCTTTAAAAATATTCCTTAAACGATATGCAAATATTTTCAACGGATTCTTGTTCAGGGCGTCGTTGACTATGACTGAGTACAATTTCAAGACATTCCAACATACTTGGAATGTCCAAGTACATGGATCGCTTTCCTGATTTTCAAAAGTTCATTAAAAATATTCTTCAAGAGATATGCAAATATATTCAACGGATTCTTGTTCAGGGCATGCTTGACTATGACTGTGTACAATTTCAAGACATTCCAAGATACTTTTGGGGTCTTTTTTGAATGAAAAGTTAAGTCACTGGCTTAGTGCACAGACTTTCCTCATTTTCAAAAATTCATTAAAAATATTCCTTAAGAGATATGCAAATATTTTCAATTGATTCTTGTTCAGAGCGTCGTTGACTATGACTGAGTACAATTTCAAGACATTCCAAGATACTTTTGGGGTCTTTTTTGACGAAAAAGTTAAGTCACTGCCTAAGTGCATGGATCGCTTTCCTGATTTTCAGAAATTCTTTAAAAATATTCCTTAAACGATATGCAAATATTTTCAACGGATTCTTGTTCAGGGCGTCGTTGACTATGACTGAGTACAATTTCAAGACATTCCAACATACTTGGAATGTCCAAGTGCATGGATCGCTTTCCTGATTTTCAAAAGTTCATTAAAAATATTCTTCAAGAGATATGCAAATATATTCAACGGATTCTTGTTCAGGGCATGCTTGACTATGACTGTGTACAATTTCAAGACATTCCAAGATACTTTTGGGGTCTTTTTTGAATAAAAAGTTAAGTCACTGCCTAAGTGCACAGACTTTCCTCATTTTCAAAAATTCATTAAAAATATTCCTTAAGAGATATGCAAATATTTTCAATTGATTCTTGTTCAGGGCGTCGTTGACTATGACTGAGTACAATTTCAAGACATTCCAACATACTTGGAATGTCCAAGTGCATGGATCGCTTTTCGGATTTTCAAAAATTCATTAAAAATATTCTTCAAGAGATATGCAAATATATTCAACGGATTCTTGTTCAGGGCATGCTTGACTATGACTGTGTACAATTTCAAGACATTCCAAGATACTTTTGGGGTCTTTTTTGACAAAAAAGTTAAGTCACTGCCTAAGTGCATGGATCGCTTTCCTGATTTTCAAAAATTCATAAAAAATATTCCTTAAGCGATATGCAAATATTTTCAACGGATTCTTGTTCAGGGCGTCGTTGACTATGACTGAGTACAATTTCAAGACATTCCAACATACTTGGAATGTCCAAGTGCATGGATCGCTTTCCTGATTTTCAAAAGTTCATTAAAAATATTCTTCAAGAGATATGCAAATATATTCAACGGATTCTTGTTCAGGGCATGCTTGACTATGACTGTGTACAATTTCAAGACATTCCAAGATACCTTTGGGGTCTTTTTTGAATAAAAAGTTAAGTCACTGCCTAAGTGCACAGACTTTCATTATTTTCAAAAATTCATTAAAAATATTCCTTAAGAGATATGCAAATATTTTCAATGGATTCTTGTTCAGGGCGTCGTTGACTATGACCGAGTACAATTTCAAGACATTCCAACATACTTGGAATGTCCAAGTGCATGGATCGCTTTCCGGATTTTCAAAAATTCATTAAAAATATTCTTCAAGAGATATGCAAATATATTCAACGGATTCTTGTTCAGGGCATGCTTGACTATGACTGTGTACAATTTCAAGACATTCCAAGATACTTTTGGGGTCTTTTTTGACGAAAAAGTTAAGTCACTGCCTAAGTGCATGGATCGCTTTCCTGATTTTCAGAAATTCTTTAAAAATATTCCTTAAACGATATGCAAATATTTTCAACGGATTCTTGTTCAGGGCGTCGTTGACTATGACTGAGTACAATTTCAAGACATTCCAACATACTTGGAATGTCCAAGTGCATGGATCGCTTTCCTGATTTTCAAAAGTTCATTAAAAATATTCTTCAAGAGATATGCAAATATATTCAACGGATTCTTGTTCAGGGCATGCTTGACTATGACTGTGTACAATTTCAAGACATTCCAAGATACTTTTGGGGTCTTTTTTGACGAAAAAGTTAAGTCACTGCCTAAGTGCATGGATCGCTTTCCTGATTTTCAGAAATTCTTTAAAAATATTCCTTAAACGATATGCAAATATTTTCAACGGATTCTTGTTCAGGGCGTCGTTGACTATGACTGAGTACAATTTCAAGACATTCCAACATACTTGGAATGTCCAAGTGCATGGATCGCTTTCCTGATTTTCAAAAGTTCATTAAAAATATTCTTCAAGAGATATGCAAATATATTCAACGGATTCTTGTTCAGGGCATGCTTGACTATGACTGTGTACAATTTCAAGACATTCCAAGATACTTTTGGGGTCTTTTTTGAATGAAAAGTTAAGTCACTGGCTTAGTGCACAGACTTTCCTCATTTTCAAAAATTCATTAAAAATATTCCTTAAGAGATATGCAAATATTTTCAATTGATTCTTGTTCAGAGCGTCGTTGACTATGACTGAGTACAATTTCAAGACATTCCAACATACTTGGAATGTCCAAGTGCATGGATCGCTTTTCGGATTTTCAAAAATTCATTAAAAATATTCTTCAAGAGATATGCAAATATATTCAACGGATTCTTGTTCAGGGCATGCTTGACTATGACTGTGTACAATTTCAAGACATTCCAAGATACTTTTGGGGTCTTTTTTGACGAAAAAGTTAAGTCACTGCCTAAGTGCATGGATCGCTTTCCTGATTTTCAAAAATTCATTAAAAATATTCCTTAAGCGATATGCAAATATTTTCAACGGATTCTTGTTCAGGGCGTCGTTGACTATGACTGAGTACAATTTCAAGACATTCCAACATACTTGGAATGTCCAAGTGCATGGATCGCTTTCCTGATTTTCAAAAGTTCATTAAAAATATTCTTCAAGAGATATGCAAATATATTCAACGGATTCTTGTTCAGGGCATGCTTGACTATGACTGTGTACAATTTCAAGACATTCCAAGATACTTTTGGGGTCTTTTTTGACGAAAAAGTTAAGTCACTGCCTAAGTGCATGGATCGCTTTCCTGATTTTCAGAAATTCTTTAAAAATATTCCTTAAACGATATGCAAATATTTTCAACGGATTCTTGTTCAGGGCGTCGTTGACTATGACTGAGTACAATTTCAAGACATTCCAACATACTTGGAATGTCCAAGTGCATGGATCGCTTTCCTGATTTTCAAAAGTTCATTAAAAATATTCTTCAAGAGATATGCAAATATATTCAACGGATTCTTGTTCAGGGCATGCTTGACTATGACTGTGTACAATTTCAAGACATATCAAGATACTTTTGGGGTCTTTTTTGAATAAAAAGTTAAGTCACTGCCTCAGTGCACAGACGTTCCTCATTTTCAAAAATTCATTAAAAATATTCCTTAAGAGATATGCAAATATTTTCAATTGATTCTTGTTCAGGGCGTCGTTGACTATGACTGAGTACAATTTCAAGACATTCCAACATACTTGGAATGTCCAAGTGCATGGATCGCTTTTCGGATTTTCAAAAATTCATTAAAAATATTCTTCAAGAGATATGCAAATATATTCAACGGTTTCTTGTTCAGGGCATGCTTGACTATGACTGTGTACAATTTCAAGACATTCCAAGATACTTTTGGGGTCTTTTTTGACAAAAAAGTTAAGTCACTGCCTCAGTGCATGGATTGCTTTCCTGATTTTCAAAAATTCATTAAAAATATTCCTTAAGCGATATGCAAATATTTTCAACGGATTCTTGTTCAGGGCGTCGTTGACTATGACTGAGTACAATTTCAAGACATTCCAACATACTTGGAATGTCCAAGTGCATGGATCGCTTTCCAGATTTTCAAAAATTCATTAAAAATATTCTTCAAGAGATATGCAAATATATTCAACGGATTCTTGTTCAGGGCATGCTTGACTATGACTGTGTACAATTTCAAGACATTCCAAGATACTTTTGGGGTCTTTTTTGAATAAAAAGTTAAGTCACTGCCTAAGTGCACAGACTTTCCTCATTTCCAAAAATTCATTAAAAATATTCCTTAAGAGATATGCAAATATTTTCAATGGTTTCTGTTCAGGGCGTCGTTGACTATGACCGAGTACAATTTCAAGACATTCCAACATACTTGGAATGTCCAAGTGCATGGATCGCTTTCCGGATTTTCAAAAATTCATTAAAAATATTCTTCAAGAGATATGCAAATATATTCAACGGATTCTTGTTCAGGGCATGCTTGACTATGACTGTGTACAATTTCAAGACATTCCAAGATACTTTTGGGGTTTTTTTTGAAAAAAAAGTCAAGTCACTAAGTGCATCAGGGCAAATGGATCGTTTCCTTCGTCTCACCTGATATCCTGCTGTGTGATCCACGGTGTCCAAACGTTTGTTTCCAGCGACTGGACGACATGGATGAACTCCTGCAGCTTTAATTCTTTAAAAACAACCCAAAAACATCAAAAGTTAAGTCACTGCCTAAGTGCATGGATCGCTTTCCTGATTTTCAAAAATTCATTAAAAATATTCCTCAAGAGATATGCAAATATATTCAACGGATTCTTATTCAGGGCATGCTTGACTATGACTGTGTACAATTTCAAGACATTCCAATTTACTTTTGGGGTTTTTTTTGAAAAAAAAGTCAAGTCACTAAGTGCATCAGGGCAAATGGATCGTTTCCTTCGTCTCACCTGATATCCTGCTGTGTGATCCACGGTGTCCAAACGTTTGTTTCCAGCGACTGGGCAACATGGATGAACTCCTGCAGCTTTAATGCTTTAAAAACAAACCAAAAACATCAAAAGTTAAGTCACTGCCTAAGTGCATGGATCGCTTTCCTAATTTTCAGAAATTCATTAAAAATATTCCTTAAGCGATATGCAAATATTTTCAACGGATTCTTGTTCAGGGCGTCGTTGACTATGACTGAGTACAATTTCAAGACATTCCAACATACTTGGAATGTCCAAGTGCATGGATCGCTTTCCTGATTTTCAAAAGTTCATTAAAAATATTCTTCAAGAGATATGCAAATATATTCAACGGATTCTTGTTCAGGGCATGCTTGACTATGACTGTGTACAATTTCAAGACATTCCAAGATACCTTTGGGGTCTTTTTTGAATAAAAAGTTAAGTCACTGCCTAAGTGCACAGACTTTCATCATTTTCAAAAATTCATTAAAAATATTCCTTAAGAGATATGCAAATATTTTCAATGGATTCTTGTTCAGGGCGTCGTTGACTATGACCGAGTACAATTTCAAGACATTCCAACATACTTGGAATGTCCAAGTGCATGGATCGCTTTCCTGATTTTCAAAAATTCATTAAAAATATTCTTCAAGAGATATGCAAATATATTCAACGGATTCTTGTTCAGGGCATGCTTGACTATGACTGTGTACAATTTCAAGACATTCCAAGATACTTTTGGGGTCTTTTTTGAATGAAAAGTTAAGTCACTGGCTTAGTGCACAGACTTTCCTCATTTTCAAAAATTCATTAAAAATATTCCTTAAGAGATATGCAAATATTTTCAATTGATTCTTGTTCAGAGCGTCGTTGACTATGACTGAGTACAATTTCAAGACATTCCAACATACTTGGAATGTCCAAGTGCATGGATCGCTTTTCGGATTTTCAAAAATTCATTAAAAATATTCTTCAAGAGATATGCAAATATATTCAACGGATTCTTGTTCAGGGCATGCTTGACTATGACTGTGTACAATTTCAAGACATTCCAAGATACTTTTGGGGTCTTTTTTGACGAAAAAGTTAAGTCACTGCCTAAGTGCATGGATCGCTTTCCTGATTTTCAAAAATTCATTAAAAATATTCCTTAAGCGATATGCAAATATTTTCAACGGATTCTTGTTCAGGGCGTCGTTGACTATGACTGAGTACAATTTCAAGACATTCCAACATACTTGGAATGTCCAAGTGCATGGATCGCTTTCCCGATTTTCAAAAGTTCATTAAAAATATTCTTCAAGAGATATGCAAATATATTCAACGGATTCTTGTTCAGGGCATGCTTGACTATGACTGTGTACAATTTCAAGACATTCCAAGATACTTTTGGGGTCTTTTTTGAATAAAAAGTTAAGTCACTGCCTAAGTGCATGGATCGCTTTCCTGATTTTCAAAAATTCATTAAAAATATTCCTTAAGCGATATGCAAATATTTTCAACGGATTCTTGTTCAGGGCGTCGTTGACTATGACTGAGTACAATTTCAAGACATTCCAACATACTTGGAATGTCCAAGTGCATGGATCGCTTTCCTGATTTTCAAAAGTTCATTAAAAATATTCTTCAAGAGATATGCAAATATATTCAACGGATTCTTGTTCAGGGCATGCTTGACTATGACTGTGTACAATTTCAAGACATTCCAAGATACTTTTGGGGTCTTTTTTGAATGAAAAGTTAAGTCACTGGCTTAGTGCACAGACTTTCCTCATTTTCAAAAATTCATTAAAAATATTCCTTAAGAGATATGCAAATATTTTCAATTGATTCTTGTTCAGAGCGTCGTTGACTATGACTGAGTACAATTTCAAGACATTCCAACATACTTGGAATGTCCAAGTGCATGGATCGCTTTTCGGATTTTCAAAAATTCATTAAAAATATTCTTCAAGAGATATGCAAATATATTCAACGGATTCTTGTTCAGGGCATGCTTGACTATGACTGTGTACAATTTCAAGACATTCCAAGATACTTTTGGGGTCTTTTTTGACGAAAAAGTTAAGTCACTGCCTAAGTGCATGGATCGCTTTCCTGATTTTCAAAAATTCATTAAAAATATTCCTTAAGCGATATGCAAATATTTTCAACGGATTCTTGTTCAGGGCGTCGTTGACTATGACTGAGTACAATTTCAAGACATTCCAACATACTTGGAATGTCCAAGTGCATGGATCGCTTTCCCGATTTTCAAAAGTTCATTAAAAATATTCTTCAAGAGATATGCAAATATATTCAACGGATTCTTGTTCAGGGCATGCTTGACTATGACTGTGTACAATTTCAAGACATTCCAAGATACTTTTGGGGTCTTTTTTGAATAAAAAGTTAAGTCACTGCCTAAGTGCACAGACTTTCATCATTTTCAAAAATTCATTAAAAATATTCCTTAAGAGATATGCAAATATTTTCAATTGATTCTTGTTCAGGGCGTCGTTGACTATGACTGAGTACAATTTCAAGACATTCCAACATACTTGGAATGTCCAAGTGCATGGATCGCTTTTCGGATTTTCAAAAATTCATTAAAAATATTCTTCAAGAGATATGCAAATATATTCAACGGATTCTTGTTCAGGGCATGCTTGACTATGACTGTGTACAATTTCAAGACATTCCAAGATACTTTTGGGGTCTTTTTTGACAAAAAAGTTAAGTCACTGCCTAAGTGCATGGATCGCTTTCCTGATTTTCAAAAATTCATTAAAAATATTCCTTAAGCGATATGCAAATATTTTCAACGGATTCTTGTTCAGGGCGTCGTTGACTATGACTGAGTACAATTTCAAGACATTCCAACATACTTGGAATGTCCAAGTGCATGGATCGCTTTCCCGATTTTCAAAAGTTCATTAAAAATATTCTTCAAGAGATATGCAAATATATTCAACGGATTCTTGTTCAGGGCATGCTTGACTATGACTGTGTACAATTTCAAGACATTCCAAGATACTTTTGGGGTCTTTTTTGAATAAAAAGTTAAGTCACTGCCTAAGTGCACAGACTTTCATCATTTTCAAAAATTCATTAAAAATATTCCTTAAGAGATATGCAAATATTTTCAATTGATTCTTGTTCAGGGCGTCGTTGACTATGACTGAGTACAATTTCAAGACATTCCAACATACTTGGAATGTCCAAGTGCATGGATCGCTTTCCCGATTTTCAAAAGTTCATTAAAAATATTCTTCAAGAGATATGCAAATATATTCAACGGATTCTTGTTCAGGGCATGCTTGACTATGACTGTGTACAATTTCAAGACATTCCAAGATACTTTTGGGGTCTTTTTTGAATAAAAAGTTAAGTCACTGCCTAAGTGCATGGATCGCTTTCCTGATTTTCAAAAATTCATTAAAAATATTCCTTAAGCGATATGCAAATATTTTCAACGGATTCTTGTTCAGGGCGTCGTTGACTATGACTGAGTACAATTTCAAGACATTCCAACATACTTGGAATGTCCAAGTGCATGGATCGCTTTCCTGATTTTCAAAAGTTCATTAAAAATATTCTTCAAGAGATATGCAAATATATTCAACGGATTCTTGTTCAGGGCATGCTTGACTATGACTGTGTACAATTTCAAGACATTCCAAGATACTTTTGGGGTCTTTTTTGACGAAAAAGTTAAGTCACTGCCTAAGTGCATGGATCGCTTTCCTGATTTTCAAAAATTCATTAAAAATATTCCTTAAGCGATATGCAAATATTTTCAACGGATTCTTGTTCAGGGCGTCGTTGACTATGACTGAGTACAATTTCAAGACATTCCAACATACTTGGAATGTCCAAGTGCATGGATCGCTTTCCCGATTTTCAAAAGTTCATTAAAAATATTCTTCAAGAGATATGCAAATATATTCAACGGATTCTTGTTCAGGGCATGCTTGACTATGACTGTGTACAATTTCAAGACATTCCAAGATACTTTTGGGGTCTTTTTTGAATAAAAAGTTAAGTCACTGCCTAAGTGCACAGACTTTCATCATTTTCAAAAATTCATTAAAAATATTCCTTAAGAGATATGCAAATATTTTCAATTGATTCTTGTTCAGGGCGTCGTTGACTATGACTGAGTACAATTTCAAGACATTCCAACATACTTGGAATGTCCAAGTGCATGGATCGCTTTTCGGATTTTCAAAAATTCATTAAAAATATTCTTCAAGAGATATGCAAATATATTCAACGGATTCTTGTTCAGGGCATGCTTGACTATGACTGTGTACAATTTCAAGACATTCCAAGATACTTTTGGGGTCTTTTTTGACAAAAAAGTTAAGTCACTGCCTAAGTGCATGGATCGCTTTCCTGATTTTCAAAAATTCATTAAAAATATTCCTTAAGCGATATGCAAATATTTTCAACGGATTCTTGTTCAGGGCGTCGTTGACTATGACTGAGTACAATTTCAAGACATTCCAACATACTTGGAATGTCCAAGTGCATGGATCGCTTTCCTGATTTTCAAAAGTTCATTAAAAATATTCTTCAAGAGATATGCAAATATATTCAACGGATTCTTGTTCAGGGCATGCTTGACTATGACTGTGTACAATTTCAAGACATTCCAAGATACTTTTGGGGTCTTTTTTGAATAAAAAGTTAAGTCACTGCCTAAGTGCACAGACTTTCATCATTTTCAAAAATTCATTAAAAATATTCCTTAAGAGATATGCAAATATTTTCAATTGATTCTTGTTCAGGGCGTCGTTGACTATGACTGAGTACAATTTCAAGACATTCCAACATACTTGGAATGTCCAAGTGCATGGATCGCTTTTCGGATTTTCAAAAATTCATTAAAAATATTCTTCAAGAGATATGCAAATATATTCAACGGATTCTTGTTCAGGGCATGCTTGACTATGACTGTGTACAATTTCAAGACATTCCAAGATACTTTTGGGGTCTTTTTTGACAAAAAAGTTAAGTCACTGCCTAAGTGCATGGATCGCTTTCCTGATTTTCAAAAATTCATTAAAAATATTCCTTAAGCGATATGCAAATATTTTCAACGGATTCTTGTTCAGGGCGTCGTTGACTATGACTGAGTACAATTTCAAGACATTCCAACATACTTGGAATGTCCAAGTGCATGGATCGCTTTCCTGATTTTCAAAAGTTCATTAAAAATATTCTTCAAGAGATATGCAAATATATTCAACGGATTCTTGTTCAGGGCATGCTTGACTATGACTGTGTACAATTTCAAGACATTCCAAGATACTTTTGGGGTCTTTTTTGAATAAAAAGTTAAGTCACTGCCTAAGTGCACAGACTTTCCTCATTTTCAAAAATTCATTAAAAATATTCCTTAAGAGATATGCAAATATTTTCAATTGATTCTTGTTCAGGGCGTCGTTGACTATGACTGAGTACAATTTCAAGACATTCCAACATACTTGGAATGTCCAAGTGCATGGATCGCTTTTCGGATTTTCAAAAATTCATTAAAAATATTCTTCAAGAGATATGCAAATATATTCAACGGATTCTTGTTCAGGGCATGCTTGACTATGACTGTGTACAATTTCAAGACATTCCAATTTACTTTTGGGGTTTTTTTTGAAAAAAAAGTCAAGTCACTAAGTGCATCAGGGCAAATGGATCGTTTCCTTCATCTCACCTGATATCCTGCTGTGTGATCCACGGTGTCCAAACGTTTGTTTCCAGCGACTGGACGACATGGATGAACTCCTGCAGCTTTAATTCTTTAAAAACAACCCAAAAACATCAAAAGTTAAGTCACTGCCTAAGTGCATGGATCGCTTTCCTGATTTTCAAAAATTCATTAAAAATATTCCTCAAGAGATATGCAAATATATTCAACGGATTCTTGTTCAGGGCATGCTTGACTATGACTGTGTACAATTTCAAGACATTCCAAGATACTTTTGGGGTCTTTTTTGACGAAAAAGTTAAGTCACTGCCTAAGTGCATGGATCGCTTTCCTGATTTTCAAAAATTCATTAAAAATATTCCTTAAGCGATATGCAAATATTTTCAACGGATTCTTGTTCAGGGCGTCGTTGACTATGACTGAGTACAATTTCAAGACATTCCAACATACTTGGAATGTCCAAGTGCATGGATCGCTTTCCGGATTTTCAAAAATTCATTAAAAATATTCTTCAAGAGATATGCAAATATATTCAACGGATTCTTATTCAGGGCATGCTTGACTATGACTGTGTACAATTTCAAGACATTCCAATTTACTTTTGGGGTTTTTTTTGAAAAAAAAGTCAAGTCACTAAGTGCATCAGGGCAAATGGATCGTTTCCTTCGTCTCACCTGATATCCTGCTGTGTGATCCACGGTGTCCAAACGTTTGTTTCCAGCGACTGGGCGACATGGATGAACTCCTGCAGCTTTAATGCTTTAAAAACAAACCAAAAACATCAAAAGTTAAGTCACTGCCTAAGTGCATGGATCGCTTTCCTAATTTTCAAAAATTCATTAAAAATATTCCTTAAGCGATATGCAAATATTTTCAACGGATTCTTGTTCAGGGCGTCGTTGACTATGACTGAGTACAATTTCAAGACATTCCAACATACTTGGAATGTCCAAGTGCATGGATCGCTTTTCGGATTTTCAAAAATTCATTAAAAATATTCTTCAAGAGATATGCAAATATATTCAACGGATTCTTGTTCAGGGCATGCTTGACTATGACTGTGTACAATTTCAAGACATTCCAGGATACTTTTGGGGTCTTTTTTGAATAAAAAGTTAAGTCACTGCCTAAGTGCATGGATCGCTTTCCTGATTTTCAAAAATTCATTAAAAATATTCCTTAAGCGATATGCAAATATTTTCAACGGATTCTTGTTCAGGGCGTCGTTGACTATGACTGAGTACAATTTCAAAACATTCCAACATACTTGGAATGTCCAAGTGCATGGATCGCTTTCCTGATTTTCAAAAGTTCATTAAAAATATTCTTCAAGAGATATGCAAATATATTCAACGGATTCTTGTTCAGGGCATGCTTGACTATGACTGTGTACAATTTCAAGACATTCCAAGATACTTTTGGGGTCTTTTTTGAATAAAAAGTTAAGTCACTGCCTAAGTGCACAGACTTTCCTCATTTTCAAAAATTCATTAAAAATATTCCTTAAGAGATATGCAAATATTTTCAATTGATTCTTGTTCAGGGCGTCGTTGACTATGACTGAGTACAATTTCAAGACATTCCAACATACTTGGAATGTCCAAGTGCATGGATCGCTTTTCGGATTTTCAAAAATTCATTAAAAATATTCTTCAAGAGATATGCAAATATATTCAACGGATTCTTGTTCAGGGCATGCTTGACTATGACTGTGTACAATTTCAAGACATTCCAAGATACTTTTGGGGTCTTTTTTGACAAAAAAGTTAAGTCACTGCCTAAGTGCATGGATCGCTTTCCTGATTTTCAAAAATTCATTAAAAATATTCCTTAAGCGATATGCAAATATTTTCAACGGATTCTTGTTCAGGGCGTCGTTGACTATGACTGAGTACAATTTCAAGACATTCCAACATACTTGGAATGTCCAAGTGCATGGATCGCTTTCCTGATTTTCAAAAGTTCATTAAAAATATTCTTCAAGAGATATGCAAATATATTCAACGGATTCTTGTTCAGGGCATGCTTGACTATGACTGTGTACAATTTCAAGACATTCCAAGATACTTTTGGGGTCTTTTTTGAATAAAAAGTTAAGTCACTGCCTAAGTGCACAGACTTTCCTCATTTTCAAAAATTCATTAAAAATATTCCTTAAGAGATATGCAAATATTTTCAATTGATTCTTGTTCAGGGCGTCGTTGACTATGACTGAGTACAATTTCAAGACATTCCAACATACTTGGAATGTCCAAGTGCATGGATCGCTTTTCGGATTTTCAAAAATTCATTAAAAATATTCTTCAAGAGATATGCAAATATATTCAACGGATTCTTGTTCAGGGCATGCTTGACTATGACTGTGTACAATTTCAAGACATTCCAATTTACTTTTGGGGTTTTTTTTGAAAAAAAAGTCAAGTCACTAAGTGCATCAGGGCAAATGGATCGTTTCCTTCATCTCACCTGATATCCTGCTGTGTGATCCACGGTGTCCAAACGTTTGTTTCCAGCGACTGGACGACATGGATGAACTCCTGCAGCTTTAATTCTTTAAAAACAACCCAAAAACATCAAAAGTTAAGTCACTGCCTAAGTGCATGGATCGCTTTCCTGATTTTCAAAAATTCATTAAAAATATTCCTCAAGAGATATGCAAATATATTCAACGGATTCTTGTTCAGGGCATGCTTGACTATGACTGTGTACAATTTCAAGACATTCCAAGATACTTTTGGGGTCTTTTTTGACGAAAAAGTTAAGTCACTGCCTAAGTGCATGGATCGCTTTCCTGATTTTCAAAAATTCATTAAAAATATTCCTTAAGCGATATGCAAATATTTTCAACGGATTCTTGTTCAGGGCGTCGTTGACTATGACTGAGTACAATTTCAAGACATTCCAACATACTTGGAATGTCCAAGTGCATGGATCGCTTTCCGGATTTTCAAAAATTCATTAAAAATATTCTTCAAGAGATATGCAAATATATTCAACGGATTCTTATTCAGGGCATGCTTGACTATGACTGTGTACAATTTCAAGACATTCCAATTTACTTTTGGGGTTTTTTTTGAAAAAAAAGTCAAGTCACTAAGTGCATCAGGGCAAATGGATCGTTTCCTTCGTCTCACCTGATATCCTGCTGTGTGATCCACGGTGTCCAAACGTTTGTTTCCAGCGACTGGGCGACATGGATGAACTCCTGCAGCTTTAATGCTTTAAAAACAAACCAAAAACATCAAAAGTTAAGTCACTGCCTAAGTGCATGGATCGCTTTCCTAATTTTCAAAAATTCATTAAAAATATTCCTTAAGCGATATGCAAATATTTTCAACGGATTCTTGTTCAGGGCGTCGTTGACTATGACTGAGTACAATTTCAAGACATTCCAACATACTTGGAATGTCCAAGTGCATGGATCGCTTTTCGGATTTTCAAAAATTCATTAAAAATATTCTTCAAGAGATATGCAAATATATTCAACGGATTCTTGTTCAGGGCATGCTTGACTATGACTGTGTACAATTTCAAGACATTCCAGGATACTTTTGGGGTCTTTTTTGAATAAAAAGTTAAGTCACTGCCTAAGTGCATGGATCGCTTTCCTGATTTTCAAAAATTCATTAAAAATATTCCTTAAGCGATATGCAAATATTTTCAACGGATTCTTGTTCAGGGCGTCGTTGACTATGACTGAGTACAATTTCAAAACATTCCAACATACTTGGAATGTCCAAGTGCATGGATCGCTTTCCTGATTTTCAAAAGTTCATTAAAAATATTCTTCAAGAGATATGCAAATATATTCAACGGATTCTTGTTCAGGGCATGCTTGACTATGACTGTGTACAATTTCAAGACATTCCAAGATACTTTTGGGGTCTTTTTTGAATAAAAAGTTAAGTCACTGCCTAAGTGCACAGACTTTCCTCATTTTCAAAAATTCATTAAAAATATTCCTTAAGAGATATGCAAATATTTTCAATTGATTCTTGTTCAGGGCGTCGTTGACTATGACTGAGTACAATTTCAAGACATTCCAACATACTTGGAATGTCCAAGTGCATGGATCGCTTTTCGGATTTTCAAAAATTCATTAAAAATATTCTTCAAGAGATATGCAAATATATTCAACGGATTCTTGTTCAGGGCATGCTTGACTATGACTGTGTACAATTTCAAGACATTCCAAGATACTTTTGGGGTCTTTTTTGACAAAAAAGTTAAGTCACTGCCTAAGTGCATGGATCGCTTTCCTGATTTTCAAAAATTCATTAAAAATATTCCTTAAGCGATATGCAAATATTTTCAACGGATTCTTGTTCAGGGCGTCGTTGACTATGACTGAGTACAATTTCAAGACATTCCAACATACTTGGAATGTCCAAGTGCATGGATCGCTTTCCTGATTTTCAAAAGTTCATTAAAAATATTCTTCAAGAGATATGCAAATATATTCAACGGATTCTTGTCCAGGGCATGCTTGACTATGACTGTGTACAATTTCAAGACATTCCAGGATACTTTTGGGGTCTTTTTTGAATAAAAAGTTAAGTCACTGCCTAAGTGCACAGACTTTCCTCATTTTCAAAAATTCATTAAAAATATTCCTTAAGAGATATGCAAATATTTTCAATTGATTCTTGTTCAGGGCGTCGTTGACTATGACTGAGTACAATTTCAAGACATTCCAACATACTTGGAATGTCCAAGTGCATGGATCGCTTTTCGGATTTTCAAAAATTCATTAAAAATATTCTTCAAGAGAAATGCAAATATATTCAACGGATTCTTGTTCAGGGCATGCTTGACTATGACTGTGTACAATTTCAAGACATTCCAAGATACTTTTGGGGTCTTTTTTGACAAAAAAGTTAAGTCACTGCCTAAGTGCATGGATCGCTTTTCTGATTTTCAAAAATTCATTAAAAATATTCCTTAAGCGATATGCAAATATTTTCAACGGATTCTTGTTCAGGGCGTCGTTGACTATGACTGAGTACAATTTCAAAACATTCCAACAAACTTGGAATGTCCAAGTGCATGGATCGCTTTCCTGATTTTCAAAAGTTCATTAAAAATATTCTTCAAGAGATATGCAAATATATTCAACGGATTCTTGTTCAGGGCATGCTTGACTATGACTGTGTACAATTTCAAGACATTCCAAGATACTTTTGGGGTCTTTTTTGAATAAAAAGTTAAGTCACTGGCTAAGTGCACAGACTTTCCTCATTTTCAAAAATTCATTAAAAATATTCCTTAAGAGATATGCAAATATTTTCAATGGATTCTTGTTCAGGGCGTTGTTGACTATGACTGAGTACAATTTCAAGACATTCCAACATACTTGGAATGTCCAAGTGCATGGATCGCTTTCCGGATTTTCAAAAATTCATTAAAAATATTCTTCAAGAGATATGCAAATATATTCAACGGATTCTTGTTCAGGGCATGCTTGACTATGACTGTGTACAATTTCAAGACATTCCAAGATACTTTTGGGGTCTTTTTTGACGAAAAAGTTAAGTCACTGCCTAAGTGCATGGATCGCTTTCCTGATTTTCAGAAATTCTTTAAAAATATTCCTTAAACGATATGCAAATATTTTCAACGGATTCTTGTTCAGGGCGTCGTTGACTATGACTGAGTACAATTTCAAGACATTCCAACATACTTGGAATGTCCAAGTGCATGGATCGCTTTCCTGATTTTCAAAAGTTCATTAAAAATATTCTTCAAGAGATATGCAAATATATTCAACGGATTCTTGTTCAGGGCATGCTTGACTATGACTGTGTACAATTTCAAGACATTCCAAGATACTTTTGGGGTCTTTTTTGAATAAAAAGTTAAGTCACTGCCTAAGTGCACAGACTTTCCTCATTTTCAAAAATTCATTAAAAATATTCCTTAAGAGATATGCAAATATTTTCAATTGATTCTTGTTCAGGGCGTCGTTGACTATGACTGAGTACAATTTCAAGACATTCCAACATACTTGGAATGTCCAAGTGCATGGATCGCTTTTCGGATTTTCAAAAATTCATTAAAAATATTCTTCAAGAGATATGCAAATATATTCAACGGATTCTTGTTCAGGGCATGCTTGACTATGACTGTGTACAATTTCAAGACATTCCAAGATACTTTTGGGGTCTTTTTTGACAAAAAAGTTAAGTCACTGCCTAAGTGCATGGATCGCTTTCCTGATTTTCAAAAATTCATTAAAAATATTCCTTAAGCGATATGCAAATATTTTCAAGGGATTCTTGTTCAGGGCGTCGTTGACTATGACTGAGTACAATTTCAAGACATTCCAACATACTTGGAATTTCCAAGTGCATGGATCGCTTTCCTGATTTTCAAAAGTTCATTAAAAAAATTCTTCAAGAGATATGCAAATATATTCAACGGATTCTTGTTCAGGGCATGCTTGACTATGACTGTGTACAATTTCAAGACATTCCAGGATACTTTTGGGGTCTTTTTTGAATAAAAAGTTAAGTCACTGCCTAAGTGCACAGACTTTCCTCATTTTCAAAAATTCATTAAAAATATTCCTTAAGAGATATGCAAATATTTTCAATTGATTCTTGTTCAGGGCGTCGTTGACTATGACTGAGTACAATTTCAAGACATTCCAACATACTTGGAATGTCCAAGTGCATGGATCGCTTTTCGGATTTTCAAAAATTCATTAAAAATATTCTTCAAGAGATATGCAAATATATTCAACGGATTCTTGTTCAGGGCATGCTTGACTATGACTGTGTACAATTTCAAGACATTCCAAGATACTTTTGGGGTCTTTTTTGACAAAAAAGTTAAGTCACTGCCTAAGTGCATGGATCGCTTTCCTGATTTTCAAAAATTCATTAAAAATATTCCTTAAGCGATATGCAAATATTTTCAAGGGATTCTTGTTCAGGGCGTCGTTGACTATGACTGAGTACAATTTCAAGACATTCCAACATACTTGGAATTTCCAAGTGCATGGATCGCTTTCCTGATTTTCAAAAGTTCATTAAAAAAATTCTTCAAGAGATATGCAAATATATTCAACGGATTCTTGTTCAGGGCATGCTTGACTATGACTGTGTACAATTTCAAGACATTCCAAGATACTTTTGGGGTCTTTTTTGACAAAAAAGTTAAGTCACTGCCTAAGTGCATGGATCGCTTTCCTGATTTTCAAAAATTCATTAAAAATATTCCTTAAGCGATATGCAAATATTTTCAAGGGATTCTTGTTCAGGGCGTCGTTGACTATGACTGAGTACAATTTCAAGACATTCCAACATACTTGGAATGTCCAAGTGCATGGATCGCTTTCCTGATTTTCAAAAGTACATTAAAAATATTCTTCAAGAGATATGCAAATATATTCAACTGATTCTTGTTCAGGGCATGCTTGACTATGACTGTGTACAATTTCAAGACATTCCAAGATACTTTTGGGGTCTTTTTTGAATAAAAAGTTAAGTCACTGCCTAAGTGCACAGACTTTCATCATTTTCAAAAATTCATTAAAAATATTCCTTAAGAGATATGCAAATATTTTCAATGGATTCTTGTTCAGGGCGTCGTTGACTATGACCGAGTACAATTTCAAGACATTCCAACATACTTGGAATGTCCAAGTGCATGGATCACTTTCCGGATTTTCAAAAATTCATTAAAAATATTCTTCAAGAGATATGCAAATATATTCAACGGATTCTTGTTCAGGGCATGCTTGACTATGACTGTGTACAATTTCAAGACATTCCAAGATACTTTTGGGGTCTTTTTTGACGAAAAAGTTAAGTCACTGCCTAAGTGCATGGATCGCTTTCCTGAATTTCAGAAATTCTTTTAAAATATTCCTTAAACGATATGCAAATATTTTCAACGGATTCTTGTTCAGGGCGTCGTTGACTATGACTGAGTACAATTTCAAGACATTCCAACATACTTGGAATGTCCAAGTGCATGGATCGCTTTCCTGATTTTCAAAAGTTCATTAAAAATATTCTTCAAGAGATATGCAAATATATTCAACGGATTCTTGTTCAGGGCATGCTTGACTATGACTGTGTACAATTTCAAGACATTCCAAGATACTTTTGGGGTCTTTTTTGACGAAAAAGTTAAGTCACTGCCTAAGTGCATGGATCGCTTTCCTGATTTTCAGAAATTCTTTAAAAATATTCCTTAAACGATATGCAAATATTTTCAACGGATTCTTGTTCAGGGCGTCGTTGACTATGACTGAGTACAATTTCAAGACATTCCAACACACTTGGAATTTCCAAGTGCATGGATCGCTTTCCTGATTTTCAAAAGTTCATTAAAAATATTCTTCAAGAGATATGCAAATATATTCAACGGATTCTTGTTCAGGGCATGCTTGACTATGACTGTGTACAATTTTAAGACATTCCAGGATACTTTTGGGGTCTTTTTTGAATAAAAAGTTAAGTCACTGCCTAAGTGCACAGACTTTCCTCATTTTCAAAAATTCATTAAAAATATTCCTTAAGAGATATGCAAATATTTTCAATTGATTCTTGTTCAGGGCGTCGTTGACTATGACTGAGTACAATTTCAAGACATTCCAACATACTTGGAATGTCCAAGTGCATGGATCGCTTTTCGGATTTTCAAAAATTCATTAAAAATATTCTTCAAGAGATATGCAAATATATTCAACGGATTCTTGTTCAGGGCATGCTTGACTATGACTGTGTACAATTTCAAGACATTCCAAGATACTTTTGGGGTCTTTTTTGACAAAAAAGTTAAGTCACTGCCTAAGTGCATGGATCGCTTTTCTGATTTTCAAAAATTCATTAAAAATATTCCTTAAGCGATATGCAAATATTTTCAACGGATTCTTGTTCAGGGCGTCGTTGACTATGACTGAGTACAATTTCAAAACATTCCAACATACTTGGAATGTCCAAGTGCATGGATCGCTTTCCTGATTTTCAAAAGTTCATTAAAAATATTCTTCAAGAGATATGCAAATATATTCAACGGATTCTTGTTCAGGGCATGCTTGACTATGACTGTGTACAATTTCAAGACATTCCAAGATACTTTTGGGGTCTTTTTTGAATAAAAAGTTAAGTCACTGCCTAAGTGCACAGACTTTCATCATTTTCAAAAATTCATTAAAAATATTCCTTAAGAGATATGCAAATATTTTCAATGGATTCTTGTTCAGGGCGTCGTTGACTATGACCGAGTACAATTTCAAGACATTCCAACATACTTGGAATGTCCAAGTGCATGGATCGCTTTCCGGATTTTCAAAAATTCATTAAAAATATTCTTCAAGAGATATGCAAATATATTCAACGGATTCTTGTTCAGGGCATGCTTGACTATGACTGTGTACAATTTCAAGACATTCCAAGATACTTTTGGGGTCTTTTTTGACGAAAAAGTTAAGTCACTGCCTAAGTGCATGGATCGCTTTCCTGAATTTCAGAAATTCTTTTAAAATATTCCTTAAACGATATGCAAATATTTTCAACGGATTCTTGTTCAGGGCGTCGTTGACTATGACTGAGTACAATTTCAAGACATTCCAACATACTTGGAATGTCCAAGTGCATGGATCGCTTTCCTGATTTTCAAAAGTTCATTAAAAATATTCTTCAAGAGATATGCAAATATATTCAACGGATTCTTGTTCAGGGCATGCTTGACTATGACTGTGTACAATTTCAAGACATTCCAAGATACTTTTGGGGTCTTTTTTGAATAAAAAGTTAAGTCACTGCCTAAGTGCACAGACTTTCCTCATTTTCAAAAATTCATTAAAAATATTCCTTAAGAGATATGCAAATATTTTCAATTGATTCTTGTTCAGGGCGTCGTTGACTATGACTGAGTACAATTTCAAGACATTCCAACATACTTGGAATGTCCAAGTGCATGGATCGCTTTTCGGATTTTCAAAAATTCATTAAAAATATTCTTCAAGAGATATGCAAATATATTCAACGGATTCTTGTTCAGGGCATGCTTGACTATGACTGTGTACAATTTCAAGACATTCCAAGATACTTTTGGGGTCTTTTTTGACAAAAAAGTTAAGTCACTGCCTAAGTGCATGGATCGCTTTCCTGATTTTCAAAAATTCATTAAAAATATTCCTTAAGCGATATGCAAATATTTTCAACGGATTCTTGTTCAGGGCGTCGTTGACTATGACTGAGTACAATTTCAAGACATTCCAACATACTTGGAATGTCCAAGTGCATGGATCGCTTTCCGGATTTTCAAAAGTTCATTAAAAATATTCTTCAAGAGATATGCAAATATATTCAACGGATTCTTGTTCAGGGCATGCTTGACTATGACTGTGTACAATTTCAAGACATTCCAAGATACCTTTGGGGTCTTTTTTGAATAAAAAGTTAAGTCACTGCCTAAGTGCACAGACTTTCATCATTTTCAAAAATTCATTAAAAATATTCCTTAAGCGATATGCAAATATTTTCAATGGATTCTTGTTCAGGGCGTCGTTGACTATGACCGAGTACAATTTCAAGACATTCCAACATACTTGGAATGTCCAAGTGCATGGATCGCTTTCCGGATTTTCAAAAATTCATTAAAAATATTCTTCAAGAGATATGCAAATATATTCAACGGATTCTTGTTCAGGGCATGCTTGACTATGACTGTGTACAATTTCAAGACATTCCAAGATACTTTTGGGGTCTTTTTTGACGAAAAAGTTAAGTCACTGCCTAAGTGCATGGATCGCTTTCCTGATTTTCAGAAATTCTTTAAA